>NC_081174.1:2062877-2662877 GCF_012432095.1 Onychostoma macrolepis | reverse complement strand
TGTCGCGAGGAGGGACCACCTCGATGGCCTCCTTCCTCAAGAGAGTGTTTACTTCTTGTTCCATTACCAGAGCCTGCTCGGGGCCCACTAGTGTGGGAATCACCCCGCTGTAACGAGGTGGACGAGAACCGAACTGGATTCTGTAGCCTCTTTCTACAGTTTGCAGGATTTTGAGACATTTGGCAGAAAGAAGCTTCCACGCTGTCACAAAGTCTACTAATGGAAACAGCCTTTCGAGACTGGCCTCTGGTGTCACTAGAGCAGCTAGTTCGGTGCCCTGAAGCGGATGACCGGCAAGGAACGACCGACCTGACTGCTCTAACGTCCTCACTTGAGGAGATGACCTCTCCCATGCCGTATCATCACCGGTCGGCAGCTGGGAAATTTGCTCGTCGGAGCTCACTGAGTGCTGAAGCACCGAGGGTGGCAGTAAAGCCCCGCGAGGGCACTGAGGAGGATCGGGCACCGTATACTGAGGTGTGATCCTTACCTCCCCAGGTGGGGCTGCCCTCGGGGTCCTGACGATGGTGGTGGCTTTTGAGACTGGCGATATGAGGAGCCTGAGGGCCTGGACCTGGGAATGTCGAGGGAGGAATCGTTGGAACGCCGCCACTTGCTTCCTCACCTCCTGAAACCTCTCGACGACAGTATCAACTGCACCACCGAAGAGGCCAGAGGGCGAGAGCGGGGCGTCCAGGAGGAAGAATCTGTCCTTATCTTGCATGTCAGACAGATTCAACCACAGATGCTGCTCCGTGGCCACCATTGCTGCCATTGAACGGCCGATGGCTCTGGCCGTTTCTTTGGTGGCCCGACGCAGTTCAGTTACTACGTCGGATTCCTCCTTCCCCTTATCATCCAGGTCCTTGAGCAGGTCAGCCTGGTATGCTTGTAACACCACCATGGTGTGCAAACATGCGCCAGCCTGACCTGCCGCCGTATAAGCTTTCCCAACCAGACCCGATGTAAGCTTAACTGGCCTGGTGGGAAGCTTCTGGGCCTTCAGGGAAGATCCTGAAGATGGGGAGAGATAACTAGCAAGCATCTGCTCCACCACTGGCATCGCCCCATATCCCGTCTCATTCAGCCCCATGATGTTAAAATAATTCGATACTGTGGGGCTGTAGATACGGGACGAATAAGATTTCTCCCACGATCTCGAGATCTCATCGTGGAGATCGGGGAAAAACAGAAGGCCCCGTCGTGAAGGCTGTGATCTAGCTTTCAGGAAACGCTTGTCTAATTTGCTCTTAAAATGAGCATCCAGCTTCTCGGCTGGCCAATCGCTGTTCAACTTGGCTACAGCACGAGTCACAACCTCCACAAGCTCCTCATATGCAAGGGACTGTGGTGACGAGTCCACAGTCTCCTCTGTCTCAACATTCATGACATCCACCTCCTCAGAGGAAGATAGTGAAGTGTTTGGCTCTCTCTCTGGGGGGAAGAAACTGTGACACGGGCTCCCGATCCCTGAGAGGGAGCTGCGGATCTAGCGGGTGAGGACCGAGATAAGGATCCCTCTGCTAAATCCACTTGCGATCCCCATGACAACAGTCTACGCTGCCAGCGGGATCGTGAGCCTGACAGCTCTCGTCAGAAACGGCCAGGCGGGAGCGGAGCACACGCAGCGAGAGCAACTCGCAGTCATGACAATCAGCTCCCTCGAGAGCTGATCGTGCATGCTCCACTCCCAAACAAACAACACACAGATTGTGTGTATCCCCCGCTGCCAGATATCGTGAGCAGGGAAGAACACAATGTCTGAAATGCCGTTCGCTCGCCACTTTAGACTTTGACATGCTTGGTGGACTGACAGACAGTAAATATGACTGACACATACACAGAGCGCTACTGAAGAGCAGAAGCTAACTTGCGCTCTGCCGGATGCGCTTTTATGCTTCCTAGTTCCTCACGTCACCCCGCTTGTGACGTCTCGCTCTCTATCGGACTGATTTTACACATGCTTCAGAATGCGGTCACGCAGAGGCGTTCCCAAAGCGTTTCTTGATGCTCGAGTTCCTGAAGGGGAACTTTAGATTATTTCCCATATTTTTAAACCAACCCTCTACAAGAGGTACAGCGAATAAATATAATTCAAACAACACTGTGTTGCTGCAAACAACAAACCTGGCTGTTGTTAACAAAAGTGCATTTCATTTCAAATGCACAATGATAATGTGAAAAATCATGTTCATTTTAACAATTATTTGTTTTAGACAAATAAACTTTTGCCTTAAATATTTTAATATTGGTCAATATTGTGTCATATTTTCAGTTAATTGTTGTAGTTGGTTTTACTCTAATTTCTTCATTTTTGTTAATAAAAATAACAATTTAGTTGACATGAAGATGCAAAATGAAACCTTATTCAAGCATTTTACATATTCATTTAAACATGTTACCATCATCATCTAACAAAAACATGTGAAAACTGTTCTTTCCATACGTCTGTCAGATCCATCTCATTTGTAAAGGATGCGTTGGGTTAAGTTAATTAACCCCCTAACAAAGCCCGATACGATACAAGTGATCATTTTTCAGCTTCAGCTTAAGTGTGTCAATCTATCATTGGATTATTTAAAACAAATGAACAATTCTTTTTAGATTATTCTTATTCAGAACATTGTTAGGTAACACTTTATAATAAGGTTCATTAGTTAACATTAGTCAACAAAATTAGTAAACATGAACTAAGAATGAACAATACTTATACAGTATTTATTAATCTTAGTTAATGTTAATTTCAGCATTTACTAATGCATTATTAAAATCACAAGTTGTGTTTGTTAACATTAGTTAATGCACTGTGAACTAACTTGAACAAACAATGAACAACTGTATTTCCATTAACTAACATTACCAAAGATTAATAAATAGTGTATTAAATGCATCGTTCGTTGTTTGTTCATGTTACTACATTAACTAATGTTAACAAAATGACACCTTATTGTAAAGTGTTAACCATTGTTAGTACACTTAACATCTTGTGGTGTTACTTTTTTCTCATAAAATTTTCATCAACCATATGTTTTAATCAAATAGTTTAATGTGCATGGAATAACAACAAGCTGGAATAACAACAATGTTTATGCAAGGGGGTCCACATTTGTACAATGAGTTCAAAAGAGTATAAGATCTCTGTATGGTCCTCTGCTGGTCAGGTGAAATATTAAAAGGCAGTCATAGCTGTGCATGTGTCAAACACAACTGTACAAATTCATGGTCAAAATCAATACTTTAAAACTTCAACCCTGCATTTATTAACTCCACACTAGCTGAGTTTCCATCCAAAGTTGCAAATTTAACTTATGTGCAAAATTGGATTGTCGCATGAAACATTTGCGAATAAGCACTGTCTCTATCCGAGTCAAAGAGATCGTCACCTGGCACTAAATATCACTAAGTTGGAGAACCCACTGAACATAATAATTTTCATATATAATAAATTACTTGCGTCTCAGAGCGAGCAGACAGAACTAGAGGTTGACCGATTAATCGGCACCGCAACTATCGGTTATAGGCAAAAATCCATGTCGATAGTTTTCCGGTTTACAACCGTTGCTGGAGTGGCTGAGAAGGGTCCGTTGGCATTATACAGTACGAGAGCGGCCTCTAGAGGCGGAAATCACTGACAGCACGTGTTGTTTATTTTGACACGTGACACTGCGTGCTGCACAGAGCGGGAAACTCCAGACTTGGGGACACTTAATTTCTAGCGATTATCGCCGATTTGATTGCACAGATACTATTTAAATTAAACTGCGCTAGACAATGACATCTCAGAATTCAATAATGAAATGCCTTTAACTGAAAATTGAGTGTTTAATCTTATCATTATACATTACTGACACTCTATCTTCCAATTTGATACTGTTAAGTGCTTTGACACAATCTGTATTGTTAAAAGCGCTATATAAATAAAGTGACTTGACTTGCATTTAAATACAGCCAACAGAAAATCCTGCCGCGGAACAGAGCGCCATTCACATAGTTTTCTATTAAATTACATTATATTTGTCCCAAATCATTGTGAATGTACATAATGACTTCACCCTAGGCTATAAATGATGTATTGTGCATTTTTCAGCAAAAAGTTTGTCTTTCTGTGGCTCTAATAAAGTCTGTATGCTTCATATAGAGAGCTGTAATAGATCGCGCATTCTCTTTCCGCTCTGTTTTTTTAAACATCGAACGTCAAACTCATTTATGCCACATTGTTCATTCTTGAAGCAAACTTATGTCCGTTTGGTGATTTAAATAAATAGTTTTAGACCGTCACTTGATTTGAATGCGTCTGGTGTGTGTGTGTGTGATACCTCTGAGTTCTCCTAGACGCAGCGCTGCGCTTTTGCAGCTTTTTTTTTTTTCTATTAGATAATTATCAAGTGTAGAAGCAAATAAAGTGTGTGAGTACACATACAATATTCATATGTATGTAATTTTAATGCTATGGCCTTGTGTAGATATTTAAAGATGGCCATCTTTAAGCATGACTGTTGAAATTAAATGGTAACACTTAACAATAAGAGTCCATTCATAGCATTAATGAAAACTGTAGAAGTATTGTTCCTTGTTAGAGTGTTCATTTCAACATTCACTATACTGTTACTGCTTTTTTTTAATAGTATCCATTTAGAAAACTATCGGTTGATTAATCGGTATCGGCCAGTGCGGTCCAACCTAGCTATCGGTATCGGTAAAATCCACTATCGGTCGACCTCTAGACAGAACACAATAAATGCGGTCATTGATTTCGGAGGTGGATGTCTGCTGTTTGGGAACACAGTTGTGTAATAGAGTTCTGGCAACTATACAGAAATACTTTGATGACAAACTTTGCTCGGGTATTTAAGAATGACCACAGCAATATCTCAGATGCTGTGCAACGAAATCGGTCTTCTGGTTACTCAGGTTTTGCGGTCCCATAGCACAAAGTCACATGACTTTTTTGATGTGCATGGAAGAATTTATTTTGCAAATGTGTTTCCATCTCCCATTATTCGCATTTTTTCATCAAAATTTGGCGTTTCCATCTCTTGTTTCTGATGAAATACTTCAAAATGTGCACAAAAACAGGGTGATGTAAACATAGTTTCTGTTAGTAGCGTGAAAATGTTATGTTATTGTGATTTTTTTATAAACACACTGAAAAAAATGCTATTACATTTTTTTAAGGTAAGTGGTTGCAATCAATTTATTTTTGCTACATTTAAATAAATTTAGTTGAAAGTTAGTCAACTAAATTTGTTTATTTAAATGTAGCTAAAATAAATTGATTGCAACCACTTACCTTCAATTCAATGAATCATTTTTTTTTTCAGTGCAGAAAGCAAGATCGTTCTCTTTATAATCGAGTCTATCAGTGATTTGATTTGTGGAGTTTTACCAAAACTCCCTTTATAATCAATGACTCAGTTTACACTGCTCAGTGAGTCTCATTGTGTTTTACTCATTGTGTTTTCACTGAGTTAGTTATGATGAAAGTATTTGAGAGTGCAGAAATCAAGTGGCATTAAGGAGATCATTGCATTATGTGTTCAGCAGACATGTCTGTGTTCGGCTACAGTGCAGCACTGCAAAATAATTAATATTTTTCACGATTAGTTCATATAGTAAAAACTGTTTTTGAGAGAGTTCCACATGTAACACTCATTTCATATGCAAAGATATTAGCCAATCATAGCAGTGAGTGTTTACATTGAAGTTTCACAGTGTACACACACCTTCCAAAGAAGCCTTCAAAGCAGAGGCTAAAATCAGGGTAGAAAATTACCATTTACAGTATATCTAAACTATGACTGATTTTGATATATATAAAAAAAATACTCAGATTATACTGCATCTCAGGAAACATAAAAAAAGAAAAGAAAAAAAGACCTCTTTAAAAAGTACAGGCAGGTTTGTTAAACTCTTCAGGACAGTGTGTCTCCATGAGCGGGGGTTCAAGATTCCTGCTTTGAAAGGCTAGAACACTCAACTCTGTGCAAAACATAAAACCAGGCAGAAACACGAACCATTCCTTGGGCCTGTTAACACTCAGCACTGAGAGATGAACCCTAATGTTTTTATGACGGAGAATCAGATGAAAAATTGGCTAGTGGCATAATTATCCAATATCAAAATGCTGGTTTAAGCCATATTTTTCTGCACTGGTGTGTTTCACATTTAAACTCAGCATGAAACAATGTTCACAAGGTTTGAAGATGTGGCTTGTAATAAAGTGTTTTGGGTGGCTCAGTTCACAGTAAACACTTTACAGGTGCTCTGAGTTTGGATTGCTTTTAAAGTGCACCAACTTTATTTCATTTCAAACATTTTTGTGGACAGAAAAATATAGCATTTAACCAGTTTTGTAAAGAGAAGCAGTTTTCTGCCAAAATTCCGTAAAAGCTTGCAGGTTTATTGTCGAGCTACGGCCCAACAAAGAGATGACATTAAGACCATACACAGTTACTCCACAGCAAAACAACATTTCACTTAAAGCGGGAGTCCATAAGTTTTGACTCTTTGTCGCCATCTCTGTTTGAAAACATGGAATTGCAGCTGTGTGCAGAATTATCTTCCCTGCATGGGGTGTATTCTGGCATGGCATCAGCGCGGATGAATCTAATGTTTTGAGGTGAATGTGTAGCAGTCAGTCACCGCACCGGTGTGTATGTTTACTGTACTTCGCAATCACAGATTCTAGCCTACGTCTTGGAATATATGACCCAAATAAGAATTTTCACCGTATATTGCCATTTGAACAAGTAAGTAACAAGTCTGCCATGTTTGTTCTGACCAATTTAGGAAAAAAACATTACAATAAATCGCGCTACCAATGGTGATTAAATCTAACGATCGATTAGCTCATATCACATCAAACCGTGCAAATTATTATTATTGTTATACGTTATTCTCAAATTATTAATGTTAACAACATTAGCATTGCGTGACAATGAGTATAGTGTGTGTTAGCGTGTAGATTTCAGTTTCTGTACTAATCTCTAATTGTCATTCCATTCAAATTTCACATTAAGAAATTCTTTTAACCCAAAAAGCTCCCTTTGAACTGGTTTTCTTTAAAATAAAAATCATCTATAATCCCAGGCTATCTGTAATCAGATGCACAATTAAAACTGGAATATAATTTAATTTCAGTCGCATGTGTTTCAAAAACACATAATCCTTTCTAGATTACAATCCGCCATCAAAATGATAAATTTAATTATTCCAGCTGCTGTGAGAAAAGGCTATAAATGATCACCTGCAGGATCCTCAGATGCGATAGCATACTAGCCGGGAAAACTTCTGTTTACAGATGTGACGTAATGACACAGTGCCATACTCGAATTTCCAGTGAAAACCTACCCGTACCACTCAAATTAGAAAACATTATTATAAGTTAACCGTTGTGAATCGGGCTAAAGTAAGGCGATAGTTTTGAACACTGGCTGGTTATGTACTTACTCAAATACTGATTTCGGATCATTTTTAACCAAAAAAGGTTGCGGACTGCAGCTTTAATATAATGATCGCCAGTGAGCTGTTGTTTTGGCCTTGTTGCAGTACTGTTAACATTTGAGTGGTTCCTTAAGCTTTCTCAGGCCGTTTTTTAGGAAAGCAGATCTCGCCACAGTGGTGAGAAACTTCATGATGGCCCTGAGCTTTCTGTAGCTGTCTCCAACAGCAATTCTTACACAGGCTGCACTGCCTGCTATCATCAGTAACGCTGTCTAAAGGATCACAACAGCTAAACAGAATCTTACAGGAAGCCTCAAACCGTGGATGAAGAAAGTAAACAGGAATCATTTTCATTTCAAGCTTAAAAACTGTTTAAAAAATAGAGAAAACAGTTACTTATTTAGCAAAGAATCCTCCATCTAAGAGACTTTCTTTGTTAAACCCTGGAATAGATATATTTAGGACTTCCCCAAAACACCCAAAGATCTTTTCAGTTTGTCATTGTTTTATTACAGAAACATGCTATATAATATGTACGCTAACTTTATATATGTATTTGCATACGTATAAGTGTACATATTTCTTTTTCATTTAGTTATGAGTTAGAATTCACATATAAATTGAGACTGTCTTAAGGGTGACTAGATTCTTGTATGAATATATATGACTACCCACGATCATCTGTTGTTCATAAGCACAGATCTGTGTGTGTGTGTGTGTGTGTGTGGGAGGCAGAAGTAATAAAGTCCTCTGTGGCCCAATCTCATCGATCATATGCTCTCCATTATTGGTGTTGTTCTCATCTGCTCGGCTGTCGGATGGAGAGATGCTGACCTTTAACAAACCTGCTCAACATTTCCGTTATCGCATCATTCAGATAAACAGAACCACTTCAATGTAAGTAGATACAAATGCTTGTGAGAAAATGACAGAAGTGAAGAAATACATTTGAAATATGTGCGTAATGACGAAAACGGGTTTGCTGTAATCTAAAAACAAAACCATCCCTCACCATTTCACTAAATATATATATATATATATATATATATATATATATGTATATGTATATATATATTATTTTACTGGTTTACGATTCAGTGAATAATAAAGCTTAACATTAGTGTTTTATTGATCGATAATACACACCTGTGTGCTGAGATCCTCCTCTGGATGCTATGTGTCCATTACGCACAAGCAGATCTCACGCGCACCATCATATTTCCGCTTCACAGAGCAGGACACTTTGGCCAATGCTTAGCTTTGAAAGCTGATTTTCTGTAGTTTGATAATCCGGTCGATGAGACTCTCTTTGTGTGGATGTCTGGAGAGAAAACTTCCATCTGAGCGCGCTCATCCTCTCCATCTCAGCCAGCAGCTGGATACGCGCTCCAGACAAACTTCACGATTTACGAGCAATAAATGTGGTCTGGACGAGAATATCTCGAAAACGGAACAAGTTAGTCTTTCTTTCTTCCCTTTCTTTCCTGTCAGTGCCCCGGTCGAGCGTTTTTCTAGTCTATAAATCCACAATAAACAGCACAAGACGAGCGTGATTTCCGTCATTTCACTCTGTTGCTTGAATAATCCTATCAAACAGACGAGTTCGCGTCGACAAAAAGTAAAAGTCACTCATATTTGGTTGTATAATTTTAGTAAATAAGAAATAGCAGTGTTGTTTGTGAAGTATCTCCTCTCGAGACCGAGGCGCGAATCATTTGTAACGCGCAGAGCGCGAGCGCTGGATTTGTACTCCCACGTGACGCCACTCCAGATGACGCACACTGACAGCTCGCGCGCGCGAGAGAGAGAGAGTGTGCGAATTTTAATAATTAATTTGCGTGGGATTGAAAAAAAAAAAGAATAAATAAACTCTTGCAAACACACTATACGTATGTTACTGGAAAACAACGCTGACGTGATCATTTCCTGGACGTAAATATTTCTGTAGGCTAACAACCACAGCTACTGTCATAAAAATCTTTTATTACAGAAGATAAACTTTGTTACAGTGCCAAAAGCTGGCAACCCTGTTACTTTCTATATTAGATAGAAATATGAATTGACTGGCTGGAGTGAAATTTGGATGACATGGGCTGGAACAAGGACACACCTCTATTTGGATCCAACAATATTTAATTTAATCTCAATATTGTAAATTACCTCTACACTTAACGTTGCAGGCCTACTAATGTTGTATATGCACTTTTTAAAAACTATGCCTGTAACTTTTCCTACCATCTGGTGACTTAGACTGCAGAATCCTTGACATTTCTTATTCATTACACATCGTTACTTACTTCTCTTATTTCTGAAAGGGATAGTTCACCCAAAAATGAAAATTAACCCATAATTTACTCACCCTCAAGCCATCCTCGAGCCAAGCTTATGCTGCATCCTATTGTGAACATGCTTACGACAGTTATAAACAGAAATGACTGTTTATAAAGGGTATTTTATATATGGGTATTTTTCTCACAAAAATGCATCGATTTGCTACAGGAGGCCTTTATTCACCCCCCGGAGCCGTGTGAGGCACTTTTTTTATTAAGGATGCATGTGCTTATTTGGATTTATTTTGATTATTGAAAAATAGCAGCCATTCACTGCCATTATAAAGCTTGAAAGAGCCAGGACGTTTTTAAATATAACTCAGATTGGATTCGTCTGAAAGGCATATACACTAGGATGGCTTGAGGGTGTCATTTTTTCATTTTTGGGGTGAACTAACCCTTTAAACTGTTTATAATAAAATTGGGTTTGAATAAAAATGGGATTTTTTTTTTTAAACGTAGTCCTCGCTTTATATTAAGTTTTAGGAAATGCATTAAATTTGACTATTTTACACACAGTGTGTTCACAGGGCTTCCTTTGGCAGGTTTTCTTCTGCGCACGGCGGTTAAAGAGTTAATGCACTAAAATGCTTTATCTAAAAGACTACAGATGTCGGCATCTCTCTGGTTTCCTGTGTTTATGCTAT
This sequence comes from Onychostoma macrolepis, assembly GCF_012432095.1. NCBI lineage: Eukaryota > Metazoa > Chordata > Actinopteri > Cypriniformes > Cyprinidae > Onychostoma > Onychostoma macrolepis. The sequence continues at coordinate 2,652,457 of NC_081174.1, read as the reverse complement.
GCATAGCTGAGTTCACAAGGCTTTTTCTCTCTCACACACATGAATATATAATCTCTCTCCTCTCTCTTTCTGTCTCTCACTCTTTAACAAGGGCTTTTATGACAACGTGCTATTTTTATTCTTTTAAATTGTGCACCCTTTTCTTGTGATCAGATATTTTGTAATTCATGAACAGTTTTTAAGGATTTGTTATTTGGATGATTTCCTCTCTTGTCTGTTAAGTTGCGACATATCGAACGCTGAAGTGAGAACACTCTCTCAGCAGCCATTTATGAGTACTTTTCATTTATAGCACAACTTTAAGCTGAGCTTTTGAAAGTAAGTGAAGGAGCGTTTTGACCCAGAAACAATGACATCAGACTAAACAAATGAATTGGGACAAAACAGTCCAGAGAACTGACAGCAAGCAAAGTGCAAACCACACGTCAGAGGTCTGCCCACGAGGCCGTCGGCTCCGACCCTTAACTGTTTTAATTTCAATTATGAATTAGTGTAATTGTGCCACTCACTTCTGGAGCTGCTCACCCCCACACACACAGCTCTCAGAGGCCCTTGTTTATCTGACTGACACTGTGGTTAACAGGGATGCAGTGAGCTTTTAGGAAATAAAGCATTGTTATATGGCAAGAGGGAGGCATGTCTAATAAAACTACTGGTTGGAGCAGATCTGGCAGTTTAATCCTGTTAAAATGACATGTTTTGTCCTCTCTTCTAACATCAGTACATGTATGCATCTCAGAAGAAAAACTGCATATCTGGGATGAGTTTTCTTTGGTTTTCAACACAGGGACTATGTCTCTACTCTCAAACAAGACTGAGGAACAATAAACAGGAGTTTTGTTTTAAATGAGTAATTTTGGTATTCATGAAAGCATAGCTGGATGCTGAAGAAGATCGCATAGCCTGCGTAGTCTGTCTGATGAATATTTTATTCAAGCGGAGCATAGGCAGCTGGGAGCTTGTGTAGTGTGCTACAACATATTCCTGCTGTATTAATGTGTTTTCAGTGTTGTCATCACAACAGATGTTTCAGGTGAGTATATCACACACACACACACACACTCTCACAGTCCACTGGGCTGTTCACAACAAGGACGATAACTATGAAGTTTTAATTGTCATTCTAATTCTATGTGGAGAAGTTCGCACCGCAGAAATAACGATAACGACACAGAGGAACGATCGTAAGCTGATGAATCATAAAATCACTGAATGTCAATCAGACTCCACTCGACGTTAATGAGCTTCATAAAGTGTTTTTAAGGGGTTACATGATTAGATTCTCAAACACTAAGCCTTAGACTCATAGTCAGAGAACAGCCAGCTTAAAAACATTATTATTAAAAGAATAGTTCATCTAAAATGAAATTTCTGTCATCATTTATAAACCTTAAAGATTTTCTGATCATGTGGTATTTTCTTTCATGGAACACAACAGAAGCACAAATGTCTGAGCTGCTCTTTCCGTTCAACAAAAGTAGATGGTGATGCACCATAAAAAGTCTTCTAATACAATAGCTTTTGATAGAAGAACTATAATTTGTTGTTCACTGATAATCTTCCTGTCTTTTATGACTCTCAAATTTCACTCACACATACTCACATATTTACACTTACATATTTACATCCACTCAAATATCAAAAGCCGAGCATTTTTATTCTAGAATTTTGAATTTAAATAACATAATTTACTGCATATATGAAAATGCTTAATGTACAAAGCATTACATCTTGATAGGTGTGGATTTAAAAAAAAAAAAAACTTTAAAAGAACTAAACTCAAACTCAGGAACCAAAATGTGAAGTGAACAAGAACCCGGTTCTGCTTTTGCTAGTCAGTGCTTAAGTACATTACTTCAACAAGAACGCACTTTATTGTCAAATGCCAAACCAACGCATGCCGTCTGACACATCGGGCTGGTAAATAAAGCAAAATTACCCGCCCCTGTGAAAAATTACCCATATTTGGCTGGTGACGGTGATAATTTTCCCACCAAGCTCACAACTAAACATGACGTGCCAAATTTCAATATGCAAACTCGGATGTGAGAATAACATTTGAGAGCTATAGTGGAGAATTAAATTTTTAGTGAGTAGCAACATTTTACGCAAGAGTGATACTTTTGATATTTATTTATGATACTTCTATTGTGTTTTAATTTTAATCCATTTTGGAGCTTGGTGGTATAAATCATCCACTTTTGTTGCGTGGAAAAGAGCAGCTTATACATTCTGCCTAACATCTCCATGGAAAGAAATAAAGTCCATTGATAAAATAGAAGTAATGAAGATTATTTAAATTTCTTTTGTGAATTGCTCCAGAAAAATTCTTTGTAAAAGCGTTAAGACCAGATGACACGCTGATAGATTTAATTGTTGGGAAAATGTGCTCTAAGCCTTCGAGCTTATAGAGTGCTCATCATGAGCACCTTACAACAACATCTTCATTTCCTACACAAGCGTATAATTCAGCCAGCATCACAGAGGAGGAGGATAGAGACGTGAGCCTTAAGAGCAGTGGAGGATGAATCTAACACTGCAGACAGCGTAGGTGTGATCACTATAGTCAAAGAGAGTCTAAAAATAGGGATGTTCTTCAATTAATGAGTGCTTTTCTGCACATGCTGGGGAAAAAAATGAAGAATCCCACCATTGCATTGACACAGGATTTTGGTGTTTGCTCTCTCATTTCATTATTCATGAAAAGACGATCATCTTAAGAGACATTTGGGGAAAGCCTGATGCTGTCATGAATCCCAGATATGTGTTCACTGTGGAGGAATGCATGCATGCTTCTTACATTAGTTCATCACAGAAAACCACATGTGCCACATACATACCGTCATTCAGTTTTTAACTCATTTCGAGTATGATTATGTAAGGTGAAAGCATTATAAAGTGTTGACAGTGCTGAAGACTGCTCCAACAGTTTTCTGTTACATAATGTGTGACCACAATTCAGACCACAGATGGATTACCCTTCACACATGAGGAGCCATCTATCACCCCAGCATGTACACAAGCAGTGTCTTATGTTACGTGCCAACACAGGGTAGTTTAGAGGTGACAAACACATATAAAATCTTTAAAAAGGTGTTTGTGGGAGCGTATTGGTGAATAGCCACTGCATAAACAACCAGAAGACTAGTTCACACTGCCTCCACAAACACCAACAGAGTTAACACACACCCATCCTTAACCATTGGAAGACAGTGTTTGTTACATGTTTTTAGGTAATGTGAAGCAGCATTAATACCTAAGACTGTTTCTTAATTAAACAACAACAACAACAACAACAACAGATGTATTGTTTAGCAAAATATGTAATAAGGGTTTTCTCATTGTATGAGCCATATATACATTTTTTATTTCTTTAATGTGGTTTTAGTATCATCAAAGTGTTACACTTTATTTTAAGGTGTCCTTGTTACAGTGTAATTATATATTTAAGTACTGAGTGATATTAATTACCAAGTACTTACTATATGGTTAGAGTTAGGATTAAGGTTTGGTTTAGGGTTACTTGCATGCAATTATGCATAATTTATTGTTATTATAATAGTAAGTACATGTAACGTGTAACAAGGACACCTTAAAATAAAGTGTTACCATTTTTTGTTTAGTTTCATGTTTTCTACAGGTAATGAGGATTTTTTTTTTTTGGTATAAATCTGTACTTCCAGTCCAGAAGGGGGTGCTGATATCAGAGAAACACAAGGTGTACAAGCAGTGTGCTATGATAGACTAAATCTATCATTCTTTTCCTTATTTCTTAATATTTGCTTATTAGGAAATACAAATTGGTTACACTTTTCAATAGTTCACTTTAGACATTCTGCTATCTATAATTAACTTTGCAGCTACTTGTCAACTATCACTTATTAGAGTAATAGTAGACTGTTAGGTTGGTTTAAGGTTAGTGGAATAAGTTGACACATAGTTGCAGTTGTATTTATAGTCATTAGAAAGTGTGTTGGTGGACTATCAAAATAAAGTGTTAGTAGATATTAAGCAGACAGTCTACTCATACTCTAACGACTGCTAGTTGACATGTAGCTGCAAAGTTATTTATAGTTAGTAGAATGTCTAACGTGGACTATTGAAATAAAGCGTTTTGCATTTACATCTTATTCTTGTGAGTCAAGACATCAGCATCAGTGTAAAATTACCAAAGACTGGCAACCAAAGGGAGTTTTACCAGTGAACTCATGTTGCTGTTTCCACGAGCATCACAACCACAAGCAATAAAAACAACCACAAAGTAATGAAAGCAATAATCACAAGTTTTAGGCAGGGGCTCAGGTTTTGGCTGGTTTGTCTTGCAGCACCTGCTGGTGACAAATCTTCTTTCTAATGCATTCCTCTCACTCTCTTGCTCTTTTCTTTGCTGGCTGAGAAATTTGGGCTGCAGTGTGAACGAATGAAACCGGTCTCAGGCAGCGTGTCAGTTCTCATCACAGCACATGTGCATCTGTGTCTCATGTTAAGACATCGGGACATCTCTCCTCAAAACATCTTTTGCTCCAGCAGAACACCAGCCATGGATTTACCATCTGTTTCCAATCTGAAAAGGCAAATCATATTTTCCACATGCATTAAAAAAAGAGTTGGAGACATTGCTCTTTTGACAACTGCAGTCATTTACAAATGTTAACAGAAAAAAAAAAAAAGATTAACATGAAACTCTTAAACTATTAGTAAGTTTAACAAAAAAATATAACCTGTTAATTGGTTAACCACAAGGTACCTTACCATATTTGTTGAAAGATTATTGTAATGAATCTTCTTTACACCAGAATGTGTGCAACTGCAAGGTTTATTTGCAGGTCGGTGGAGGTTACACAATGTAAACCAATGAAAGAAACAGCAAATAACAGCAACAAACAACCAGATAGCCCATGAGCTGTGAGCATACATTCAGTGTTACCTGAATGAAACTGAGCAGATATACAGGTATAATATATCCTCCTGATTCACAACAAGTGCTAGATTTCACAGGGACTTTGCCTCAAGTTAGAAAGTTTATTTAAATGATGGTAATTGCTGTTATGCAGAAGCTGAAGGAGGTAGTGATGTGGGAGTTGCAATTATATATTTATATCTTACTGCAGAATATTGTGCAAATCTGTTTCTAAAATTCTTTTTAAAAAATATGAAAATTATTATTATTATTATTGTGTCCAATAAGGCATTACATTTACTATTTAATTTGTTTGAATTATACCTTCTACCTATAATGTTCAAGTAGTCCTAAAAACTTTGGTTAGATTTTTCAGCTGTGCTTGGTTAGGGATGGAGCTAAACTCTAGCCCTCCTAATCTGATTGGATGGTTTTAAATAACTTAGACAAAAAATGGCACACAGGTGTTTTTTATCAGTCAATCTGGAAACAAAGTCCTGTTTACAAGGTACTGAGATCATTAAGCAAGTGCTTTAAAAGAAGAAGTAAGCACTATTAATGTAAGGTTGCAAGGTTTGTGACACATCTTTAAAAGATGCACCACTATTTGAAATACTCTTCCACAGTGTGGTTTAATTTATCTCAGATAAAGGCACAGAGGAACAGCTTGAACTGTGCTTGCTTGCTTTCCCTGTCACAGTAAGCAGTTGTTGACCAGAATAAACTGCTGTATGGACAAGACCTTCTGACGTAAAGTCTACACAAGACTACCCTGGTATTACCCTCCTATTATTGGCATCGATTGCTGGAACTTGTGAAGTCATTGTGTAGCCTTCCATTGTTCCCTTTGCCTTGTGTTATAGGTTAGGGTTAGGTTTAACATTTACTTTGTACTTAATAGTGTTGAGAAAATGGTTTATTTAAATGTTATCATTTAATGACATGAAAAACAGTGACAAAATACAGTTGCCCCCATAATGCCTGTGACATTGTTACTGTATTTTACTGTAAAGTTCTGGCAAACACAGCTGCCAGATTTTTGCCGTAAATTGAATAAAAATTGTCTACAGTCCCTGCTGAAAAATGCATGCTGGTTAGGTATGTTTTGAAGCATGGCAGCTGGTTTGAGCTGGTTTAAGCTGGTCCTGAGCAGGATCTAGTTGCTTAAACCAGCTGCCATGCTTCAAAACATACTTAACCAGCATATGCTGTTTTTTTCAACAGGGCTGTGCTACGCAGAAAATAATAAATTATACAGCAATAATAAAGACCTGCAGTTCATATTTGAATATGCTTGAGCACACAGAATGTCACCAGCAGCCTATCAGAACATTAAGATTTAGAATGTGAGGTCTCCATGGAGATGCTGATGCATGTTGCCGTGACGCTGAAGAAGGAAAACAAGGTCACACAGAGGAAACATGATTTGAACTCACAAACAGTCTTTTTCTGCAGCTACTATGTGCTGTCTACTCGCTCTCTGTGAGAAATGTTATGATAATAAGGGTGATGTAGGTCTAGTTTGTGTAAATGGAATCAGTATTCTTTATAATGTTTAGTGCAATGGGACTGTGCGGTCTCCAGCTCATAAATGGGCCACACAGCTTCTTTTCTAATGGCTCTTAATCGTACAATGCTGAATGTCAATAAATCCCTAAATGGAGAAAATACATTTGAGATGTTTTGCAGTCAAAAACTGAAGGATATATTATCTTTTCTTGTTTTGAGCTGCCCATTACAATCTGAATTGATGCTTAGTTTTCAGTTAACAAAAAGGCTCTTGCTATGCCACTGAATATGTAACAGACAGACATTATGTTGCATGTTTAATATGTAAGTTCATCTGTTATTGTTTCAGTTGCATGCCTTATTATGTCACGCAGACTCTGTTATGATTTAACTGTACATCTGTGAATATTACCAAATCAATCACACTTATTTATTTGCATACACCATACGGTAGAACAAAACATAGTCACTAAGGTCTATGAAATCCAGAGAAAGCTATCTGTTAGCATTCCCATACATCTCAATGGCAATCGCTCCACTGGTACAAGACCCTCGGGAAGCACGCTATTTGGAATCTGTCATCTTTGTTCATGGGTCCGCAGAACAAATGTGAGCCTATCACCTGAGCACTAAATCCCATGTGACTTATTACTGGCGTAGCAGGAAAATTATGGCATGGCAATGCTGGTTCGCTGATGAAATTATAAGTGCCAATCCCTTCACAATGTAAGGTAAGGAAATAATATCAATTTCAAGCTCTTAGAAGAATAAATCAAGCACATGAACATAAAACAGTTATTACAAATTTTGAGGACAAATTGTCATTGAAGAATAGTTTTATTAAGCAATGTACAGTATGTATTTCACATTACAGACGTTAAATGTGAAGGCTGGATCCTCCTCTGAGGTAGAAGGAGGGGGAGAAGTGTGGTGAGGATTCAACAGTGTAATGCTGTGGTATGGTGGCATTTGGAGCGAGCAAGTGATGGTGTTGATCTGTTCAATGATAGTGAAAGGGCCTGTGTAACTGGGACTTAACTTTGGACAGGGAAGCCAGAACCGGATGTCACCTGTTGAGAGCCCGACCTTCTCCTTGTGCAGCCTGACATTTCTGCATAGAATACAGCAGAGTTAGCCACAGTGAGGTGAAAGTGTTTTTTATCCTTCCAATGCACCCTTGCAAGACTGCTTCTGTGATAGTGGCTTCAGCAATCTGGCCATCCAGGGTTCATTGGATAGGGTTTGGTAATCATAGGGAGATAAATACTGGTAAGATTTCAGTTTCTTAAGCAGAAAAGTCAGCGGAATGAAGCCGGGAGAGGGTATCCACCTTGATGTTCTTGGACCCTAGACCAGTGGTTCTCAACTCCAGTCCTCGGGAAAGGACTGAAGACATCCATATTTATGGAGTAAATATGTTTACATGGCTTTTTAAAAATGCCGGGTAGCTGGAGCTTCGCGTGCGTTTGGCCAGTCAGCATACACTTACGTCACTGATAGTTCCTATAGAACTGTTTTAGACCCTACTCTGAAGAAGGAGGTAAGTTAGTTCCTCCAAACGGAGTTCCTGGAACTAAAACCGTTCCTAGTTCCTGCGATGCGAACACGCCAAAAAGTGGGTAGTTCCAAAATTTAGTTCAGGTACTATGAAAGGCCCTAATGTGTACTGCTGGGGGTGTTCCAGGAGCAGGTTGGGGAACCACTGTCCTAGACAATAGGTAACTTAAAAAGAGGTGACAGGATCCCTTTAGCCAGTGACACCACTCCTCTACTCCCAGCTTGATGGCAAAAAACTCCTGGTCACTCCTGCCTATCACATAATTTTGCTTGACCAAGGTGGAGGAGTTTGCATGAGAAGGCAGCAAATGGATGGAGTTTTGCTGGATCTCCCAGTCGCTGAGAAAATGAGGATATCAGTGTTGGCTAGAATAGCGAGAAGTCTCAGAAAACCTTGTTCATTAAGCACTGGAATACAGAGGGAGTGTTGACTAGGCCATATGGTATGACCTGATACTCAGAGTGGCCTGTAGGTGTTATTAAGGCGGTCTTCAATTCATCTCCATTCATCTGCATTCTGACAAGATTGTGAAGGCTGAGCTTTTTAAACACCGCTGCTCCCCTCAGCAGCTCCAGGGTCGGTGAGATCAGAGAAAGAGGATATTTATACTTGACCGCAGTGCAACTGAGATTGCAGTAATCAATGCAAGGGCACAAGGCTCTGTCCTTTCGGCCACAAGAACTCCTCCTTTGAGCATCTGCATGTATAATTCAGTCTGACATTTTGACTTATATAGCACCATTAATTACAACCCAGGTTGTCCAATGTGCTTTACACATTTACTGAAAATATGAAAACAAAAAGTACTGAGAGGCAGGAAAACTTCAACAGATTATTTTGCTGGTTTGTTTAGTGTATGCTGTGTGAAGATGAATGCCGTTGTGAGACACTGGCAGTGTGAATGGGGCTTGACAGAGCACAGGTGCAGTTCCTCCCACCCAATTATTTGCATCACCAGCACTTAAACTGACACTAATTTAAAATGAGCAAATAGCATGTACACCTAAATAGTTCAGACCTTGTCTGTAAATTGTGAATCTTAAATGAACGTTTTTCACAAGCAGCTACATGTCTGTCTCTGTTTATGTTTGTGTGTAGTGTATAGAATGGGTTGCATTTGTAGGTGTAATTATAGTACAATTCTCAACAATCCAACCCAAACCCATACGGCTCTGATGAAGCATGAATGAACGTACAACATACATACTGTCAGATTTCCTTGAGTGTTAAAAGCACACATATTTCCCTTAAAACCAAGACTGTAGATAACAGAGAAGTGGTGACATGAATCTAGGTGAAATGTATGAAAAGCATTAATCTATAGATTTATAAAGTTAAAGGAAGGGACGTATACATGACGAATATAAAGCTTCCTTTCAACAACAGTCATGTTCAGACTTGCCCTATCAGGAGAAGAGGTCTGTTAATAGATGAATCCCTAGAGAACGTCATTACTGAGCACATCACGTTTCAACACTTTTGACAAACTCACCAGGGCTCAACACAATATAAGTCATTGGTAACAGTAGACATAAGAGTGAGTATGATGCAGATTCGTGCAATGTAACATTGAATGCCTTCCTTTCTTCAGTATGAAGCTGTTTCATTTAGAGCTTTTGCCTGTGTCCTGTTCCATGAAGCAAGATAAATAAACTCTGAGTTCAAGGGTAGGTTTAGTGACAAAACCAAACAAATCCAACTTGGTTTATAATGAGTTCAGTGGACTCACAACATTTGCAATAAACACTCTCTGTCAGCTCAAGGTTGTATCCAGAGTTTATGATTTACTCTAGAACACGTGCAGCAAACAGCCAATTACGTGAAACAAGTAGAGAGACAGTTCAACTCGCTTCTTGTTGTGAAAAATATCATAAATGGATTGTATTTACAAGGCAAGAAGAAACATCATTACTAAAGGCACCTATGTATTTGACTATATATATAGTAAAATACATAGGTGACTTCTTAAACATTTGCGACAGTAGTGGTGTTTGTTCTTATTAATATTTTATGCAGTCCATTTAAACCATGAGTTTAGGAGAACACTACTGCATATATGACTTTCTTGTTCATCACACTGGAAATGCAAAGTCAGGTGCATTGCATTGTGGAATACCTTATTCTATACAGTGTGCTGTTACATGGTGCACATTAAGGCAAATGTAGTAGATTTGCCAAAACCCATAAAGGCATACAGTATAATCACAAACTGCACTGTAAGTATGGGTAGTATGCTATTCTGAACACAGCCGATGTTTAAAACATTACCTATTTTGAAACAGGTGTCAAGAAATCAATTAGAGAGGTATACTGCATTATCGTATGCAAATGTTATCAAATAATAAACCAGCAATAAAATAAATGGCACATTATAATATTAATCATGCAATCATTAAAAAGAATTGTGTTGACGAAGACCTTTCAATCAGCAAAGTTTATTCGCAAATGAATTACAGTGAAGTTTAGTAGTCCATCCACTGGTTTCTGCACTTGCACTCTAAACCATTGCTTATTTACACATTTTATATTTAAATTTTAAATCCCCAAACTAAGAGTTCATTATACGCTCTCGTGGCATGAAGAAAATTGACATGATAAATGAGTTTTGAATATGGGAAATCATACAGCCGTGTGCAGTGAGTAAAAACACCATTTCAACACAAACTGTTTAGGTTTGTTAACATACATGTCCACAATGACATGTGTTCAGCACACTGGTTTTTAAATAGTCAAAGTATTAAACTTAAATAAATAGATGGGAAATTTCATGCATTTTTAATGCTGCATACCTCAGCAACAGAAATAAAATGAATACTCACGTTTGTATATTAATGAAAAATGACACTTTTCTTCTTACACTGTGCACATGAAGGCATTCTGAATATTAAGTTACATTCTGTTACAAAATACCAATATGGCTCTCACAATTATTATTTGTGCCTTGAGTGTAGTTTTACTCTCCGTTCTCCATTTCTACATCCATTGTATCAAAACAAATAAAGAAAGAGCGCTACGCTTCTACTTTAGTCTCCACTCATAAAACCCATGACTGTAACCGTAATGAAGGACTGTGGCATGATGCATTAATATGGCATCACAGCACACTGGAAACAAAAAATCAAAGAGGATCCCTGTGTTTATCTAATGCTCTGATATTCAACCCTATTCTGCTAGTCCTCCATCCAGAACCCTTTGCAAACACTTAAATTATCTACAGCTATGAATTAAAGGAGAAATATCAATATGAGTAGTAACGGAAACAACGAGAGTCAAAAGCAGACATTGTGCAGCTCTTCAGTGCATGTAGCTGCATTCGTTTAGCACCTGAATCTAGAAAAGCGCTAGTGCTCCGATAACCCCTCAGCATAATATACATTCTCACCGACACCATGATGAAAGGGCACTACATGAAATCATCATGTGAGTTAATAAGTGCGTACAAATATGATTATTACTGACAGCGCAGAGACGTTCTTGTGCTGTCTGAATCAATGAATTCTGAACGTCATTATATGTGTTTGACCTGCTCATTCGGACATTATCTACATCGTGTATAATAGTGTGGTGTGTGCTGAATGAATCTTCATGATGAGCCCTTTGACTGAAGCAGTTCTGAACTCTCTTGGCTGTCGGTCTGTCTGGTCAGAGTTCGTTGCAGGCAGAGTTCTCTGTGGTTTTAAACATTAGTATAGAGTTGTATATTTTGAGAGCCGGCCCTAGTTTAATGCTGAGGATCTTCACCAGGTCCACCTGAGTCAATAACAGGAAGGCCTCGCCATCAATTTGCTGAAACCAAACAACAATGAATTAGCAGATAAACATACACAGCTGTCAGAGCAGAAGATGCATTTCCTGTGCAATTCTTTGATTCGGTGTAATTTCACAGTGTCCTAAACTACTGCTTGTTGAAATTCATGCAACAGAACAAACATCTCATTTCTGTTCACAAACAGAGACATTTGGCATTGTATGAAATTCTGGGGTTTTATAGTTATTTGAAAATATGAAAATGTCTTATCTTAAATAATAATGTATAATTTTGTATAATCCAGCAATTAAAATACTGCATAAATGAAAGGTGCTTCATGTCATTTTCTCTTCATATTTTGATCTGGACACCATGCAAAATAAATTTAAATTCTGGCTGATACAAGAAGTTGACAATTATTTTATAAGTAATGGATGATAAACAATAATTGGACAATATTAAAATGATCATTTGTGTAAATAAATTATAATGAACTTAGGCACCATAATGTTATAATGTGCAGAATGACAACTTTATGTTTATTTTGAAATTTATTAAAGTTTATATTTAAGAATTATTTAAGATATTAGTGTTTTTAAAGATGAACTTCAAGTGAAATGACAATAAAGGTAATCTAAAAGTAATAATAATACTAATTCACCACAGGTTTCCTCAAGATTTTCCTCTGGGCTTTTATAATGGGGTTTGTCTAATTTATGTGTAAAATGAGGTCTGCGATAAACATAAAACAGATGATATTTGGACGTTTTGATGTCAACGTAAATTACACAAACTCAACCCCCAAATGTTCTTATGTAGTTACTTATTACACACATATGTTTTTATGAAACATAAACATAACTGGATCAAAACGTGTGTTTTCAGTACGGGTGTGTGTAAATGGTGTGCGATTTTGGCCACGATTTGGTCGTCCGAGACAAATTTTGAAAATCCTAAAAGATTCCTATAATCCTAGGCTAAAATCTGTCGTCTTTGATCGCTGGTTTGACATGTTCAACGACAGCCGATTAATGACAGTTACGATCAAATTTTACCTCTGACGAAATTCTGGCAGCGTCAGAAGATTTGGCGAACAATCCTGCAGTGTGACGTCTCTTACGACGAACGTAAAACTGTCTTTGTTCAAGACGATCCATGATCAGAATGAATGCATACTGTTAATGCAAATTCATGATATGTTGTATCACGTAGATTTGTGGGCCGTGTTTGAGGTGTTTAGGGGGCGTGGATGAGTCTTAACTTTTATAAAGAATCTCTCTTTGGTTTTGAGACTTTAGTCTTTGCAACTTTATGGATATTATCTATACACAAACAGCTTGTAACACTCCGAAGACAAAGGAAAACTTGAAATATGACCCCTTTGATTTATATTTACCACAGACCTTGCTTTATTGATAAATTGAAAAAGCCCATTATAAAAACCCATAGGAAGATCTGGAGGGAACACATGGTGAATTAGTCTTCCAGGTTTTGGCGTCACAGCAGCTGCTGAAATCTATGGCCATGCAGATACATGTACAGCGCTATCAACAGCATGGAAGAATCTCTAGCAGTTTCCACATCTCTGCCATTGCATTGGATATACTGTACAGCTACACTGCCAGCACTATCCTGTGTGAAAGTGAAGTGTGAGATGATGTGGAAATGTATTTAGGTGCCGATGACGTTTAAACTACGCAAACAGGAGAACTCTTGTTTTAGCCTATAATTAGAAACACCATTGCATCTGTTCCTTGCAATGACAAACCACATCCTCCCATTATAATAAGAAAATCTGTTCACACAGGAAAGTGCCTCATTACACCATTTTTACACCACTGGATTTCCAGAAAATGAACTATGATGTCAGTAAGGGATAATGCACATCCAGCCGGTTGTTATCGCAGAACAACCCCCGACAGGGTGATCCACAATTGTATCACACTGAAGGGGGTTAATCAGCAATGACAACCGGCGGGATGTGCATTATCCCACTTATTACACGGCTACTTGATTCTGAATTAAACTATTAGAACGCAAAGCTTCTGTAAAGAAAGCAGTTGAAGAAGAAATCGTACCAGTTTGTTAGTTATCTTATAATCCATTATAGTGTACAAAACAATTGTCGCAAAATGGCATCAAATGTATTTGTATGAAACGAGAGAGCAAGTCCGCGATACCAGGATGACATAATTAAATAATAGTACATAATATTGTTTTGAGTATTGATATTTTATTAGCTAAGCGAACACAAAGCATACACAAACAAAAACTATTCCATGCAAGCGTATAGCGCCGACTGCAGTTAACCGGATGAGTCTGTGTTATCAGCATTAACCGGTTGCTATCACGGAATAACATACCTCTGAATGTCGCGACTGACCAATCAGAATCAAGTATTCCACAGAGTCGTATAATAAGGTAGGATATCTTCAAGCTTACATATTACACATTAACATATCCAGTGTAGACAACATCCAGCTGCTGCACCTGCACCACAACTGATGTTGGTCACTTTCATCATAGACACAGTAAAATGAAGATTTAAGTGGTGCTTTCAACTTAAAGGTTCAGTTGAGAGGAGTAAACACATCCCTAGATAGACCACTGCAATAAATCTAATGAGATCACCGCACAATGAGTGAATGGAACGGGTGATTATGTGAGACAAGTGCAATCTCAGTAAATCCAAAGCTGCTGTCATCTTATAAGATCTTTTCAGATAAATGTTCATGGGGTTCAAAAGTCTAAGTCTGGGGCCTGGAAATAAACAACATGTTAGAAATGTTACAGTCTGGAAATAAATAATTGTTACAGAAAAGGAAAGATTCTGCAAATCAAGTGTCCAAGACATTTGGAGTGCTGCTGCCATTGATTAAAAACGGTACATAACAAATACTAAGACATTCAGAAATGCATGGGAAATGCAATTTTAAACTCAAACTAATATTATATATTTTAAACAGAAAAAGTTGCATGCAATTAAAACATTTTCACAATCGGTCATGTGTGTGGAAAGGATTGGCTGCAGGTAATTAAGCTCATGCCGATACTGTGACATTGATTTTAACCAACAGTTCAATAAACAGGAAGTTAATGTTCAGTACCTTACATTTTAAACACAATATTACCACTTATAATGCCTAAATGTCATAAGCAGAACAGAGATAAGTAAAACATCCCAGTGCTGTGTTAATACATATCAGCATTTTACATAATAAAACAAACTGTTTCATAATATAAAAGAACACAAAGTGGAATAATGTTCACCAGTGCTCTGAGACATTTACACCCCAGTGTATGACAGGACTCATTAATGCAGCTCCCACTTGCACATATAATTAGAAAACACAGCACAAGACACAGCAGCGAACATGAGGAGAGAGAGATGGGAAATAAGAGCAGAAGAGCAGACAGACAGCAGCTCGGAGAGCAGGATTATTTAAAGCAACAGCCCTCCGGCCTCTTTAACATTCTTGTTAGCTGTAAACAGGCATGATGCTGTGACGTGGGATGACTTGACATGCCTATAAATGGTTTCAATGTCCTATCATGCCCCGTGCTCTCTTCCTTATGCATTATATTCTGTTCCTAAAATGCTTCAGTTACTCCGGCTGCCAAAACTCATGATGGAAGACTAGTTAAATATTTCCCACAGGATTCAGTCGTTCTGATTCCATTCGTGATTAAAGGGAATAATTTACCTCCTCTCTGAAGGTGCGCACTTGCTCCTCGCAGCCTGGAAGTCCTTGGATAAACCCGATCACCTGCAGAATAACAATGAGGATTAGAGGAGGTGCAACAGCAGAAGTTAACCGAGTCCAAAACAAATCAACTGATCTAAAAAAAAAAATTGAATAGCAAGTGGGAAATGCTGATGCACGCGGGAGCTCTGTGTACCTCATCCACGCTCCACGCTGCCACTTTACTGGCCGTGATGCCTGCCACTGTTGGAAGGAGCTTGCTGTGCTGATCCCAGCAGTGAGGCATGCTGGGAGATGGGCTGGAACACGGCATGAATACAGACTGGTGCAAAGCCTGCTGGAGAGTCAGCTCTGAGAGAAACAGAGAGAGAGAGAGAGAGTCAATTCCATAGTACACCGAGCATCGTTCTGCCCTACACAGGGTACAGCAGACAATGCTTTGGAATATACAGGGAAATTAAATAATTGCATAAATTAGAAATAAGAAATCCATAAGACAATCATTATTATTATTATTATGTTCTGGCTGGTTAAAAATGATTGTGTCCAAAACTATTAAAACACTAAAACTAAAAACAATTGTTGTATATGCTAGGGACATATAATATTCAATTTGAAGTGAGACAAAAATATGTCTTTATAATACCGGAGTAACCTCTGCTGGTAAGATATTAAAACTCTGGTTGGCTAACAAGATGGATAAAAGAACAAAGTGAATTCAGAGCTGATGGAGGTTTATTATGCATTTCCAAGTAACATTAATAAAGGTTGTTTTCCTTTTGTCAAGTAATAAATTTAACCCTTTTTTATAATACTGCACTGTTTTTGCTGTATTGTTGTTAGAGAAAAATGCTATCATTATTACTGTTTAAGCAGAAATGAGAGCCCACAGTTAAATGTGTCTATTAATGTTGACAATACCTAATATGGTCACAATACTACACATAAAAGGTTTGGCAAAATATTGTGCACAAGGCACAACAACTGCTTGTGTCTTATGTTACATGTATGTTGCAGACCAACTCTCATAGCTCTATTGTAAGTCCCTTTGAATAAAAGCATCAGCGTTAATTTATTAATGTAATGCAGAAATGTAAATGTAGGTATACTCCTACACACTCTTTATAGAGTACATGTTAAAGGTTATGCTTTTCTGGACTAATGGGTGCACTCTCCATTAAATCATAAAGAATGTAAGTAATTTATGTTTAATCATACGGATCTGCTGACACACAGAATCATTTCTAGCAATGTTAACACAATACCAATAATCTCAGTGTTCAGTATCAATCCCAGTGAAAATAACGGATACCAAGTTTGATACAAAAAAATAAAAAAAAATTGCTACTAAACACTCATTTTAACTGATTAATTACTTTAAATAATATTATAATTATAATGGTTTACAATTTTAAAAGCAATACAAAACTATGTAGAGAAGTAGCTTTAAGTCTATATAGCTTCAAAACTGTTTTTTTCCCCCAGACAGGGGCAGAAGATGATTCTTCTCATTTTTTAAGCATTATTGTTGTTTGATAATTATTGCTGACATCAGCAGGTCTAATCGGCTGCAGTTACAAAAATGAGTGATGTTTGTTAAACAAATAGTGCACAAGAGAAGTTTGAGGGCTTTGTAATCCCAAGTAAAAGTAAATTCTCTGGGAATCGCCACCTTGATGATAAATGAGAAAATCACCTCTTTTGTACACTTCACCTTGTTGAAGTTGTTCTTTTTCGCTTTTGTTCAGAAGGTCCCTATGAATAGAGCGGCCTTCCAGCAGCGCCCTTCAAGAGTGCAAAAAGCCATTTAAATTCACCCAGAGAGCGTCACGTTCTCAACAGATATTGGTAAAACGGTCCACTTTAGAGTGGCGTGCACAGCGTCGACGCGCTGTTGTGCTCCACGCCGGAGGCCAAACACTGAGATAACACCCTTCCCCACTGTCTGCCTTTCATGGCTAATTCACTCTGACAAAGCCCTTCTTTGAAGTGCAAACAAAAAGAAACAGAACAATACAATGGCAATAAAGAACCTTCTGTATTAATCCACTAGTTAAAGAAAATTCTATTCCGAGCGCAGCACACATGAAGTTGTCAGCATGATGTACAGTGGGGCAAAGAAGTATTCAGTCAGGCACCAATTGTGCAAGTTCTCCCACTTAAAAAGATGAGAGAGGCCTGTAATTTTCATCATAGGTATACCTCAACTATGAGAGACAAAATGAGAAAAAAAAAAAATCCAGAAAATCACATTGTAGGATTTTTAAAGAATTAATTGGTAAATTCCTCGGTAAAATAAGTATTTGGTCACCTACAAACAAGCAAGATTTCTGGCTCTCACAGACCTGTAACTTCTTCTTTAAGAGGCTCCTCTGTCCTCCACTCGTTACCTGTATTAATGGCATCTGTTTAAACTCGTTATCAGTATAAAAGACACCTGTCCACAACCTCAAACAGTCCAACTCCAAACTCCACCATGGCCAAGACCAAAGAGCTGTCAAAGGACACCAGAAACAAAATTGTAGACCTGCACCAGGCTGGGAAGACTGAATCTGCAATAGGTAAGCAGCTTGGTGTGAAGAAATCAACTGTGGGAGCAATTATTAGAAAATGGAAGACATACAAGACCACTGATAATCTCCCTCGATCTGGGGCTCCACGAAGATCTCACCCGTGGGGTCAAAATGATCACAAGAACTGTGAGCAAAAATCCCAGAACCACACGGGGGACCTAGTGAATGA
This sequence comes from Onychostoma macrolepis, assembly GCF_012432095.1. Taxonomy (NCBI): domain Eukaryota; kingdom Metazoa; phylum Chordata; class Actinopteri; order Cypriniformes; family Cyprinidae; genus Onychostoma; species Onychostoma macrolepis. The sequence goes on along the minus strand of NC_081174.1, from coordinate 2,634,296 downwards.
CCTGCAGAGAGCTGGGACCAAAGTAACAAAGGCTACCATCAGTAACACACTGCGCCGCCAGGGACTCAAATCCTGCAGTGCCAGACGTGTCCCCCTGCTTAAGCCAGTACATGTCTGACCCGTCTGAAGTTTGCTAGAGAGCATTTGGATGATCCAGAAGAGGATCGGGAGAATGTCATATGGTCAGATGAAACCAAAATAGAACTTTTTGGTAAAAACTCAAAGAATGAAGGTGAATCCAAAGAACACCATACCTACTGTGAAGCATGGGGGTGGAAACATCATGCTTTGGGGCTGTTTTTCTGCAAAGGGACTAGGACGACTGATCTGTGTAAACGAAAGAATGAATGGGGCCATGTATCGTGAGATTTTGAGTGAAAACCTCCTTCCATCAGCAAGGGCATTGAAGATGAAACGTGGCTGGGTCTTTCAGCATGACAATGATCCCAAACACACCGCCCGAACCTTGAAGGAGTGGCTTCGTAAGAAGCATTTCAAGGTCCTGGAGTGGCCTAGCCAGTCTCCAGATCTCAACCCGCTGTTGCCCAGCGACAGCCCCAAAACATTACTGCTCTAGAGGAGATCTGCATGGAGGAATGGGCCAAAATAGCAGCAACAGTGTGTGAAAACCTTGTGAAGACTTACAGAAAACGTTTGACCTCTGTCATTGCCAACAAAGGGTATATAACAAAGTATTGAGATGAAATTTTGTTATTGACCAAATACTTATTTTCCACCATAATTTGCAAATAAATTCTTTAAAAATCCTACAATGTGATTTTCTGGATTTTTTTTCTCATTTTGTCTCTCATAGTTGAGGTATACATATGATGAAAATTACAGGCCTCTCTCATCTTTTTAAGTGGGAGAACTTGCACAATTGGTGGCTGACTAAATACTTTTTTGCCCCACTGTAAATGTTAAACTAATCACTTATTAAATATCTTTGCTGAAAAGATGCATACAACTACATGTTGTACAAACTCGTCTTATACATAATGTGTTCAGAAATAATACGAGGAAAATGCAATAAAACAAAATCTCAAAAATCAAGGCAATTAAGGTCTTGGTTTCTAGTTGTGTCTTCTTCTGTCTTGCCCCCATGAGGGTAGTTTTTGATTTGTTATTTAATAAAAGCTCTTGGCACTATTTAGTAAAAGCCCACAGGGGAGGGGGGAGCAATCGAACTCGGGTTCGGATCAAGTGTGACAGCACCCTTCATGACTTCTCAAGAAAACATGCCTGTGCTGTAGTTTGAAAGAGTTCTCTAAATGACACTGTGGTGAGCCAGAGAAGTCAATGCAGAATATTCACTGCAGACTTATGAGGCTTTGGCTGCTCACTTTCTGACATTAATTAGTGCAGCACATAGCCAGTGGGCACCATCTGATGCCAGTTATATAAACACCGTAATCGTCTCTCATAATGGCTCTATCCATGTCATTAGCTGTCATAAAAGCACTTCCTCAAGGGAATTCATAAAAACATGCTGTTGAATACATCTAGATATCTAAGTGGCAATACTGTGTTTGCTCTTGCAGTCTTTTAGACCTGAATCAAATTCTCCTAAATCACCCTCTAATGTATTCCAGTGTATTCCAATGAACGACTTCATAAACTCGCAAGCGAAACTCAAAAAGACAAATGAAGCAGCAACGAGAGTGCAGATGTCAGGTACTGTCTCTGCAGTGTGTTTGTTTCGTATAATTGTGTTATTGAGGGAAGAGTATCTGTGCTTTTTCATTCTCAGCACAGAGTGCATTATGGGATGCCAGTGCAAAAGCCAAATCACATTTATTTGTATAGAGCTTTATACAATAGAGATTGTTTCAAAGCATCTTCACATTAAGAAAATGGGGAAATAACTGATAATATAAAATTAATTTGGAAACAAATTAAATTTAGCTGTAAAGCAGCTCTACAGAAGATAATAGTGTCATTACGGAGCTCACTTTAGTTCAATGTTGATTAAATTGAGTTTACCAACAGTGTTGATGCTGCAAAGTTAGTGTCATTATCCAGCTCAATTCAGTTCAAATTTAGTTGTCAGTGCAGTGAAATTGATAATATTACTGAATAATATCAATGAGAATTTTCATTTTTGGGTCACCATCAGGCTCATCTAATTGTGATTATGTGCTAAAAGAAAAAAAAAAAGAAGAAAATTATGAGTTTAACATTTTATTTGTAATATATCAAGGCATGTGTAATAGGGAATGTACTGCATAGTGGCACTGACCCATTTACTCAGTAACTTTCACAGTCTCATTTAACTCCAGGGCAGGGCTGGATTAACCGTATAGATATTCATGCATTTGCACACATATGAATATTTTCACAAGTGTACACAGTCTCCTGCTCCTGGCCAGTTCAGTCCAAATGCTTTTGGCCAACACATCTTCATCACATCTGTCCTCACTGGCATTTTTCCCCCAAAAACTCACTCTGGCTCAGGTGGCTCCACTGCTTTAAACCCACTCTAAACCGACACACGATCCCCGAGGCTTGCAGGAGCTGCCTCCTAACCGTCTGTCCTCATTCTGTGGATCCGTCAGCAGCTCACGACACCATTAATCACCAGATCCTCCTATCACCGGACATCACAGCAACCGCGCTCTGCTGCTCTGAGTCCTGCTGCACAGGTAGATCCTCCAGGGTATCTAGTCAAAGTCACATCAACCTGTCGCATCCACAAGCCCTGCAGCCCGGTCGTGATGATTTGCATTAATCAAGAAGATCAAGTCTTTTCATACACAACTCCTCGTCTGGACTCTTGTCATCCCTATACTGCATTACTACAGTAATCCTCAACCAAAACTCAGAAAATGACTCAAAATGCAGCATTGCTTTTGGTCTTTAATGAGCCCAAGAGAATGCGCATTTCACCTCTCTTCTCTTTATGAATATAAAAACCTTTGTATTGCAGAACTACTCTATTACCGCCTCCTCAGGATGAAACGCTTATAAAATAAAAGCACCTGATACATGAATAAATGCAAAAAACGTTGCAAGATAAGAAGTGATTCCACTTGTCTGCTTTCTACTTTGTCACTGCTATGCTGCAATAAACTTCTTCTCCATTGAGATCTTCAACTTCCTCATCATTTTTTCTTACGTTACAATTATTCATGACTCAAGATTACCACTGGCGACGCCCACGATGCATCCAAGTACAGAAGCTGAGGTTCTCACATCTTTTATTCTCAGACTGTCTTTGACGCCTGTGACCGGACCGAGTTAAAAAGCTTTTAAGCCGAGGAACAAAGAACCTGCGGTTTGAATCCAGCCCTATTCCTCATTAGTGACTGCCACTAAACCTTTAGAGAACCGGCCACAGAGGAAGAAGGAGTTTCCAATTCTTCTGGAAAGAGACACAGCAAGAAACAGGAAGGCAGAAAGAGAGAAGAAGTGAGTCATCAGAGGAAGAAATAGAGCAGTTGTGATTTCAGCTCATCTGTGAACCACAACATTGAGTTTCTCATGCTTCAGACACTGATTCTGAGGGCGTTCTTCACACTCTACAATGTGGTAATCTGCAGTTGTTACCGCTAACACGTAAAAATGAGATTTGTTTGGTATAGATGCTTGATTCAGTGATGTGAAATAATATTTCTGACTTAAATAAAACCAGTTCATTTAGATCTTATTTCTAGTTCACCACTTTTTCAATGCAGTACTTCCTCAAACTTTACATATGTTCGTATATGAAACCTGTTTGCCCCCTTCTTGATATTATTACACAGTAAACGTCTTTAAAACAGAAGCAAGATTGGGTAATTTGAAAAAAAAAAAATGGTGCTAAATATCTCTAAAAGTGGTTATTTGGCTCGTAATCATAGGGGAACCACTTCAAGTGCTACATAACACCTATATTTTTAAAGATGGTGCTATATAGCACCTCAACTACCACAAAGAACCGCTGAAGAACCATTTTTTGTGTGTGTGTGTGTGTGTCCTGAACTCAATTTTTCCTTATTGGCATGTAGTTTTTTTCATGTTTTAAACTTAAACCAGCAGGCTTTGAACGTCTTATTTCTCTTATTTTTATTACAATACTTTTATTATATTTGTCATTACAGTAACTACCACCAGATTTATTAAAACCACTTTAAATGACGCTGCTCACTTATCTTTTTTTCTCTTTATGCCTCTTTATTTACTTGTCTTTATTTTTCACTATCTGTGTATTGCTGCTTGCTGTTGAAGCTCCTGCCACAAAGATGAATTTCTTGTGTGTGTTTGAACATACTTTGCAATAAATCTGATTCTGATTCAGTCAAACAGGATTGTAATTCTTGTTTTCATTTCAAGGCTCAATCCTGGCGTCCACCAAATGACACGCAAATATAATATGAACACACAGTGAGGGTGGTGTAGACCTACCTTTGGTTTCGGTGACTGATGACACCTCACTCTCCACTTCCTCTTCCTGCGGCAGCTCCTCGACCTTCCGAACTTTACAGGGCCGACCAACCCTGAGGGAGAACACCATCGTGACTTCATTAGAGCGAGACGCACAGGCAGATGGGATATGTGACAGTAACTTTGTTCAGAATAGAGCACTACCATACTACTCTTACTATGCTGCATATAGTTTGCAAACTACAAATTGACTACAACACCCCAGATCTGCATGTGAGAACAGCTGTTTTTCTTTCTGAGATGAAAACAGGACACCACTTAATGAATTAAACATGCAACATGGAAAAGTCACGTGACATCAGACTGTAGGCGGTATAAAGCACATACTACACAGTATGCAGCAAGCTACTATTCCATTTCGAACACAGCCACAGCTTTGAATGTCTTACTACACAGTGTGTCTGGCAAGACTACTGTAGCTCATATGAGGATCATCTATTCTGCATGCGCTGATCTGTTTTGCACAAAATCCCTAACAAGTATTTATAGCCGAGGTATGATTTTGCATATATTTTGTGTGTAATATAAAGCTCATTATGCAAATCTTTTCGGTAAAGTAATCATAAATTTCTCAAGGATATTTGTGAACAGCTGAACAGGAGAAATGCAATCTCAGAATAAATAAACATGTATCTTCAGAGGTGTTGTTTAAAGCATCTCTGTCGTGACACAGTGAGCGATGGCACGGACCTTCCTGTGTAAGTCATTGCAACAGTTTGCAGCAACATGTTTGGATGAAAATAAAGCTTGTTGACTAACAGGTCATTATGTCAACAGCACAACTGAGAAGAATCATTTTACTCTGAGTAAACAATGAATCAGCCTGTTAGACAGAGTCAAGGACAGCCGTGTGTGTGTGTCAGAGGACAGCAGTGTGCATCCGTCCAGACCTGATGGTTTTTTTTTGTTTGTTTTTTGCATGGACAATTAAGTCTTTGTTAGGAGGTTTTATTGCAATGTGACATTATCTTGTGAACACCATTTTCCCCTGACATTCTCATTACTGCAACATAAAACTATTTCATTCTCATTACTATAATGCATAATTACTTTTTCTTATATTATTTAAATTGTAAAATCATCATGGTTTTGTTTTGTTTTGTTGTACTCAACTCTTTTAAAACTGCCTAACGGTACCAAATGAATTGTTGACCCACGAAGTGAAGCTTTTGGGGGTATTGATGGAAGCAATTGACTCCATCTATGTTTTGATCATTGATCTGAATCCAATCCGGACAAAATCTTTGACAAAACCCCAATTTTCTCAGCTGTTTTTTTATTTTTTATTATTAAACTTACCCACATTCAAGCACTGATGAGAATGCATTAGACTAAAATAAAAATGTTTCTTTTTTTAATTAACCCTTGTAAAAAATAATATATTTAAAATACATTTATTTCATACTAAGTTTAGTTCAAATCTATTAACATATTTACTGACATATCAGACTTACTGATATACAATTTTATTATTAAACTTTATTTGGAGTACTACTTGTGCACAACACACATTTCTTAATATTATGGCTAAAATGTGTTTTAATATCACTATTAATAAGGATCGTATGATCTTTAAATGCAAATGCACCTGAAGTATACTTGCAATAGTTCTACTTTAGCACAATCAAATATGCTTCAGTATATCTTAAGTTGGACCTCAGCACTACTTCCACACAATTAGTTGTTCCAATTTAGCAGACTTTAGGTTTATCAGTTTAGTACTTTTTAGATATACCAAAAGTACAACTACTGCACATAAATATGTAAATGTACTTGGAGTATACTTAGCATGAAATAAATGTATTTCACATACATTTTAGTATATTTATTTTCCACTAGGGAAAAGCAGAGGCTCTGTTCTTTCGTTTGTCATATTGCATGTTCAGATATACAACTAAATATTCTGGGGGCCATCGAAAATGCTGGCAGTGGCTGGCAGCTTTAAAGGTCCCATGACATGCTGCTTTTTGGATGATTTTATATAGGCCTAAATGGTCCCTAGTACTGCATCTGAAGTCTGTTTCCCGAAATTCAGCCTTGGTGCAGAATTTCAGCCACTACGAGCCAGTCCCACAATGAGCTTTCCTTAGGACGTACCATTCTGTGTCTGTAGCTTTAAATGCTAATGAGGAGGAGAGAGGCGGGGCAAGGTGGAGGGTGGGGGTGTGGCCTTAACCAGCTTGGCTACCATGCGCTAATGTTAACAGTGGATGTATCGCAATGGCACGTAGACACGCAGTCATTCAAGCTTTTCAGTTTGACCCAGAATCTGATCCGGATGGAGAAGCACCGGATGAAGAAGCTGCAACTCAGCGGCTACAGCAGGACGTCTCCGAATGGTTAGTTTAAAATATTGTGTCTGGATACGGTACTTCAGTTGGTTTGTTTATGTATGCTGTTACAGTTATTATCATGTAGCTAATGCTAGCCATAGGCTCGGATGAAGGAACTAAAAAAATACTTTGGTGTTCATTTGTTCATCCAAACACTGAGCACCTGTCATGCTTCGCTTGTTTGCAAGCCATGATGTCTCTCGAGGAAAAAAAAAATATTGTGCTGGCCTCGCACGGTAGTAGCTCATTTTCTCATGGGCGTGCAAAGCAGAGAAAGGGGAGGTAACCTTTCCCCGTATGACGACATAAAGGGAAGATTCCAGATTGGGCATCTAAGCTTTCATTTTTTCAAAGGCGAAGCAGGATACGCAGGGCTCGGTTTACACCCATCACCATTTCTAGCCACTGGGGGACCATAGGCAGGCTAGGGGAACTCATATTAATGTTAAAAAACCTCATAAAGTGATATTTTCATGCCATGGGACCTTTAAAAAAAAACGCTGGCAGGGAGAGAGTTAATAAAATTCACTTTATTACATTAATGAGAATAGCAACATAAAAGTTAAATTTTTATGCCAAATGAATCACCAAGAGAGTGACTGAGCCTAACCTTCGCTTGGTCTCCGTGCCGACAGGCTTCTTTGGCGGCGTTTCCATGGCAGCGCTTGCCGTGCTGGGTTTCTCCGGGAGAGATGGGGCAGAGGTGACGGGTTTGCTGGAGAAACAGAGGCGAGACGGTGATAAATGAACACATCACTGAAGGTGTGAAAGAGGCCAGATGTGACAAAGTCCTCCGTTTTATCTCAAAGAGCACAGGTGCGCTGTTCAGGGCCTGACAGGATATGATAAGCAAATCAAGTGCAAATATGCTGATTTATGCTAATTTATTTACAATAGCAAGTGTTAGACTTCACTGAGCTTACCTTAAAATAAACAAATAAGTGCACCAATTCAAATTCCAGATTATAATTTGAGTGGCCATGTTATACACTTATGTCAAATTTTACATTTGATTTTATATTGATTTTCCATTTGTGTCCACTATTTGATATTCAAGTTTCTTGCACCAAAAATGCCTTAATTTAGTAATGGTGAACTTAAAACCTATATATATATATATATATATATATATATATATATATATATATATATATTAGTGCTGTCAAATGATTAATCACAATAAATCACATCCAAAACAAATATTTACGCATACAGTAAATATTTTTAAAATATTGACATGTATTTACATGTATATATTTATATTCGTATATTTCATATTATATCTAAATAAATTTAACATAAACATATACTATTTTTCATAAATATATACATGCATGTGTTTGTATTTATATATACATAATAAATATACACAGTACACTGTGTGCAGAATTATTAGGCAAGTTGATATTATGGTCATATTTTTTTGCCAAGAAAATTTTACCAATTCTAAACCACATCAATCTTAATAACTACTATTGATTTTGTATTTAATCATTTCAAAGTTATATATAATTGTCCATGAAGGCTGAAAGTCAAAAACTCCTTATTTCAGGTGTGCTGAATTATTAGGCAGGTTTTCTTTTACAGATAAAATGAGCCAAAAAAGAGGTTGAACTCAGAGTAAAAGTTAAAAAAAATTAAATGCCCATGAGAAGGATGCAATACTAATTCAATAATAGAATTAGCAAAGTTAAGGCATGATCATTGGGCAGCGAAATGCTCATTGGGTCAGCAGGGTCAGAAAAAACAGGTGGAGAAGAAAAGACACATTAACTGCAAAAGAATTAAGAATTAAGGTGAAGAATTAGCTGTGAAACCATCAGGAATCATTTAGTCTCCAGCGCCACCATTTTCCAGAACTGCAACCTTCCTGGAGGCTCCAGAAGGGCAATGTGTCAGGTTCTCAGAGACTTTGCTTGGGTAAAAAATGCTAAAAAATAACCCTCACTTAATAAAAATAACATGCTGAAGTGTTGTGAAATACATGAAGACTGATTTTGTATAGGCTTTATGGACAGATAAGCTGAGAGTGACTCTTGAAGGACCAGCATCACATCCTCTTGTGCCACTGTTTGAAGAATTTATCTTCCAGAATCTGGCAGTAAGTTTTAGGAGCTCATTTTTATTCCATCTCCTATCCTAAAAAGTTTGTCTTGCAGAGATTGACTAAAATGAGCTCCTAAAACTTACTGCCAGATTCTGGAAGATAAATTTTTACTTTTAGTCTGAGTTCAATCTCTTTTTTGGCTCATTTTATCTGTAAAAGAAAACCTGCCTAATAATTCAGCACACCTGAAATAAGGAGTTTTTGAATTTCAGCCTTCATGGACAATTATATATAACTTAGAAATGATTAAATACAAAATCAATAGTAGTTATTAAGATTGATGTGGTTTAGAATTGGTAAAATTTTCTTGGCAAAAAAATATGATCATAATATCAACTTGCCTAATAATTCTGCACACAGTGTACTGTGTATATTTATTATGTATATATAAATACAAACACATGCATGTATATATTTATGAAAAATAGTATATGTTTATGTTAAATTTATTTAGATATAATATGAAATATAAGAATATAAATATATACATGTAAATACATGTCAATATTTTAAAATATTTACTGTATGCGTAAATATTTGTTTTTGGATGTGATTTATTGTGATTAATCATTTGACAGCACTAATATATATATATATATATATATATATATATATACTGTATAAATAAGGGTTTAGGAGGTTTAGAAACATTTCAAGGTATTCATTTATAGAGTCTTGTTTGAAGCACTTGGCTGAATGTGTTTTTGCACGTTTGCCTACAAGATATGAGAATAATATAACAGAAATATAAATGTACAGACACTGATACCACTACTGACAGGTTTAGTAATATATTCGGATCACCTGAATTGCTTTTGCACACTAAAGAAAAAGAGGAGAAACATGCTCCAAACAGACATGTATCGGGAATAACTGGCTGGAATAGCAGACCGTTGAAATATTCAATGCCTATTAATTTTGGATAGATTAAGATTCTGAGAACAAACTTTTCAGACATTTTCTTAGGTGTTTCTAATGCAGATTGTTGCACCATAACTTGCTTTAACTTTCATGCTGACCTTGAATGAATGATGTACAGTATGGTTGCACACCGCTCTGTTATTGTATAAACATGTCAATGAGCAAAACAAACTGTTATTGGTTGCTGAACATGTCATTCAGACCACCTCTTCTCACCTAAGTGGCTGTTCTTGGCCAGCTGAAGCAGCTATAGAGACCAAACCATGTGTTCTCAGTCAAAGATCTGGCAACACGAGACCAGGTAGTGTGTGGTCTTCAATCATTTAGTGCATGATGCCCAGTTTTTCCTCTGTAACCATTTACAAAGTCACCAAGTGTATGTGTTTTAAAAAGTCCTTTAATTGACACTCAAGCTGAAGTCTCTGAAAGCATCTCTGACATGGTTATCAACATTCAACCATTCAAATTACTAGGCCACAAACATCATAAGCTGACTCTGAGGTAATAAATAAGAAATTTATTTAAACAGTGTGTCTGTCAACTAAAGGCACAGCTCGAGAGTAAAGACAGCTTCATTAATAATAATGGAAGTCATTTAGTTTTAATGCATTGCAAAATGCCACTCTTGTCTGCTGTAGACACTGTTTCTGCTACTGTACCTTTAAAACGTATGTAAATGAACTCTGAAAAGATTGGCTAAACTCTTTGCTCTTTAATCATGTCTCCAGCAAGTTACTGAACAGATGTAGAAGTGCTAATGTGGGCGATCATGTACAGTTAGCTGCATAAATTTGCATAGTGTACCATAAATTTGCATAGTATTCCCAGTTTATAAACCTCTTGCAGAATTTATACAGAGATCTTTTGTTTGTTTTTGGATTTTTTTATTTACTACTGTCCTTCAGAAGCCATAAAGTCAAATCAATTTAGATGGATCTTCCAGTTCAAAAGTTTACACCCCCTAGCTCTTCATGCATTTCACTGCCTTCTTGAACATCGATGAATGTGTGCAAGCTTTTGTAATAATTGCATATGAGTCCCTCAGTATGAAAAGATGGCTCTCAACATCACACAGTCATGGTTGTGGTGTGATAATCATTCATCTTTCCCAGTCAGTTCTGCAGTTTGGGTTTGCTGGAGCGGGAGTAGCGACACACCCAGTACTGTACATCCAACTATTATTTAAGGGGTTTTCCATCATTGGAGCATTTTAAATATTTCAGCAGATCCCATCAGAGAAACGAACACTCACTCATTAGCGTCAGCTGAAATCTCTGCGTTTGGTTCTGCTCTGCGTGGCCGACCCACTCCGCTTCCTGGCATCTCTCCGCTCAAGCGATCCGGCAGAACCGAGTCCTTATTCAGGTTGATATCAGAATACGGGCAACCCACGGCACTGAAACACCAGGAAACACCGATCAATTTAAAAACATTTCATCTATCATTACAGTTCAGGAGCTGTTTTTTATCTAGTCATAGGTCTTAAAGTCTTAATTCATACTTGGTCTTAACACAAGGTCTTAAATGCGAGCAGAAAGTCTTAAATTCATAAAGTCATGGCATTAAATTGTACTAGCTATCATTTATTCTGAGTATTGCTCAGTTGGGCAGTGTTTCCTGATGAAAGGTTAATAATTAACTACAGGTGCATCTCAATAAATTAGAATGTCGTGGAAAAGTTAATTTATTGCAGTAATTCAACTCAAATTGTGAAACTTGTGTATTAAATAAATTCAATGCACACAGACTGAAGTAGTTTAAGTCTTTGGTTCTTTTAATTGTGATGATTTTGGCTCACATTTAACAAAAATCCACCAATTCAATCTCAACAAATTAGAATACTTCATAAGACCAATAAAAAAAAACATTTTTAGTGAATTGTTGGCCTTCTGGAAAGTATGTTCATTTACTGTATATGTACTCAATACTTGGTAGGGGCTCCTTTTGCTTTAATTACTGCCTCAATTCGGCGTGGCATGGAGGTGATCAGTTTGTGGCACTGCTGAGGTGGTATGGAAGCCCAGGTTTCTTTGACAGTGGCCTTCATCTGCATTTTTTGGTTTCTTGTTTCTCATTTTCCTCTTGACAATACCCCATAGATTCTCTATGGGGTTCAGGTCTGGTGAGTTTGCTGGCCAGTCAAGCACACCAACACCATGGTCATTTAACCAACTTTTGGTGCTTTTGGCAGTGTGGGCAGGTGCCAAATCCTGCTGGAAAATGAAATCAGCATCTTTAAAAAGCTGGTCAGCAGAAGGAAGCATGAAGTGCTCCAACATTTCTTGGTAAACGGGTGCAGTGACAAAAAACACAATAGACCAACACCAGCAGATGACATTGCACCCCAAATCATCACCGACTGTGGAAACGTAACACTGGACTTCAAGCAACTTGGGCTATGAGCTTCTCCACCCTTCCTCCAGACTCTAGGACCTTGGTTTCCAAATGAAATACAAAACTTGCTCTCATCTGAAAAGAGGACTTTGGACCACTGGGCAACAGTCCAGTTCTTCTTCTCCTTAGCCCAGGTAAGACGCCTCTGACGTTGTCTGTGGTTCAGGAGTGGCTTAACAAGAGGAATACGACAACTGTAGCCAAATTCCTTGACACGTCTGTGTGTGGTGGCTCTTGATGCCTTGACCCCAGCCTCAGTCCATTCCTTGTGAAGTTCAGCCAAATTCTTGAATGGATTTTGCTTGACAATCCTCATAAGGCTGCGGTTCTCTCGGTTGGTTGTGCATCTTTTCTTCCACACTTTTCCTTCCACTCAACTTTCTGTTAACATGCTTGGATACAGCACTCTGTGAACAGCCAGCTTCTTTGGCAATGAATGTTTGTGGCTTACCCTCCTTGTGAAGGGTGTCAATGATTGTCTTCTGGACAACTGTCAGATCAGCAGTCTTCCCCATGATTGTGTAGCCTAGTGAACCAAACTGAGAGACCATTTTGAAGGCTCAGGAAACCTTTGCAGGTGTTTTCATATGCTAATTTGTTGAGATTGAATTGGTGGGTTTTTGTTAAATGTGAGCCAAAATCATCACAATTAAAAGAACCAAAGACTTAAACTACTTCAGTCTGTGTGCATTGAATTTATTTAATAAATTAATTTAGTTTCACAATTTGAGTTGAATTACTGAAATAAATGAACTTTTCCACGACATTCTAATTTATTGAGATGCACCTGTATATCAAGAGTCAAATTAAAATAAATGGGGCTGTGTGATAATCGCGATTATAGCTGATTCAATCAAATAACTGTACAGTCTTCTGCACCACGTCTTAGAGCGAAGCGCAGCACTGTGTGATGATCTGGTGTTTTTATCAACTTGATTTACAAAAAATTAAAATTAAAATAAAAATGCGGTGAATTCCATTTTGCATGTGCTGCAAATTTAACATTTGGGAATGCAGTGTGCACTAAGGCTTACTTTATTTTCACAGTCACATTATTTGCAACATTGCATAAACTTCTAAATGGTTTCAGAATTTCATTAGTATTCTGCCAAAATTAAAGCTTGACTGTATGAATGTTTAGAAAGAATTTAAGACAATATTAGTATTGTAACTAATGCTACAATGCTGTGTAATGTTAAGAAAACTATTTTCTTTTTTTATTTTACAGTACAATTGTAATTTACAGCGATATGCCTTCTGTCTTCAATTTATAGAGTTAATAATAAAAATAATTGTTATTGTTGATGTTGTTTTATTGTATTGTTGTTAATTTTATTATTGTAAATTACATTCATCATTCAGTTTGATAGAGTTATAAAAACACCAGTAATGTAATGACACAAAGTCAAAATAAAAGATTAAAAAAAAAAATTTATATCATTTTTATATTTATTTTAAATATTTTTATCTATTTGCATGTCACGTGATCATTAATGACATGTGTGAATGTGTTTTAAATAATTGAAATAGTAACTTAAAATTTCGGTTAGAAATGAAAGTAGGGGTTCAGCTGCCAAAAAAGTTTTGGAATCCCTCGCTTAAAAGTTATCACAAATATGAAGCATGTTTGATTCGGTAAAGTGATATTTTCCATATCAGCTTTGATCAGTATGGGTTTCTTGCCCTCTGGGCGATTTTTCTCAGACTGACAGTAAAAATAGAAACATCAGAGAACAGACATGCAACACCTTTCCTCAGGCTGATCGCTGGGCTCTGAGAGCTGATCTGAGCCGCAGTGTTAGAGCAGACAGATCAGTGATTATTAGGCAGGTTAGACTGAGCTAGGATATGCTGAAGATGATAGTCAGGGTAGGCCGGCCGATGTGGCCAAAAATATTATCACAGTATTTTTTCCACATGATATCGATATTTATTTATCATTAATGGGGAAGAAAATACTTTCCACATGTTTGATAGACCTTGAGAATGAATGTAAAGATAATTTGTTTGTTCACAATTAAACTCCACAGAGCTACCTTTTAATTTAAGGCCCCATGAAATCTGTTTTATTTAGCCCTGAATTCTGTTTTCCCTTTTATTTTTTCCTGAATTCTGTGTTTTATGATTCAATAAAAATGTATCATTAAAATGGTGTCTAATTAAATGAATGAATAAAACTTTAACAATTTATTCAGTCTTTTAAAATGTAATGAAATGATGAAAACAATTTACAACAAAACATTGCATTTTTTTTTTTGTCAAATAATATGCTGCACAACAGTACTGTATAACAATTAATATTTATATTTAATATATTTCAAATAACAATAATAATTATCATTATTATTTGAGAATTACATTTTAGAATACAATCATAATAGTCACCTTTATTTATATAGCGCTTTTCCCTCGCTAATACATTTCTGTCATAATTTGTTCAAGTTAAACCAGACTTTTAGACAGGCTGCCATGAAGATCTTTCAGTTTCAGTGTGTCTTAATGGTAGTTTTCTCAAAGTAAACGGTAAAAAGCTTTGTGAAGTGACTCTCAGAGCAGCTCTGTACATGAAGTTCATGTGTTCATCTCTCATATATGGAGATGCAGTCGCTGAAATCACAGTGAGCATCACGTGTGGTTGAGTTTGTTTATCAGACGAAACTGCGCCATTCATTCACACAGAGACACACAAGAACATGCAGAGTTAGCCTATTAGCATCACATGCTTACTTGACACATGAAAACCAATGTCACACAAGCAGATTTGAGCTTATGTTTGCCATATTTGATGAACAGCTTTTTATCTCTGTTGCTAGGTACAGACTATGCAGAAGACGGAGAAATGCATGGATACCGTAGAAATGCATTTTCCTCCGAAGTGCAACGGAGAATGGCACATGTACAAATTTAATGCAGTATGTCAATTTCTGCTGAAGGCGACGGGAAATGAGATGTAAACTGAACACCCTTAAACAGTTTTCACATTATCGAGATTAACCAAACTCTGATGTCAAACAAATAAACATACACACAGATTCACACTGACCTGTGGTGTCCAGAGTAGCGGGCTCCTTTGATGTGACCCACTCCCTTACAGCCCGGCGTGGGACAGCCACCCTGCTCAGACGTATCAAACATGTCCTGAGGAGCTATGAAGAAAACACACAGAAACACATCACACATTATACATCATCCTCACTCGGGAAACCACAGTATCAGCTTACACATGGAGTCGTCAATGACTGTTTGTGATAAGTGATTACACAGAACACACATGAGCTTCACCGAGACAAAATGTAACAAAATCAAATGTAATTTACAGATACAGTAATTTCACTTTAATGGCAATGAAAAGAACCTATTCATTGTCATTAAAGTGAAATTACTGAACCTAAACGTAGAAGCCTGATAAAAAAAAAAAAGTTCCTTTCAGAAGACTTTTGCATCTGTACTCATGTGTTGACAAACACTTTCAATCTTCAAGTAAAATATGAAAATCCATTATAAAAACAATAACAATCCATACAAAGATCAAAATACAAACCTTTACAATATTTATTTTGTGAAATGATTTATATCCATTTTTATAGAAATTATGGTTGTGTCTCAGTTGTGGAGTCATTTCTGCAATCATGAAAAATTGAAATAAGATTTAATCAAAAGTTAGTGTACTTGTTTACCATGGAGACAACCGAGACAGAGTAATTAAAGTTATTAATAGAGTACATATAGATTTATATCGAGAGTGTATATAGACTCAGGTATAGATTCATATATGTGACCCTGCAGCACAAAAGCAGTCATAAGCAGCACAGGTATATTTGTAGCAATAGCCAACAATACATTGTATGGGTCAAAATGATCCATTTTTCTTTTATGCCAAAAATCATTAGGATATTAAGTAAAGATCATGTTCCATGAAGATATTTTGTAAATTTCCTACCATAAATATCTAAAAACGTCATTTTTGATTAGTAATATGCATTGCTAAGAACTTCATTTGGACAACTTTAAAGGTGATTTTCTCAATATTTAGATTTTTTTGCACCCTCAGATTCCAGATTTTCAAATAGTTGTATCTCAGACAAATATTGTCCGATCCTAACAAACCATACATCATTGGCTTGATGTATAAATCTCAATAATAATAAAAAAAAGACCCTTATGACTGGTTTTGTGGTCCAGGGTCACATATAGAATATAGAAAAGACTCAGACTATATATAGACTCTGATGGATATATTGTCTTTGCCTGGTTTCTCTCTCTTTTCTCACACTCGTTTTGTTTCTCTCTCTCTCTCTCAGTAAGTCGGTTACATCCTGATGCCAGTTGCTGATTTCTAAACATTGCTCCGATCCGTTTCCATGGACACAGAGGAAGGGAACGAGAACGAGAAGAAGATTATCAGCAAGACTGACTGGAGAAAAGCTCATTGTTCAACAGCATTTTCCCAGCATCCTCTGGAGCTAATAGAAGATACTGACATGAGAGGAAGAGAGAGGACTTCCTCTTTCATACCCACATAATTCCTTCTCTCTCTACCGGCTACAATTTTCCATGAAATTAAGAGGAAAATGTCTGTCATTTAGAGAGTCTGAGGCCGTCTATTTACAGATGATAGAGAACGCTGTTTGAGTGGCCATTATCTCAACATTTAGGGCTGGGATTACAGTACGGTTCGTCTGAATCACTGAAACATCTTGTTGGAAACTGTCAGTACTCTCTCTCTCAAAACAAAACAAAAAAGTGCAAAAACATCTGTGTAAAACACATTTGCTCTGCAAAAAACAATCTAATCGTAGTCAGTTTCTTGTTTTGTTTTACAGGAAAATATTTGGAACATATTAAATAGGATCATCTCCCTGCGTCACACAAAGTGAATGAGAGGAACAATGAATTCCAGTAGCGTCAGATGTTAGCATGTGTTGCACAATATTAATAGGTATATAAAACAAATTGTCCATTTTAAGTAGATGCAAATATTTCTTTGATATTTGCAGTACTGAATAAAATATACCTTCTTTGTGCATTGCCCATCTTATCCATAAGAATACATGTGATGCTGCCTTAAAATCCAAGCCAAGTGTCTTCAAAGGCCTCAAGTGTTGCTGCGTGACATTTGCAACAGCCGTTCCATCACGAGCGTGTCTCTTGGCAAAAAAGTTTGTGTGAAATCTGTCTGTACTCACTGATGGGCGGCTGCAGTGGATGTCCGGTTTTGGCGCACCACCCGGCAGGATGAATATCTGGGCTGTCTGCATCGATCCAGTAATCATATTCATCTGTCCAGCCATCAAAATGGATCTAAAAGAGAGCAATGCAGATCACTCTTTTACAATGCTAAAAAACAATAAAGCTGTGTCCCAAATGATGCACTATACACTATGCACTATGCAAATACATCTTAAAATCTTTTGACATTTAAAGTTCATGGTAAAGTTTATTATTCGTTCTTGTTTTAAACATAAACTTTACTGAATTTAATGAATTAAAAAACCACTGGCAGGATTTACTATAGTCACACAGTGAAACATTAGTGAAGAAAAGGCTTGAACATAGTGCTGTCAAACAATTCATCGCATCCAAAATAAAAGTTTTGGTTTACAAAATATATGTGTGTGTACTGTGTATATTATGTGTATATAAATACACACATACATGTATATATTTCAGAAAAATATATTATGTTTATATATTAAATATATTTATATATAATATAAATTATATGAATATAAATATATACACGTAAATATTTTCAAAATATATATTGTATGTGTGTGCATTTATATATACATAATGAATATACACAGTATACACACATATATTATGTAAACAAAAACTTTTATTTTGGATGCAAGTAATCGTGAATAATCGTTTGACAGCACTACTTGAACACAGTAATTTTTGCAGCTGATCTTACTGTATATGCATTTGAAAGAGTCTCCCTTTCTGAAGCAATATTTATGGGAGGAGAGTATTTAAATCAGGGGTGTCAAACTCATTTTAAGTTGAAGGCAGGATCGGAGAAAATGTCACCTTGTGCGCGCTGAATTACCATTTGTTACAATTACATTAATACTAACCAAACAAACTACAATATAATTGACAAGGAAACTAGGAAAACATTTCTTCAAAGATGATGCTGAGTTATTTTAGAGGTGTGCAATATTGAAAAAACAATCTCAATATTTGTAAAATTACACCATATTTTGCCAAGTGTTTGGATTAAGACTGCAATGTATAAGTAAATATGAAACTAAACCAACAGTATGTGTCTGCAAGTCCAAGTTAACAAGTGATTCATTGACTCATTCATTCAAAAGATTTGTTCAAAACGGCTCATTCATTTAGAAACTAAGCTAGTGACGGCTGTCTTAATGAATGGGGCCAATAAATCACTGACTCAAATGATTTGTTCAAGAACACAGAACCATTCAGCAACAAAACACACTGTTGCTGGAGATGCACAAATGTTCTACTCTGGTGAGCAAACCAAAACTCACTTACAGTAATACTAACATCCTGTTTGCATAAAACTGTTGCATAAAATCAATTCACTTGTGATCGTGCTGATATTCAGGAAACTCGTGTCATATTATTTAAATACCGTGATACAAATATAAAAACAAGAACTCTTACATTACATTTCTGCCTCCATATCTTAAACTATATTATAACTGCATTCTAACAGCCTTTATCCTTCAGTGAAAGACTCTTAAGAGGTGTTTTTGCTTGTTTTTTGACAAGCGAGTTACATAATGTCAGCTCAAACATTATTAAAGAAAAAAATACGATATTATAGTGGACAACATTTATCGCACACCCCTACCTTACCTACTTTTCCATCCTAAACTGTCCAGTATGACTCACAGTGTCATTTAATGTTGTACAATTTCCTACAGCCACGTGTTGCGATTAAACATACTGGTTCAGCTCACAGAACAAATACACTTCTTTCCGTTTCTCCTTAAATATCTGCCATTCCAGGTCAAATTTCTTCTTTTAGACATCTTTAAAATCACAAGATACTTCCCACACAAGCATCATTACAACACAGCTATCATCAGTTATGTGCTGCTGGAGATTTTGGCGCCGCTTGATCCATATCGAGCTGTGTGTTTGTGTCCCGAGGCGTAACATCAATGCAAATAAATGAGCAATTTGTTCTGCTTTAAGTTAAAAATAAAATATTGTTGCAAATACATTTGATAATATTTTATTTATTATTTTATATTATTCCTCAAATCATCCCGTGGGCCAGATTGGACACCTTTGTGGGCCGTATGTTTGACGCCCCTGATTTAAATGAATGCAATGTGATTTACTAAGGTCTGTGCTAGTAAATATACTGGTATTTCTGCCATTATTTAAAGCCCAAAAAAGCATGTCTTGATCCACTGCTCTTGGTAGACTGCCCTTAATCGAGACACCGAAGGCCAGGAGGAAATGTTCCTGCAGGGTCATGGTGTTTTTCTCTGGTGACACTGCGTGAACGTCACTACAAATCCCAGAGGAGCTGGATGTGTGGTGATAAATAAGACATTTTATTCTTATATAAGGTACAAAACGCCCCACGGCACTTCAGATGATGAAAGCAGGAACAGCTTGGCTACTAGCATTTCAAGGTCCCTCGAGAAGATTATCTTCATATTGCAATGCGCATCTCTAGAGACGTTAACGTTTTAACAGGAATCTTAAAGAAACGTTGGCAGCGATCAGACGGCTGGCAGGGTGATTCGGTCATATTGTGTTTCAGACTCTCAGAGCTCTTTGAAAAGAGCTGCTGCAATCACAACAATGAGAAGAAAAGAGCAACAGCCCTTAAATGACAGCCTGTCTCCAGGACTTCGATAAAACGGGTTCCTGGGAAATCAGCCGGACAGCAGGAACAGGGACGGACTAAAAAGGCGAGCGGTGTTTTTAGTGGTGTTCACAGCACAGCTGACAGTCATTATGTGGAGGCTGAGTGGACTGGCTTTGTGCCGCCCATCCAGACCAGACTGGCTCTTGTGATTCACTGCGTGACAGTTTGAGATAAGGAAATGTTTCATTTGCATTCTTCTCATCAGTCTCTCTCTCTTTTAATCTCCTTCCAGTTTGCATGCGTTCACCCATGACTACATCCATTTAGCGATCTCTCGATCTCATATTCCTTTTGCTTTGTTCACAATCAGTGTAATTTTAGTATCACTGATATAATGATACGGATTCTTTTTCCATTCTTTGCTATTTCCACAAGGCTATTGCACAAAGGATTTGACACGGGAATCCATAACTTGTAGAGTAAAAGTTAACGTTTTCTTTGTCATGTTACATTATAAAAGAAATTGAACTATTTTACACTTAAGTTCCAAAAACCTGAATGTTAGCTTTTCCTCGGTCAAATGACTGTCTGGAACAAAACCCTTCTTCTTACTTCTTTTCCTTCAAATTGCATGTATTGCATGTATAAAACTAACCAGAGTCACGTGATACAATACAAATAACATTACAAAAATATGCATATATCAAATACAAAATCACTCTTAATATTAAGGAGCATATTACAAACTTCTTAAAGGGATCCCCGGGTATTAAGACATGTATAGCTTAATATAACGTCAATGATGTCTCTCATTGAAATATGTAGTAAAACACCCATGAAAATGTATGTTATTTAAAAAAAACGACATCGTTTTTGGACTATGGGGGGCGCCATTATTTTACGTGCACAGTTCATCTGCGTCGATGACGTCAAATGGTTGCACTCAGTGAGCTACTGCCGCTATTTACCGCAACACAACTCAGAAAATAAAATACTGACACGATACCACATTGTGAGACTTTTGGTTTTAATTTTTAGTCGAAGGGCAACAAAAGAAGCGATGTAATGCAAGACTTCACTGCTTTCCTAGCGATAAGAAGATGAGAAAAGAATGGGAAATTGCCTGTGGACGAATAAAACTTCCTAAAGACCCGCTTCTTTGTTCTCTCCACTTTAGCTCTGATGCCTTTGAGTCTTTTAGTAGACCACAGCTACTGAAAGAGCTTACAAACGGCTGAGACAAGAAACGCTAGATGCCATCTGTTAGGATGTAAACATGCCGATGCGCGGCCGCTAGAGGAGTTTCTCAGCGCGGATTTCCCTCGAGGTCCGGGGCGTTTACACTCTTTGTGGGGAAAAATCCATGGTACAGCATTTGGTTTAAACCTATACTTATATCCATCGCCACCTGTAAGCTCTTTCAGTAGCTGTGGTCATCATATCAGTATTTTATTTTCCGAGTTGTGGTAAAAATAGCAACAGGTAGAGCTAGTAGCTCATGGAGTGCAACCATTTTACGTCATCATAAAAATGGCGCCCCCCATAGTCCAAAATATGTATAAAACGAGGTGATTTTTTAAAATAACATAAATCTTTAATGGGTTTTCTACTACATATTTCAGTAAGAGACATAATTTACGTTATATTAAGCCATACAAGTCTTAATACCCAGGGATCCCTTTAATTACTTTAATTCATTTATGGTTCTATCAACTGATATAATATTATAGTTTTTTGTTAAACTTTTAAATAAGATTTTACTAAAATATTTTCTTTGTTTATTATCATATTTACTTTTTCTTTTTACTTTTCAAGTTTTAGTCATGTTGTTCTGTGTTTTAATTTTTTTTCAGGTCTATATAGGTCTTCATTTACTTTTTAAGTTTTAGTTTTCAGTTGTAATAATTGAGTAGCCTACTTCATTTTAAACAAAACTGAAATGCTGCTTTGTCAACCAACTGAAATATATCTATAAATACTGTGTGTGTGTGTGTGTGTGTGTGTGTGTGTGTGTGTGTATATATATATATATATATATATAAATAAATTTATTATTATTTTATTATTGGTTTTGGTTTTAGTTAACGATAATAGCTCTGATTCACACTGCACTTTTTAATTATTTATTTACATTTTGTTGCTGAAGATCTACTGAGTCTGCTGTATTTTTAAAATTAAGACTTTCCAAAAAAATAAATAACATAAAAATGATTAGGCTTTGTTCTACGCAATTCAAGTTTTTTTTTAACAACTTCTAATTTTTATAAAGCCATGCATTTAAGACTTTTTAAAATATTATCAAAGACACCCTGTAAACAGGTGTGATTCAGACATGCCAAATAAATCAAACCCTTGTGTCTCTGTCCTGTGGGATAGTCGAGGGCATTGCAGAGAACCATCAAAGACCTGGACGTAAAGGTCTTTTTCCTCCAAGTCAATTACAGCTGCTTCAGGAAATATTGATGGGGAATTTTAAAACGCAGTGGGAATCCGACAAATCTATCCGGTGCATGGCACTGCGCTCCGGTGAATGTCAGTGAACAGAGGTGATGAGAGAGCAGCACTGGAGGTGGAGGTGGTGCATTATACGGCTCGGACACATGAACAAGACCGACACGTGTAAGCCCAGTATTGATTGGGTGTTTAAGAGAGAGACTGAAGGACCTCTGCTCGCTCTCTCTGTGGAGGATCATGAATGCCGGCTGAGCAGACAGACAGCGTGAGCGAGAGAGGAGGCAGATCTGACAGCTCTGTGCCTGAGTGTGAGACACACAGTGACATCTGTTATTTCTCTCGGTCCGTGTGAATGATGTGTGTGGATTCTGCTGCCCTCTTGGACCCCACATGTGCAATTACAGCCAGCCGGTTATGCACACTGTTAACCACCTGTTGCACACCGCACTCAAAAATGGCGAGACCTGACTGAAATCAACTTGCCTTGCTTCGTGCAACACCTGGGAATGAGGCCTGTTGTGTTTCTAATCAACTGCATATCAGTCACGACTCAACTTTGATGCATTGCCAACAATTGTTACTGTTGCCTCAAACAACCAACCAACTCTCATTAAAAATTATGCCTACAAGTTGTTTTGTTGCTCACTCAGTGTGAACAGCTGTGAATACTTGACCATGTCAATCTCTAGTATAAACTGTGTCTTGCTCTGATCGTTTCGGAATTAACATCTAGCATGCAAAATATGCACAAAGTGCCCACATTTGGATTTGAGAGAGGTACAGTAACATGTAGTTGTAGAGCAGTAGTTTCAGTTTCACTTTAATTATAGCAGCATTCAATAGAAACAATATTTATTATATACCCTAAGTCTAAAAAATGTATTTAGTTTGTTTTATTCTTCTATTTTTCATTCCTGTTTTGTTCTGAATGCCAGTAATTTTGAAGGATTTGTTGTGGAGTGAGGGGAACTAAATACCTGTAAATGTTTTATTTACCAGCATTTGAAATTATTTCTGAATGCAATCAAATCTGACTTATACGTGTTGTTTTCCAGGAAATGCTCATCAGCACTTATGCCATTTTTCAGTACTTTGAATTAGAGGTCTGCATTCCCGCGGCTGTCCCGCGGAAACCGCGGGACCTGACCAGATTTCTTGCGACGCGGGATTAAATTCCCGAATAAAACGCGGTTGCGAACGGTTGCGGTCGGTAACTCTGGTGCAGTTTGAACGGGAGCGGGCGGTCTAACAATATCCCGTTCCCGACGTCTTTTCAGAACAGCATATCTGCGCTTTATTCAAGCACCGGTACAGCCTGCACTGGACTGTTATGCACGCACTGCACGCATGAACCAGTGCTTCGTTTTATTTGCAAGGTCTGTGCGCAGCATACGCATAACGATGCTCAGAGCAGGCTACCAGTGGTGAATATACGGCCCGCAGACAGATCAGGCAGGTTGTCGATGAGTGACAGAGCAGAATAAAGATGGAGCAAAGTGTGGATGCAATGTCCTTGAAGAACGCTCAACTCAGTTTTGTTTATATTTCGCTTAGCCTATAATTTTAAATGACAGATGTCGAATTTATTTATTTATTTTTCTTCCGCTACACTTTTCCTAGGCTACTGTGTTTACAGCAAGATGTTAAACAAATTTAGTATTTTGACAAGACGAATAAAATTATAATAGGCCATTTTTGTACAACCTACATTTTGTTTCCCTCCGCGACACTTGTTCCTATTGTGTTGTGAAGGTTAAACGAATTGTATCCTGACAAGACGAATAAAAAATAAGGAATACAAGTTTTGTAAATTTTTATTTTCTCTGTGACACTTTTCTTCCCTACTGTGTTGGCAGCAAAATGTTAAACGAATTTCGTGTCTTAAGACACAAAATTCGTTTAACATTTTGCTGTCAATAAAAGACTCTTGACAAGACGAATAAAATAACAAATAAAATTTTGTGCAGACTACACTTTTATTTGTTAGCCTATCTGTCTTTCTTTTAGTAGAGGAAATGTAAATGTGTGATTCTGGAAACGAGATCTAAATTTAGCGGGAACGGTCGGGTCGGGAAGAAAATTATTCAAAGCGGACAGAGGGTGAACAAAGAGTTAATACCTCGCGGGAGCGGGCGGGTGCGGGACTTAAAAAACAGTCCCGCGCAGACCTCTACTTTGAATCCAAAGCAATGCTGGCATGAATCGCGATGTGTTGAACTGAAACGTTCAGCACTGCTTCTAAAAGCAAAGAAGTGACGACTGAAAACTAACATCTGCAAGAATCTGGATTAGAACGGCTCTGGCACAAACACGCATTCTGACGTTTTTCAGCCGGAGGACTGACAGATCATGTTCAAAAGATGATTTCTATATGGAGCAGAGCTTCCCTCCAGCCCACACAAAGGGAAAAGCACAGATGACTCATCCTGATTGCTTCTTAACTCCCAAACAGATGGCTGAGAGATCAGATGCTGTCATGGGATCTCCGTCAGCTGAATCAGCACTGCATCACTGCATCTTCACTGACAATTAGAGCGATTATGCTGGGAAACCGCACAACACAATGAGTAAGAAATCAGTGATGAAATGCTTTGATCCAGAGTGGATTTCATGGATACGTGAGCAAGAAGCAGATCATATTCAGTCCCTATGTAGGACACAATCTGTAAAAAGCTAAATAAAATCAAAAAGTGTTTTGAAATGAGCTCCATATTCTCAGCATACCATACTATATGAGCCATAAAAGCCTGATGCACAAATGCAGGATGGTCCCAAAATTGGGAGCTTTGTCTCGCATTCCAGATTATGTATTATTTTTTTCCTTGAAATTACAATACAACAATAAGAAATATAATAATAAAAATATGATTGCCATTTAAAAATCCATTTGTCCTAGCTAGACCTGGAAAATAACCACCCGACGCATTCATAGAGAGGATTTTTGCAAAGGGTGGAGCAAAGGAACCATTTCGGACTTCATCCAAAGTCTTTAAACTCAACTACACCAGTCAGGACTTCATCTAGACATGTACTGGATAAGAACATCCTGAATGAAGCTGGCAGATCCAACAAAAAATACAAGTCCAAGATCCGCTGAATCCGGTAAAACACATTTGATGTTTGCATAGTCTAATGAAGGAACATAAACTAGTCATTACTTATAAAATGAGATTTTAACTACTAGCCTGTTATTCAGTTCATTATATTTAGTAGACTGAATAGATCCTGTAGAGTAAATTACATAGTATCACTCGAACCTGGGCAAATTGAGTGCCAGCAACAGCTTATTGACAGATTAAAACGTTACACCGTGGTCTGTCTGAATACTGGATTCTGATGGCTGAAAGGTGTGCATTAAAACCACGATGCACAGGTAGATCAAGTCAGTTTAATCACTGCTCTATATTAATGAGCTGATGTACACACACGCACACATGTACACAGAGAAACATTCAAGAGCACAGAAACCTGTTGTTAACACGGCCCAACCACTTTTGTTAATAAAATAGCTTTAATACCGAATCACTATGTTATATTTCTCAGCAACGAGGAGGTAAAATCGCTGTTTTTGAAGTAATTAAACTCACAGTTTCACTGTTTGTAGAGAGAAAGATGAACAGACGCAGGTAATTCACACACACACAACTTGCATGCCTCGCTCTCTCTCTCTTTCAATAATTAATTAAAGTGGGCAGAATGCTAAAGCTAACGAGCCTTCATTTTTACACTTTCAATTGAAAATCGCACTGCAAACATCATTAACAGCTTTAACTCGTCAACACTGGCAAATGACCGTGGTATAAGTGGGATAATGCAAGACTAGCTGTGCATTAAACTATTTTAATGTGCTCCGCTTCACATCAGGTGGTTGCCTCCACGTTGTGCATTAAAACTGTTTAAAAAATTGCTGTGCATTATCCCTTAATTATCATGCAATCATCATCATTATTTCTATAGTCTAATAACTTTATCTCTCTCACACATGCCCTACTTTGTCCCGCAAAAGTGTTATTCTGAAAGAGAAATAATCAAGTGGTCACCCTACATATACCAACACAAAGCACACTTTTTCTTTATATTTTGTCTACATGTTCAAAAAATGAGATTTTTCAGACTATTATTTAATGTGTGAGGCTTTAAAATGTAAAACAAGGTCACTCATCTGACCCCTCTGGACCAACATGGAAATTCACAGGGAGCCAGCATTATATGTGCAAAATATAGTTTCTCACCCGCAGTCGATGGTCATCCGTATCAACCACGGTGGCCACTCGGATCAGAGCAGGATTCCTCTTGTCGACCACCTCCAACTTCATATTGAGCTGGAAACTGTGAGGAGGTTTCTGCAGAGAGAGAGAGGCAGATGTCCTCAGCGCCTCGGGTCTCTCACAGGGGCTGGAGATGTTTGGGAATAAGCACGTGCACTCACCACTTTGAAGGCTCGAGCAGGAGCTGGTAATGTGTTGGTCTCTGCCAAGTATTTCTCCCAGGAGAAGTTCTTCACATCAGGGTATCCTACAGCACATGGAGAGTGAGGTTTGAGGGACTGATGAAAACATGGTATTTCTCAGAGCTCACTGGTTTTTATGCTGTGTTATGAGATCATTTTGGGTGGACTCTGTGGCCGGTTCGCTACATACTGAACTAAGGTGATAGAGACACAACATGAGACATCTAAAGAAAGAAAGAAAGAAAGAAAGGACATCTTTTACAAACTACTTGTCCCGTCCCATGAAACATAAGGAATGACATAATCAGATCAGAAATAATGTTAAATACAACAGGGTTTATGCAAGTTTTATGAATGTAAATTTAAGACATTTTAAAGCCCCTTTTAAGAACAATTACAGAAAATTTAAGGAATAAATTTAAAGGAACACAATCAGCCACCATGGTCTCTAAATGTAGATGTCTAAGCAGCGCTTCAACGCTTATAAATACAACTTGCAACTAATCTATATTACTTTTTAATTCATTTTACACACACACACACACACACAAAACAGCTGAAAGTGAAATGAATTAATGAGGTGATTTAAAAAATATTTGCCAGTGGGCTTAACAAAATCAGGTTAATTCAAAGGGAAAACAAGCTTTTATAGCCTAATGACAGATATTTGTTATTGTTTAAAGCATAAATTCACTTAATTTGGTTCAGTTTCTCAAAAAACAAGACTTCATAGCTTCATTTAACATTTAATGACTTTAAGACTTTCTGCTTCAATTTAAGACCTTTCAAGGCCTTAATTTGTGGAAGGGTGGATTAACCCTGATCCAACAATTGACTTGCAGAGAACTGTGTAAAAAAGAACTTTATAAAATATGTCTTTAGTGATTTTCCTAGGGCCGAGTTACTAATAATACATCTGAATCCCAGCAGAAGTCTGAAGCCAGGTCAGAATAAACACACGTCGTCCTCTAGTCCTCATACTGAAGTCCCTCTGAAGACAGTTGGAAGATTTTTCAGCTGGAATGGCTTTCACATGCTAAGATCTAAACCAGCACAACAAACTAACGTCATCTTGCATATTATCAGAGACCCGCAATTAATGAGCTTTTAATTGAGCAATTAATGAGCAATTAATGAGCTCAAGCTCTCTTTCTAACACTGGAAAAGGCAACTTTTAAAGCAGATTATTTTGGGGTGTACATTTAAAAAAATGATTTGTGGTATTTGTGTTGATGTGTTGCATCACCTGGAGGGGTGGTGAGGGTCCTGCCGTTCTCTAGACACCAGCCAACCGGATGGATATAAGGACTTGTTGCATCACACCTGCAGAAGAGAAGAAACACACAAATGCAATATAATGCAATATCATGCACTGTTTAAAAAACTCTGAATCCAGAAAAAATTTATAAATTCTCACTTTGTTTGGGACAGACAATGCATGCATTAAAATACAATGAAATACACAAATGAACACAGTTTTGCATTTCATCTGCGCTAGTGGGTCACAACAAAAAAAAAATGGTGCACACACCTTTTTTGACAGTCACAAACTGTGGTTTAATGTCTTCCAAAAGCATGAAAGCATCAAAATTCAACCAAATGCTCAAAAATGTTGTATTTTGTTCTGTTCTGGCAGATAATGCTAATAAATTTCAATATTGGATTTTAAGGACATTCAGACTTTTTTTCGAAGCATAAATATTTGAGGAGCTGTGCTGGGTCTCTGCTCAGTCCTGAAGCAAAACTAGCTGAGAATGAGTGATCGAACAATCTCTTCCAGCAGTTCTAGAGTCAAGCTGACCAACCCCAGATCACTCATAACCAACAACATCTGACGCGGTTTCTGATGGTAAGATGATGGCTAAAACAGAATTATGTGCTGAAACAGGCACCAGTTCTCCTGATCTCCTGAAATGATTTGTTTGAATAAAGTGAAACAAATGTGCAGATGAGATGTTCGGGAAGCGCTGTGGGACCATAATAACGGCTGGAGAAGATGTGCTCTTCTTCGGCTCAGTGCACAGAGCTGTCAGATGTGATTGTGTGATCTGAGCTGAAGACACAGAGTGTGTGCCGTTCACTGTGCCACTATCCTCCTCCTCCTGAGTAATTGATGAGCAGTTAAAAGCATTCTGCCTGCTCTACACACACATATACAAAGACACACACTCAGCGCAGAATGATAACTGGGTCACTCGTAAGAATGAGAACCTGCCCCATTTGTGTCCTCATGACTTATGACTGATATGATTAACACGATACTCAACTTAGTCATTTGATAGATTTAAGCCTGTTCAGTTTCAGCCAATTTGTATGTTTGTAGGAGTTAAACAGAACAAAAAAATGCTACTCTACCCAAATGATGCATTGATTCAAATTAAAATATTGATTTCATGTCGGCGTCGACTATCCTCTCACAATAAAGGCATAAAAAGCCCATAAATATAACTTAAAAAATATATGATTTCATGTTGTTCACAAATGTGAGTATTGTATTGTTCATGTTTATGCATATGTTCACCCTTATATTAGTTATATTAGTGAACTTTATTATAGTGATTAGTTTTTTAAAGACAAGTAAGAAATCTTAAAAATAATTGTAAATAATTATTTTATAATAATAATATTTTTTTATAACTGTGTAGTGATTATGTGGTGAAATTAAGAGTAAAACTGAGTGATACTAACAGAATTTCAATGGTATGACTTCCAAACCATCAGGGTTGAAATAAAGTTTAGAATTAGCTTTAGAATTAGTGAGTAAAAATCACTTTTCATACTTAAATTTTTTTGAAAATGACCTTTCATGCAGTGTGTAACACAGCTGTAACGCCCCCTGTCGGTGTCAATGCTTGACGGAGGGCGTGTCTGAAGTTTGGTGCTGACGCGACCGGCATAGGGACAACAGCCAATCACATTACGTTTCTGGTGTTGCATGAACAGGATTGGCTAGCGTCTGCGCTAGGGCATTTGCATAAGGCGATCTGATTGGCTGACGCCTGCGTTGGCGCTTGAAAAGTTGAAAAGTTTTCAACTTCTGCCGCGAGCAACGCCAGTGAAGTGACGCGACAGACCCACAATTCAGTTCGGCAACGCTTGACGTCACTCCATTCAAAGTAAACGAGAGGCGTTGATGCCGACGCCCGGTGTGAATGGGTCGTTAGTGAATGAAAACATTCTGCCAAGTTTTAAATCTGAAAGTGCACCGTGTATAAAGTTATTGTCTCTCAAAACAAAGAGTCGATTCTGAATCATTGAAACGATTTTTTATTTTTTTTTGTCAACATGAAACATTAGCATATTTCCCACCCACTTGTTGGTCTTTTCGCATTGGTCTGAATGAAAATGCAAATTCATTCTTTGCCACTAGGTGCAGCTTTTGGAGTGTTAAAAATAGCTGTTTCCCCGGTAACGCTGTACACAAAGCAGCACTGCACTCACAAACACTGCTTTATCAGGCATTACAGGCGAGATGAGATGAAAATGAGATCAATCACCGCAGATTAGAGTCACGCAAAGGAGGGGTTTGAAATATTGAATCATTGAGCAAATCGTTTGGGAGTCGTTGAGCAAGTAAGGTAAAAATAAATGCATATTATGAGACAAAGAAAGTGTTTTTTGGCCTTGCATGCATGTCAACCTGTTGTTGGGGACTCCCAAAACCAAAATATGAACCTTTATTACCCATAATAGGGGAACTTTAAGAAAGTTACTGCATGTATTGATAAAAAAAAAAACTTATAGAAAGTCTTTGTAAAATGATGTCCTGTCCATAGATAAATACAATTGTTCTCTTTCAGGGAAAGTCACAGCAGGAGCATAGCATAAAAACATGAATTCAAAGATGGGAATTTACCAGTAGTCATAACTTTCATCCCAGTTGTCAAAGTGCACCAGGAATCGACTATCCACCATGTCTGTAATCGTGGCCACGCAGATGAACGAGGGATTCTTCTTATCGATGGCCTCCAGCTTCATACCGACCCTAAACCCTGACGGCGTCACGGTCTGAAAAACACAGCATATCCATTCAGTCTGAATAACACGCTCCTGAATTACTATAATCAACCAATGACATCTTAGCATTTCATCATGATGCAATAAAATCCTGATGCTAAAATCAAGTCAAGTTTTAAATACATTTTCTGTTTCACTTGTATCTATGTCCTACTACTGTGATGTGGTTAAACATAGGTTAAATGTGCTGTGGACATCCTTGTCTTAACTTGGGTCTAGTTTAAGTGCTTCATTACTTGAAGTGAAACAGTGCCATCTAGGGGAAAATGGGACACATTTTCTGTGGCTTCATCTGGGGTCATGTGATGCTCTCTCTCACCATGTTCTGGTTCTGAAACAGGGCTTTGGGTGCTGTCTGTATTTTATTTAGTTTGATGTAGGAGGACCAGCTAAACTCTTCATCCTTCATCCCTACAAAAACACAAAAACCATACGGGCCATGTGAGGAACAGTAGCACATTAGGCATGAAAGTGAAAACATTTTTTTACAACCAAAACTAGAATTTAGCTGCTTGAATTGAATTCTGGGTGTTCTGTGAATGGCTGGTGTCTCTTGCCTTTTGGTGGATGCAACTTGTGTCCGGTTTTCTCACACCATCCCACTGGGTGAATGTCAGGAGAGTTGGAATTTACCCAGAAGTCATAGCAGTCTGAATACTTATCAAAATGCAGTCTGATTCGATGTCCTAACACCTGCAAATATGCGCGAGTCAGCCACAAGATGGACAAAAGTGATCATGTAAAGTAACAGTAAAATATCATATTACAACTCATGTTTAGATAATATTAGTGTTTTGGTTGTTACCTCAGCGATGGTAAGGACGCAGTACATGGACGGGTGTTCAGGGTCGATACCCTCCAGTCTCATGCCAACCCTAAAGCCATTCTTACACTGCGGAAATGACTGATACTGCACACACAAACACACACACACACACACACACGTTTGTTTCTGTGAATTGTGGGGACTTTCCATATACTTCTATTAATTTTACACTGACAAAATTATATTTTCTATCCCCAAACCCTAACCCTACCCCTTACAGAAAACCTGTTTGCATTCTTACACTTTCAGATAAACATCATTTACTATTTTTTTAATATTTTTTTCCCTCGTGGGGAACTGCAGGCCGGTCCACACAATGTCAAAAATTTCAGGTTTTACTATCCTATGTATCATAAACAAGTACACACGCGCACACACACACACACACACGTTTGTTTTTGTGAAAAGTGGGGACTCTCCATAGGCGTAATGGTTTTTATACTGTACTTACTGTATGTGCTATTGCCCTACACCTAAACCTACCCCTTACAGGAGACTGTCTGCTATTTCAGATGTTCAATACACTCCATTCTGTGTGATTTATAAGCGTTTTGAAAAGTGGGGACATGGAGTAATGTCCTGAAAAGTCACCTTCTCTTTGTAATACCTGTCATACCTTTGTCATTATACAAATTTATGTCCTCATTTGACACAAAAACATGCACGCACACACACACACACACACACACACACGATACCCAATGCATGATGTGTATTAGAAACACTTCAAAGTTTTCAAATACAAGTCTCAATCGATCTTCATTTATTTTTAATTCATTTTAGAGAGAAAAAGAAACTTATGGCTTAAACAGCTCAGCTCTCAACTGCTAGAATACAGAAACAACTTTTACTTTACCCTCTGAACACACTGCAAAAAAGTGCTGTTCCTCAATATTTGTCTCGTCTTCCAGTGCGAATGTCTGAAGATTCTTAAATTAAGATACATTTACTGGAGAATAAAATGAGACAAGACGTCTTGCTTTCTGTGAAAAGTATCAAAACAAAGTGTGTTTATGAATAAAACAAGAACAGATAACAGCCAATTGGCTCAGAAAAATCAGCTTAATTCAAAGGGAAAACTAATGTTCATTCCCCCATGGCAGATATTTGTTCATGTTTTAAACATAAATTCACTTAATTTTCTTAAATTTTTCAGAAAACAAGACTTCATGGGCCAGATTTAATAAACAGGGCAAATTAGCGTGAGAGTGCAATCCTATAAAAGTGCTGGCGGGAGTAATCTACCAACAACACAGGCATAAAACGTGCTAAGACATGATTTTTTTGGGCGTTAATAATGGCGCATTGATGACCGCAAAACTTAGCTAATCATATTTGCATTTAGGGCTGCAACGATTAGTCGACATTATCGACAACCTCGACAATAAAAAATTGTCGACAACTATTTTTGTTGTCGAGTAGTCGTTTGATCTCACATGACCTAATGCAAGAGCCTGCAATACGCAAGACTGTAATTCAGCCCTCCTGGATGCAATTCAAGAGAAGAAGACAGCGCTTCAGAGCAAATGCAGCTGAACGAACCTGAAGCTGCTGAGCGGCGTTTGGATGAATATGTAAATATATGCTGCACGCTTTCCTCTCAATAAGTAAATAAACACAACAAAAACTGACATCGGTGTGAAAGCAGCAGTTAAAAACGCATCTGATTACAGCGATGTGTAAGTTTGCACAAGCTCTGCAGTAAAGTCCAGTCACGTCACGTTTATTTATATAGTACTTTATGCAATAGATAGCCTTAATTCAAGCAGCTTTACAGTACTAAACATGAAAAACCAGAGTCAGTGTTGATTTCCGTTAGAATTACAACTTGATTTTCTGTTATAAAGCAGCTCTCCAGTGTGGAGCTAGCTACTAGCTAGTGATAACATATTTTTATTAGTGGGATTAAAGTGATAGTTTAGTTTGCAAAGATCAAAGCTTGATCTAGCTCAGGACTGTTTTGATTATCATAACCCTATAAGGTTCTTTAAGAGAGATTATTTTGTGAATAAAATAGTTTATCTAAAAATAAAATGTCTTATCACTTACCTTTATTTTGTTTCTTATCCATATGACTTACAAAAGGAGATGTTAGGCAGAATGATGTCATTCAGTTACTTTTTCATATACGTAGCTAATTACACGGTGAATGACAGAGTTTCTCTGTCGGTCATCTATTTTGTGTGCCAAATATATTTATTTGTATAATAATTGTAATTACATAATATGACTTTCAAAAGCTTAAGTAACTCAACGTAACTAATTTCAAAAGCTGAATAATCAGTCAATGTCTACTGATTAATCAGTGTAATAATCGACAATTAGTCGATTAACCGTTCTAATAATCGCGAGATTAATTGATTATCAAAATAATCGTTTGTTGCAGCCCTATTTGCATTAGCAAAAACAAGACAAAAATACTGATGAAGATATTCATTTTTAGTAGTGCATACAGCACTTTATGAATTTAAGACTTTCTGTTCTGATTTAAGGCCTTAATTTGTGGAAGGCTGAATTAAGACTTCTTAAGATCCACAGAAACCCTATTTAAAAAAGAAGAAATTGAAATCTCAGTTTTTTATGTTACAGCCTATAACCAATATGCCAGTAATTGGTCATTTTGATAGCATGTACTTTTTTCATAAATATAGTCTGTTTTAGTAAAGCAGCTTTTGTACAGTGTTTTTGTGGCTTCATTTGCTGGCATGAAATCTTTATTTGTAAACCTGCTTTGTATCTGTATTGACAAAAGCCATTGTCAGCCACTAGATATACAGTTATGGCCAACATCATAATAATAATATAATATTTACAGTGACTCTTTCTGCAAGTTACATGGCAGCAAGAGACTGTCTTGAGTGAGTCACTGAATCATTCACTCAACCAATTTGTCCAAAATCACTGATCATTCAGGAACACATAGAGATGTGCAACAAGCTGAAATAGATACATCAACAAGAATATCTGTAATTATGTGGAAAGATGCATTTAACTGTTATTCAGCCTTGCAGATATACACAGATGGATATTAGGATCCAGATACTTCACATATTGTTAATATTAGACAGTGTTTCCCATTAATTACTCCAATCTGTCCTGCCACAGTTTCATTATGGACGGAACATATATTTACACTTCTCATAATATCATAAAAGATCACTAATGTTGTATTTTACACCATTGCTTTGGCAAAGCATATGTCAAACGAACTAAAAATCTAAATCGTGATATGGGTTTGTGCACTTATCAAATGTGATTTATTTAAATAAGCATATACTGTAGTATACTAAACGCATGTTTTAAAGTGAAGGCCATCAGCTCATGATCTTGTTCATATTAAATGCAGTGTAAGGTCTGTGAGTTTAAAGTGCTTTCTGGAAGCATAATTTCCAACATTTTTGTGGACAGATGATGATGAATTATTAACACAATTAACGCACCCACGACACCCAGACCTAAGTATTACATTTCTTATTATATTTCATATAATTAATTAATGACGAAAATGATGAAGGTCAACAGCTGTGTGATGTAGCCTATAAAATGCAGTTATATGCCTCTAAAATTCAAGAGATTTGGGCAAAACCCCCCTGTATGTTTTTGTCTCATATTTATATCATACAACATATCATTTATATCATTCATCAACAGCGCTCCAGACATGCGTAATCTCTTCAGAACATTTAATTCTCTCCTCTGTCCCCCTCCACCACCTCCCACCACTTCTATTACAGCTGATGACTTTGCTACTTTTTTTACAGACAAAACTAGATCGATCAGTGATCAGTTCTCACCTCCACGCACACAGGACCCCCAACCAACCACATCCACTGCTAAACCTCCCATTTTCTCCTTCTGTCCCCTGACGGAGGCTGAAGTATCCAAACTTCTCCTCTCCAGCCACCCTACAACATGTCCTCTTGACCCAATCCCCTCACACCTTCTGCAAGCAATCTCTCCCACGCTCTTACCGACACTCACACACATCATCAACACATCCCTCCTCACAGGCATCTTCCCCACTGCGTTCAAGCAGGCTCGGGTAACCCCACTGCTCAGAAAACCTACATTAAACACTTCTCTTATAGAAAACTATAGACCTGTCTCTCTCCTTCCATTCATAGCGAAAACACTTGAACGTGTTGTCTTCAACCAGGTCTCATTGTTTCTTTCACAGAACAACAAACTGGACGCTAAACAGTCAGGTTTCAGGAGTGGCCATTCAACTGAGACTGCACTTCTCTCGGTCACTGAAGCCCTGCGAATTGCAAAAGCCCATTCAAATCATCAGTCCTCATTCTGCTGGATCTATCTGCCGCTTTGACACTGTCAATCATCAGATACTCCTCTCCACTCTCTCATCACTGGGCATCGCTGGAATTCCACTTCGCTGGTTTGAATCCTATCTCACTGGTAGGTCTTTCAGGGTGGCCTGGGAGGAGGTATCCAAAGCACATACACTGGTCACTGGGGTTCCTCAGGGATCGGTTCTTGGACCCTCCTCTTCTCCACATACACTACATCACTGGGTCCCATCATACAGGCACATGGATTCTCCTACCACTGCTATGCTGATGACACACAGCTCTATCTCTCTTTTCAACCAGATGATCCAACGGTAGCTGCAAGGATCTCAGGTTGCCTGGCAGACATCTCGGCATGGATGAAAGAACATCACCTCCAGCTCAACCTGGCAAAGACTGAGCTTCTTGTCTTTCCTGCCGCTCCAACTCTACAGCATGACATCACGATCCAGTTAGGTTCATCAACAATTACCCCATCAACTTCGGTCAGAAATCTTGGTGTAATCTTTGATGACCAGCTGACCTTCAAAGACCACATTGCAAAGACTGCTCGATCTTGCAGGTTTGCACTACACAACATCAGAAAGATCAGGCCCTTTCTGACGGAGCATGCTGCACAACTTCTTGTCCAGGCCCTTGTCATTTCTAGGCTGGACTACTGCAATGCTCTTCTGGCTGGACTTCCATCAAACACAGTCAAACCTCTACAAATGATTCAGAATGCGGCACGACTGGTCTTCAAGGAACCCAAAAGAGCCCATGTTACACCTCTCTTTATCTCATTGCATTGGCTACCAATCGCAGCTCGCATCAAGTTCAAGACACTGATGCTTGCTCATAGAACAACCACAGGCTCAGCACCCGCCTACATGCACTCACTATTAAGAATCTACATCCCCTCCAGAAGTCTGAGATCTGCTAGTGAGCGACGCCTCGTGGTACCATCACAAAGAGGCTCAAAATCACTCTCCAGAACATTCTCGTTCACCATTCCTGGCTGGTGGAATGATCTTCCCACCCATATTCGGAGTACTGGATCCCTGTCAATCTTCAAGCAACAGCTGAAAACTCATCTCTTTCGACACTACTTGACTTCAACCTACACATAAAAAAAAAAAAAACCTCTTTCTCCTTCCCTTGCTAGCTTGTACTTATTTAAACAATGCCTGAGACTTGGTGTTACAA
This sequence comes from Onychostoma macrolepis, assembly GCF_012432095.1. Lineage (NCBI taxonomy): Eukaryota > Metazoa > Chordata > Actinopteri > Cypriniformes > Cyprinidae > Onychostoma > Onychostoma macrolepis. The sequence goes on along the minus strand of NC_081174.1, from coordinate 2,597,082 downwards.
GCACTTCCTTTGTCGGATTGCCTCTTCAAGATGAATCGCTTCATGTGTTCCCAAAATTGTAAGTCGCTTTGGATAAAAGCGTCTGCAAAATGACTAAATGTAAATGTAAATGTAACATAGTTAAACAATGCAATACTAGCAATGAGCGCAATGTGTTCTGAATAGCATGAGTGAAAATGTGACATTGATTTTATCCAACAGTTCAATAACTAATAAGTTACTATTGTGTTATATTTTAGACACAATATTGTCTGGTTTTTGCAAAATTTTGCCAATGAAAATATTACCTATAAAGCCACAATATTACCTATAAAGCCACAGCAGAACTGTTGTGTGTCTCCAAGTAACAAACAATGGTGTTTCATTTCTAAATGAATCCATGTTTTGAATGAATTATGTGAATAAAACTTCAAAGGCCCATTCATAAAGAGAGTAATTTAATTAATTACTGAATGAATCAGCTGTTTGAACAAATCAAATGAATGAATTACTCAGCGACTTACTCATTAATAAAGACCTAACTGCTACCTGCTTGCAGTTTCTTATTTAAAGTATTATTTTGTAAAAAAATAAACCAAAAAAAAACATTAAAGGCATAGTTCACCCAAAAATGAAAATTCTGTCATAATTTCCTCCTCACTCCTATGTCATTTCAAACCTGTATGGCTCTCTTTCTTTTGCAAATCATGATATTTAGTGTTGGTAGCCAAACTGTTTTGGAGCTGCAGTAAATGGTCTGCAAATATTTCCAAATATCAATTCAGATGCAGCTTCTGAAATCAAAACAAGGCCATTGTTGCCTAAAAGTTTATGTGTAAAAAATTCCGTGTTGAATCAAATAAAATATTTATTTCTAAAGTTTCTCCTTATAATGTCTGTTTGATCCTTTTCCCATTTAACACAATAATGACTTGAAATGATCTTTTGGGGGTAATTTCTCAGCCAAATTTTATACGTAATTAATTAGATTAAATAATCATCCCATCGCGCAATTAATTAGATAAAAAATTTTAATCGCTTGACAGCCCTAAAAAATATAATAAGCAAAAACTCTACGCTAGTGCATCACTAGATTTTCATGTGTGTATCAAAGTGGAATCAAAGGTTGTGTTCTTTCATAACAGTGTCAGTGAACGCTAGCGTGTGTTGTCTCACCTCTTTGAAGAGTTTACTGGGGGCAGCGACAGCTCTCTCTTGCTCCAGGTACGAGGCCCAACACCACGCCTTCTTCTTGCCTCCGTATGGAACCGCTGCATCATGGGAAACAGTCACAGGTGTCACAGAGTGTCAGACAGGTGTCAGAGCCATCTGCTGCCCATACGTGAGTGAGTGTGTGTGTGTGTCTCACTGTATCTGAGCAGTGCTGCGTCTCCTCTGCGTTTCCTGCGGCCTCTCGTCGCCCCACGTGCCGGTCGCCTGCTTTCTTTCTCTTCCTGTTTTACACACACACACACACACACACACACACACACACACGCACGCATCAAAACAGGAATCTAATGTAAAATCTGCAGTGGCTTCCAGAACAGAAACGTACAGCTTATCCTGACATCTTTTTCATATGAGATCTACTCAATGAGATCAGTTTGTGTGGGATCTCATCTGTCAGGAAGCGAACACATGATCTCATGGAATTTATGAATGGAATGATTCAATGACTCACTCAAGGTTCACTTGTTTCATTACTGGATGAATCAGTGTTTTTGAACGAATCTCTTGAACGAATGATTCAAAGACAAATACATTTTTAATAGCCCCTTTTCACCACCTAAACAAAAAAATATGCGCACACAGGAATTGATAGGCGGAATTGAAATTGAAATTTTACAACAAGTATCCGATTCCTGACCTCAAGTGTCTGATTGATTTTCGATTCCCAACCCTATCTCTGACATAATAAACATCACACTGTATTAGAGCTGAAACTAGCAACGATTTTGATAATCTGCTGATTATTATTAACTGGATATTCCACATCAGACCCAATGCTCTCCTTTAAAAAAATGTGCAAACTAAATAAATGCTATAACAATATAAAGGTGTCAAATATAAAACTTTTTACATTTTGAAAGCAGCAGATCAGTATAAATGTGCAAACTACAGTGCTGTAATCTGGTTTTAACCAGGTGAGACTTCTCTGAAAACAAGTCAATATCTTATGTAACATCTTTAGCTTCAAGAGCAAATCTGCTTTTAAGGCTGTTTGGATATTGTTTTATGGCAAAACAAGGCGAAAACGAATTATACTGAATAATTATTTTTAAAATCCTTTTGAAACCTGATAAAGAATGTTTCACTGTTTGAAATAGTTTAGTCCACTTCATCAACACTGACCAAATGCTGTTTTGAGTTTTGTGTACAGGTACCACAAATAGTGTTTAAAAAGGTAAATGTTTACAGGTTTACACATGTAACACTATGTAGCAAAGTCTTTTGATGACGTTTCCTTTTAGGGGCTGTTAAAATTTTATCATGCCACAATGACCTCATTCTGTCTTTCCCACACATCACTGCTCCATAAAACTGGCCAGAGGAATCTGAAAGCAAAAGATGAAGAGTAAAAGTAAGTAGACTGACGTAGTCTTCATCGTCCTCCTCGGCGATCTCCATTGAGCTGTCCATGTCTTCAGTGAGTCGCTCGGTCAGACGGGATCTCTTCTTCCCGAGCGCCTCTCCGTTTGTTCTGGAGCCTTCTCTCTTCAGCTCTCTGCACCATAATAAGACATTATACTCTTATTTACATGCTTTAACAATGAGATTCTGTTACAACATCAGCCTGATATAGAAATGCCATTTTAAAGATTCTATAACATCTTGTTACTGTATAGAGCAACTATAGTTTGAAAAACAATATATGATCAGGAATATTATGTCACACAGAGTTGACTGTTTTAATGAAGTCACTCTCTTTCTCTCTTTCTGGGTTTGCATGGCACAGGTTAAGTCTGTGTGAGACAGGAAGACCCCTTTCACAACATCCTGTGGCCTCTTTTTTAACAGTATAGAAGGATTCTGATTGTTTGCCAGCAACTGCACTGCCAGCCTCACCACAAATGTGATTAATATCTCTGTTTAGTCATTTTTGTGTTAGCAAAAACAAAAATAATAATATTGTTAAAAAAAAATTCTGTATAATATAAATCTGTGACAACTATTAATTCATAAACACACTTTTGCTAGTAAACATCACATTATGTGTGAAACATTACTGATTTGTGCATCATTTTCAATCCCTTCTTGTGATGATATTATAGCACTTCATTTATTCAGTTTTTAAATAAAATAATAAACAAAACAAAGATGTGTAATAATATTATGTTTTAAAATAAAAAAAGGGAGTATTAAATAAAAATACACTTATTTTATATTAAACTTAAAAATAAAAAGCTAATATTCACTTTTTTAAAATATGAATTTTCATCATTTTCAAACATAAAATCAGCAAGATTTTATTTTGGCAGGTTGCCGGCAAGTATATGCGCTGCTAGACATGTGCCTGTATTCAGTAATGCGATATATCACGATAATGAACACGCACGATATTGTTATCGTGGGCACTTCAAAATACTGAGAATAATTATTTATTACAAATTATTCCAAATTTTCAATGCATTTTAAGGGCATGTTGTAGTCCAGATTAAAATGTAAAAAAAGTTTGAAAATAAATAGCCTATTAAGTCTAAATAATTAAGTAGTTGGCGCTGTGAACACCATAGCGAATAAAAAAAAATCTGAATGGCTATTTAAATAATTTAAACACGTTTCAGAAACAGAAAGTAGCTCAGCTGCTTTTTTTCACGGGGTTTCCGGGGAAACGACTGCATTTCTAGCATTTGTAAAACTGCATTTTTCCATCTTAAAAATATATCTAAATTACGACCTATGCTCTCAATGTCAAATGCAGAAACATTAATTCATGCGTTTATGACCTCGAGGCTAGAATATTGTAATGCTTTATTGGGTGGTTGCTCTGAACGTTTAATAAACAAACTCCAGATGGTTCAAAATGCAGCAGCTAGAGTTCTTACTAGAACCAGGAAGTATGACCACATTAGCCCGGTTCTGTCAACTCTGCACTGGCTCCCTATTAAACACTGTATACATTTTAAGATCTTGCTAATTACCTATAAGGCCCTGAATGGTTTGGCACCTCAGTATTTGAGTGAGCTCTTATCACACTACAGTCCTTCACGTCTGCTGCGAACTCAAAACTCTGGCCATTTGATAATACCTAGAATATCAAAATCAACTGCGGGCGGGAGATCGTTTTCCTATTTAGCGCCCAAACTCTGGAACAATCTACCTAACACTGTTCGGGAAGCAGACACACTCGGTCAGTTTAAATATAGATTAAAGACCCATCTCTTCAACCTGGTTTACACATAATACACTATTGCATTTTTATAATTCAAATCCGTTAATGGATTGTTAGGCTGCATTAATTAGGTCAACCAGAACCGGGAACACTTCCCAAAACACACCAATGTACTTGTTACATTGTTAGAAGAATGGCATCTACGCTAATATTAGTCTGTTTCTTTCTTATTCCGAGATCACCGTAGCCAGCCAGATCCAGACTGTATCCAGATCAGATGGTGGATCAGCACCTAGAGATGACCTCTACAGCCCTGAACGTCAGCGGCAGTGGCGTGCACAAGGGTGGGGCCAGGGGGGCTCGAGCCCCTGCCCCTTTGAGGTCCGACGGTAAAGTGCCCTTGCGGTCCGGTGCCCCCAGTCTGCGATTTCTGCCGAGAGTAGAGGTGTTCGATATGACGATTTTTGATCGTGGACTATAAAAATGTCTCCACGATTTGCTTTTTTGAAGAAATATCGTAGTATCGTACTTCAGCGCGCATTCTATCAGCTGCAGTTCTGGCGCCGCTGTCTCTATATACTGTACAACGCCACATACATTCACATCAGTGTTAACTCAGCGGTAGAGTTACTCTCACGGGACACTGCACTTATTCGCAGTCACCAAAAGTACATTATCTGCATCTGCTTCAAAGACTTGCTGGTTAAACGATTCACTCAGTGTGCTGTTCTGACGAGCGCATTTTCTGAGCACATTCACCCAAAGCGCGTGCTCTAAAAAGCCCGTCAAACAGTGCCTGATTACTGAACTAAGTTATGTTTTGTGCTAATACTGTCAAAACACACCAGGTTTATGTATAGACTCAGTTATGTCTAAAATGAAGGTAAATAGCTGAGAGAAACGCATGCGTGCCTGTATATTAGATGCGTGCAGGTCTTAAAGGAACAGTACTAAACATGCTGCCGACTGTAATTAAAGGGATAGTTCACCCTAAAATTGTAATTCTGTCATTATTTACTCACTCACATGTTGTCCCAAACCTGTATTAATTTCTTTCTTGTGCTGAACACAAAAGAAGATATTTTGAAGAATGTGGGTAACCAAACAGTTGCTGGTCCACATTGACTTTAACAGTAGGAAAAAAAATATATACTATGGAAGTCACTGTAGACCAGCAACTGTTTGGTTTTCCACATTCTTCAAAATAGCACTTATTTTCAGCAGAAGAAACTCGTTCAGGTTTAAAACAACTTTTGAGTGAGTAAATGAAGGTATAAAAATCAAACACTAGCCTATTTTAATTTTGGGGTGAATTATTCCTTTAATGTTAATAAAACACCAAACACAAAGAGAAAAATCACTCACTACTCTTGACTGAAAAACTTTAATACAGATGCTTTAATAGTAATCAATCTATACAGTGTTTTATTTTTATATTTGTTCATTATTGTAGACTACCTGAAAATAAAACACTGTTTATTTTATTTGTATATTATGTGTATTTGTAATGTGTATCTTTGCTCTCATTTTTTAATAACAAAGATAAAATAATGACAACGATTTTTATCTTCACCCACTTTGGCCTAAATATCCGCCATACTTTTTTATATTTTGTTACCTTGAAAGGCTTTGTCTTTATAATAGGGAAATTAGTTTGGCTGTACTGCTCAAACAGCTTGCAAAATAGAAAATCCAACATGACAAAGAATTGTGATAGTATTGTGAATCGTGATATTTCTAAAAAAAAAATTGTGGTATTTTTGCCATATCACCCACCCCTAGCTGAGGGGGACCAAACCCATACAACACCCCCCCCCTTTTGCCCCTGCCCCTGCCCCTCTGGAGGTCTGTGCACGCCACTGGTCAGCGGAGACCAGGACAACTAGATGAGCCCCAGAGACTGATCCCCAGTGAAGACCCTGATGCCATAGACTTCAGAGCGGAAGAAAAAGTAGAAGAACAATAACGGATACAATACATGCCTACGCACCTTCAGTGCTTGTCCCCTTATTACTTAAACTCAATTATAGAGACGATTCAATTGGTCAGACTGAGTAAGGAACAAACGGATGCTATTATACAGCAATATGTAGCCAATATTAATATATTTAAGAGCAGAACATAAGCAGGACAATTTTAATTCCCAAGGAATATTTCCTTGTCTTTTCCATGCTTGGATATCACGGTTTCAAAATTTCTCTGACAAGTTTTCAATGACTGCGAGAACTTTGTGTTTACAACAATACATTGCACTCAAGCTGACCTTCCTTTTCTATGAACACATGCAACGGAAGCCATACTGCCTGCAATTTCCTTCTTGACTCATGTGATCAGAAAGAAAAAGGTCAGGATGATTTCACACAAAAATAGACCGAAACACTAAACAACTGTTTCATTTCAAAGATGTTAACTAAATCACTGTAATAAGCTCACGTGACTGTAATTGAGCATAATACTATTTGAAATGTTTATCATTACATGCTGCATATTGTTTAACATGCTATTTTTATGATATCTGTCAGTATGCAGCGCACATGCATTCCATTCTAAACACACTATAATTTAATTTCCGTTTCAAATCATTGTGACAGGTCAGTCAATGCAAGTGTGTTTCCCAGTGCTCACAAACAAAAACACAACAACTGCTGCCCAGATCAACTGCTGTTGAATGTAGAGCTAAAAGGGCTGCAGGATATATTGATTATCAATGTTGCCAATGTACATATCTCCATATGCATATTGCAGGGCTTTAAGTTATGTTTATGATGATGCAGAGAATAAACTGGGTATGCGACTGGTGTGTGTGCCCACATGCACGAGCAAAAGACTGACAGGGTTTCTGCAGGCTTTATGAAAGCACAAAGACTTTTTAGAGACTTTTTTCAAACCAAAAAAAAAAAAAAAAAAGGTAAGGATGTAAAAATGTAACTTAAAGGGAAGAAAATATGTCAACATGTTCTTCTCTAAATGTAAATGGCTAAGGAGAAACACAATGAGTTTTAGCAACACTTCTGAAAACACAACTTCCAACACATCACCATTACTTTTTAATTCATTTTACAAAAAATAGCTCAAGGCTTGAATAGCTCTGCTCACAAATACTAGAAAATGGAAATAACTTTTACTGTCCCTTCATAACTTTTAATGTCTCCTCAGTGCAAATCACACTGCAAAAAAGTGATTCTGTTCCCCAGTATTTCTGTCTGGTTCCCCTTCAGGAACTCGAGCTGCGTCGGAAAATGCTATGGGAACACCTTCAGTGAGACCACACTCTGGATCACATGTGTAATCAGTCCAATAGATGGGCGAGATGTCACGGGCGGGGTGACGTAGCGACCAGGAAGCTTAAAAGCACATGCGGTGAAAAGCACTTGCGCCTTCTGGCCTGTTCGGCGACAGGTACCAGAAGGCCCGTAAACAGGCGGCGGCGTTTCAGCGGTTTATCCCTCGCCGTTCTCTAGCTCTGTACCAGTAGCCGTGTACCAGCTACTCATACCAGGAGGCACAAAAGCAGAGCATCGCCTCTTGCGCTTTTCCCTTAGTAAAATATTTAGCAGTGTGGAAACTACTGCCAAATGTGTCTTGATGGGTCCCGCAAACTGTTGAAAGAGGCTATTGCATTCAGTTTGGCACTCCGCCGCGGCCTTTCAAGGGGGTCTTTCCCACACTGGTGGGTCCCGAGTAGGCTCTGGTATTAGAACAAGAAGTAAACACTCTCTTTAGGAAGGAGGCCATCGAGGTGGTTCCTCCTCTCGACAGAGAGTCCGGGTTCGACAGCCGATACTTCATCGTTCCTAAGAAGGATGGGGGGTTGCGTCCCATTTTAGATCTGCGTCAGTTGAACCGCTCAGTCATGCAACTGAAGTTCAAGATGCTCACACTCAAACAGATTGTGTCTCAAATCAGGTCCGAGGACTGGTTTGTCACGGTAGATCTAAAAGACGCTTACTTCCATGTCTCCATCCTTCCCCATCACAGGAAGTTCCTCAGATTTGCTTTCAGGGGCAAAGCTTACCAATATTGGGTTCTTCCCTTCGGCCTAGCACTCTCACCCATACTTTCAAGAAATGTGTGGATGTTGCTCTGGCTCTTCTGCGACTCCAGGGCATCCACATACTCAATTACGATTTTAGCTCAATCAGAGCAGATGGCGGTTCAGCATCGAGATGTCGTTCTCGATCACATGAAGGAGCTGGGGTTAAGACTAAACGCAAAGAAAAGTGTGTTTTCTCCATTACAGAGGACCACTTATCAGGGCGCGGTGTGGGATTCGACCACGATGCAGGCACGTCTCTCTCCTGCTCAGATCGAGTCGATCCTCACTACAGTCACGGGAGTCAGAGAAGGCCGGTCACTTACTGTCAAACAGTTTCAGAGACTGTTGGGTATGATGGCAGCCTGCGTCCAACGTGATACCTTTTGGCCTGCTGTACATGAGACCCCTACAGTGGTGGCTCAAGACCGAGGGGTTCTCCCCAAGGGGAAACCCACTCTGCATGATCAAGGTCACGCGGCGATGCCTACGTGCCTTAGACATGTGGAGGAAACCTTGGTTCTTGTCTCAGGGCACGGTGCTGGGAGCTCCTTGTTGCTGCATAATTGCGGCTGGGGAGCGGTCGCCATCTCACGTGGAACATCAACTGCTTGGAGATGCTGGCCGTGTTTTGAGTACTGAAACACTTTCTCACGGACCTAAGATATCGCCATTTGTTGGTGCGCACCGATAACACAGCGGTGATCGTTTATATCAACCACCAGGGAGGTCTGCGTTCGCGCCCCTTGTACAAGCTGGCGCACCAGATCCTTGTGTGGTCCCAGGACAAACTCCTCTCGCTGAGAGCAGTGCATATTCCTGGGCATCTCAATATGGGAGCAGACATCCTGTTGAGGTAGGGGCCGAGGCCCGGGGAATGGATGCTTCACCCCGAGGTGGTGAGGCAGATATGGAGAGTTTTTGGCCAGGTTCAGGTGGATCTGATTGCGACTCGAGAGACATCGCACTGTCCCCTCTGGTTCTCTCTTAACTCATCCAGCTCCACTGGGGCTGGATGCCATGGTACAGACTTGGACGAGGCTTCGTCTGTATGCCTTTCCCCCGATCGCACTGCACCCAGGAATTCTGGAGAGAGTGTGCCGGGACGGGGTCCGTCTGCTGCTTGTAGCCCCGTTCTGGCCAGGCCGAGTATGATTCTTGGACCTAATAGCTCTCCTCGACGACTCTCCATGGTAGATTCCCATCAGAAGGGATCTCCTCTCACAGGCGGAGGGTATGATCTTTCACCCCTGCTTGGAGTTGTGGAAGCTGTGGGTGTGGTCCTGGAGGGGGCACAACTCATAGCCTCTGGTCTCTCAACCGAGGTTGTTGAGATCATCCTCCAATCCAGAGCCCCCTCAACGAGGAGACTGTATGCCCTGAAATGGAAGCTTTTCACTTCATGGTGCGGAGACCGCCAGCTCAACCCAGTTAACTGCCCAGTTGGTACAGTGCTGGAGTTCCTGCAGGCCTGATTCTCCACAGGGTTAACCCACTCCACCCTGAAGGTCTACATGATGGCTATAGCGGCCTACCATGGCCCTCTTGGTGGCCAGTCAGTGGGCAAAAACCCCCTAGTTACACATTTCCTCCGTGGGACCTTACTGTGGTGCTAGAAGCTCTCTGTAGGCCTCCCTTTGAGCGTATTGAGAAGATATCTGATCGTCATCTTACGATAAAGACTGCTTTTCTTTTGGCGATATCATCTCCAAAGAGAGTTGGGGATCTGCAGGCCCTTTCTGTGGCCCCTTCCTATCTCAACTTTGTGCCCGGTCTGGCCAAAGCATTTCTCTACCCTTGTGCGGGGTATGTCCCAAAGGTCCCCTCCTCTACACCACAGCCTGTCGTACACTCCAAGCTTTCTGTCCCTTCAGGGAACCTGACCAGCAGAAGCTTAACTATATGTGTCCAGTGCGAGCACTGGACGCATACATCCACAGAGTTGCCCTGTGGAGAAGGGCGGACCATCTGCTTGTGTGCTACCCAATTGTAAGTCGCTTTGGATAAAAGCATCTGCAAAATGACTAAATCTAAATCTAAATCTATGGTCCCCCTAAGTGAGGTCTTCCAGCTTCTAAACAGACCCTCAGCCGGTGGATAGTAGATGCCATTTCTATTGCCCATGAGTCCTCTGATCTCCCCTTGCCTTTGGGGGTCAAGGCTCACTCGACTCGAAGTGTGGCGGCCTCCAAGGCCTTTCTGGCAGGTGTGCTTATGCAGGACATCTGCAACGCTGCGGTATGGTCCACGCCCCTCACGTCAGGTTCTATGACCTAGATTTGTGAGCCACTCCGGGCTCTTCTGTTCTCTTGCCATAGCTGTGCTCTTCCACACTAGGCAGGGATTTGCAAATCTGGCAGCGTGGCTCTCTCGTTCCCATAGCGTTTTCCGACGCAGCTCGAGTTCCTGAAGGGGAACGTCCCAGGTTATGTATGTAACCATAGTTCCCCGAGGGAATGAGACGCTACATCTCAGCACCATCCTTCGGCATCCCTACGAGCGCTTGCTTCATTCCTAGAAGCTGACGCCGGTTTCACCGCACGTGCTTTTAAGCTTCCTGGTCGCTACGTCACCCCGCCCGTGATGTCTCACCCATCTATTGGACTGATTACACATGTGATTCAGAGCATGGTCTTGCTGAAGGCATTTCCATAGAGTTTTCCGATGCAGCATCTCGTTCCCTCAGGGAACCATGGTTACATACGTAACCTGGGACGTTTTCCAATGTAAAAAGATTCTTAAATCAATATACATATACTTGAGAAGCAAAATGACAGAAGTCTTGTTTTATGAGAAACTGACCAAAAGTGAAAACAAGTTTTCATTCTCCACTGACAGATATTTGTTCTTGTTTTAGGTATAAATTAACTTTATTTTGTTAAATTTCTCAGAAAACAAGACTTCATATCTTCATTTTGCATCTTAAGTAACTGTATCTTGAATTAAGAATGTTTAGATATTTGTATTGGAAAACAATAAAAAAATACTAAAAAGATATTAATTTTTTAGCAATGCATGCAATGCATTTATTGTTTATGCATTTAAGACTTTCTGCTCTGATTTAAGACCCAGGGATGCAAACTCACAGGTGAAAAAGGTGACAAAGACGTGCCCCCCCCCCCCCCCAATTTAAACACATTTTTTAAACATTTTTTAAAGTGCTGCTTTCGACACTATAGATCATGACATACTTATAGATCGATTACAAAACTATATGGGTATTCAAGGGCAGGCTTTAAGATGGTTTAGATCCTACCTATCCGATCGCTACCACTTTGTTTTTTTAAACGGGGAGCCATCTCAACTATCACCAGTAAAGTATGGAGTACCACAAGGATCTGTCCTAGGTCCTCTGCTATTTTCAATATACATGTTGCCCCTTGGTGATATTATTAGAAAATACGGGATTAGTTTTCATTGTTATGCTGATGATACTCAACTATATATCTCAACAAGACCAGATGAAACTTCTGAACTATCTAAGCTAATAGATTGTGTTAAAAATGTAAAAGATTGGATGACCAATAATTTCCTCCTATTAAATTTGGATAAGACCGAGATATTACTTATTGGACCAAAAAACAGTACTCAGAATCTTTTTGATTACAATTTGCAACTAGACGGATGTACTGTTACTTCCTCTACAGTCAAAAATCTGGGTGTTATATTAGACAGCAACTTGTCCTTTGAAAATCATATTTCCCATGTTACAAAAACAGCATTCTTCCATCTTAGAAACATTGCCAAGCTTCGAAACATGCTACCTGTTTCAGATGCTGAAAAGCTAGTTCATGCATTCATGACCTCTAGACTGGACTATTGTAATGCACTGTTAGGTGGTTGTCCGCATCTTCAATAAACAAGCTACAGATAGTCCAAAATGCAGCGGCTAGAGTCCTTACCAGGTCAAGAAAATATGATCATATTACCCCAATTTTACAGTCTCTGCACTGGCTACCTATTAAGTTCCGGATCAATTACAAAATACTATTACTTGCCTATAAGGCACTAAATGGTTTATCTCCTGCGTACCTAACTAGTCTTCTACCACGCTACAATCCAACCCGCTCTCTAAGGTCGCAAAATTCTGGACTTCTGGTAGTACCTAGGATAGCAAAGTCCACTAAAGGAGGCAGAGCTTTTTCACATTTGGCACCCAAACTCTGGAATAGCCTTCCTGATAACGTTCGGGGTTCAGACACACTCTCTCCGTTTAAATCTAGATTAAAGACACATCTCTTTAGCCAAGCATTCACATAATAATCTTGTACTGCATTTATATCTAATCAAATGTACATTATAAATCTTTAGATTGGGTTGAACAAATCATTTTTGCTTGAATAGAACAGCAGCTACGCTAATTACGTCTCTATCTGTTTCTCTGATTCTGCCACGGGATTAACATCCCGTGGTAACTAGGAATTACTGAAGCGTCAGTCTGGATCCAACCCTTAAAAAGATCCGGGATGACCAAACACCTGAGAAGAGATGATGGCAACCCCTCAGAGGACCACGGAGGATGCCAACCCTCAGACAACATACAGAATTACCAAGTTAAGTCTGTCATAACTTAAATATATTGGGTTTCTTCCTCACATATGTATGTGTATATATGTGTGCATATGTGTATGCATGTATATATGTATATATATGTGTATGTGTATAGTAGAAACTTAATTTCCTGTAAAGCTGCTTTGCAACGATTGTATCGTAAAAAGTGCTATACAAATAAACTTGAATTGAATTGAATTGAATTAAACATAATTTTTTACACCATTTATTATTATTTTTTAACTCTATAGTTGTGCAGCAAAATTCACTTTAAAGATTCACATTTCATTCATGAAGATGACACGAAATAAATTGTCTTCTAGTGGAAAACAAAGACTGATTAAAATGACATGAAATTATCTTTAATATCCAGTAGATGGCAGGAGAGGATCACTCATTAGCTGCTTTGCCATTTCCACTCTCTATTTTATTTATTTATTTATTTATTTTTTTTTTTTTTACACGACTTGCTTTTGGATTTATTACAAAATGACTATGAAGTATAGCCAGAGCAGGAAGTCATAAAGTTTAAAGTATCATGTCATTTTAAAAAATAAGTAAACAAATAAGCCCAGACACCAACAGCCTAGGAGGGCTAATTATTTAAATACCTAACTACAAACCCGATTCCAAAAAAGTTGGGACACTGTACAAATTGTGAATAAAAAAGGAATGCAATTATTTACAAATAAACATAAACTTATATTTTATTCACAATAGAATATAGATAACATATCAAATGTTGAAAGTGAGACATTTTGAAATGTCATGCCAAATATTGGCTCATTTTGGATTTCATGAGAGCTACACATTCCAAAAAAGTTGGGACAGGTAGCAATAAGAGGCCGGAAAAGTTAAATGTACATATAAGGAACAGCTGGAGGACCAATTTGCAACTTATTAGGTCATTTGGCAACATGATTGGGTATAAAAAGAGCCTCTCAGAGTGGCAGTGTCTCTCAGAAGTCAAGATGGGAAGAGGATCACCAATTCCCCCAATGCTGCGGCGAAAAATAGTGGAGCAATATCAGAAAGGAGTTTCTCAGAGACAAATTGCAAAGAGTTTGAAGTTATCATCATCTACAGTGCATAATATCATCCAAAGATTCAGAGAATCTGGAACAATCTCTGTGCGTAAGGGTCAAGGCCGGAAAACCATACTGGATGCCCGTGATCTTCGGGCCCTTAGACGGCACTGCATCACATACAGGAATGCTACTGTAATGGAAATCACAACATGGGCTCAGGAATACTTCCAGAAAACATTGTCGGTGAACACAATCCACCGTGCCATTCGCCGTTGCCGGCTAAAACTCTATAGGTCAAAAAAGAAGCCATATCTAAACATGATCCAGAAGCACAGGCGTTTTCTCTGGGCCAAGGCTCATTTAAAATGGACTGTGGCAAAGTGGAAAACTGTTCTGTGGTCAGACGAATCAAAATTTGAAGTTCTTTTTGGAAAACTGGGACGCCATGTCATCCGGACTAAAGAGGACAAGGACAACCCAAGTTGTTATCAGCGCTCAGTTCAAAAGCCTGCATCTCTGATGGTATTGGGTTGCATGAGTGCGTGTGGCATGGGCAGCTTACACATCTGGAAAGGCACCATCAATGCTGAAAGGTATATCCAAGTTCTAGAACAACATATGCTCCTATCCAGACGTTGTCTCTTTCAGGGAAGACCTTGCATTTTCTAACATGACAATGCCAGACCACATACTGCATCAATTACAACATCATGGCTACGTAGAAGAAGGATCCGGGTACTGAAATGGCCAGCCTGCAGTCCAGATCTTTCACCCATAGAAAACATTTGGCGCATCATAAAGAGGAAGATGCGACAAAGAAGACCTAAGACGGTTGAGCAACTAGAAGCCTGTATTAGACAAGAATGGGACAACATTGCTATTCCTAAACTTGAGCAACTTGTCTCCTCAGTCCCCAGACGTTTGCAGACTGTTATAAAAAGAAGAGGGGATGCCACACAGTGGTAAACATGGCCTTGTCCCAACTTTTTCGAGATGTGTTGATGCCATGAAATTTAAAATCAACTTATTTTTCCCTTAAAATTATATATTTTCTCAGTTTAAACATTTGATATGTCATCTATGTTGTATTCTGAATAAAATATTGAAATTTGAAACTTCCACATCATTGTATTCTGTTTTTATTCACAATTTGTACAGTGTCCCAACTTTTTTGGAATCGGGTTTGTATTTAAATACTTAAATTAAGTTCAATTTAATGGTATTATAATTAAATAATGCAATAAATATTTAAAAATTTTTAAGATTTAATTCAAAAACTACATTTTTCAAACATTGAAAGGACTCATCAAAAAGAGTGCTCTAAGTTTTATCTTTAACTGTAGAAGCTGCTAAATATATTCAGTCAACACAGACTTTCTGTAGTTTTGTTACTCTGAATTTACTCTGCATCATTTAATGCACAGGTCTGTTTTGACATCGGCTTGTCAGACAGTTCGTTCCATCCATTCAGTGGCATAGTGGACAGGCACGCACTGCGGGGGGGGGCCCGCAATAACCTCCCCGTGCTGAGTTGAGGTGTATCATGTGTCAACTATTGCAAGAGATGTCAAAAGCATCAAATATTGGCAATATTAAGAGGATTTAGCATTTCCAATTAATGTAGGCCTGTTACATTCTTCTTATTATTAGGCTTATTATTATTATTATGTTACTATTATTATTAAATTACAATTAATTCGCCCCGCAATAATTTCATAGGGCATCACCGCATAACGCGCTGTGAGGATAACTGACATTTTTTTTTTAAAGTGTTTTTTAAAACAGGTCTATTAATTTATACAATGAATTAAAGGCATATAATTAAAATGATTAAGACTGCTGACTTTCATCAATGAAAATTAAGAGCAGCTTTATTTCATGCACCAATTTTCAAAAACAACCCGTTTAACGCAAAATTTCTTCTCATGTTTTTCACAACACGGGACACGAGAAATCTTAAGGGAATAATTTAAGACAGTTATATACCGTTATCAGCATATGTTGAAGTAGATTCGTCTCTCGTTGTCTCTGAGAGAATATGCGCCATTAATGCAGCGTTAAGCTCTGTCAGATTGTTTTACTTTCACTTTCTGTATAGGGAACTAACTGAGGTTAAGAAGTTCACCGGCGTAACTCTTGTGCAGAGTTTGCACGTTGCTTGTGTGATATCCATTGGCTCACCTTCATGGTAAAACAGAAATATTTCCAATATTGCGACACAGTACATCGTGTATGCTTTTAATTTTGTTATAATGGGTAGATCTGCGAATGTGTAGAACTATGTAAACTTGCAAAGTCAGAGCACACACACACAAATAAAAAAACAAGCAGAATTGAGATGAGAAAGGAGGACACCCCCCCCCCCCCATTTAAAAATTCACCGGATCTACACGAATTACACAAATTACCCATTTTAAATTGAGTGCGCTCCTCTTGTGTTAATTAGGCTATCATGCTAGGTTAATAAGTATCTGACACGCTCCTCCCGAACTTTGTTAATGAAACATCATTAAATGTTCACACAAAGAAACTGCACTGAAAAGTTACAAAAAAATATTTTCTTTTATTTAAGTTACTGCCTTATTTTCCTCCACAGGTGTCAATTATCATATCATGAAATTTTTTCAGCTGTTTTCTGGTCCAGCAGGTGAAAATGGCACATCTGATCACTTTAGTGCAGTGCTGGGGAAAGTTACTTTTAAAAGTCATGTATTACAAAATTGCATTACTCCACGAAAAAGTAACAAATTGCGTTACTTAGTTACTTTTCATGGAAAGTAACATTTTACATTACTTTAGCGTTACTGGTCGTCACCTGGGCAGCTTATTTGTTTTTAATAACAAAAAACACAAAAGTTATATTTTTGGCAACTGTAAAGGCCCTTTCACACCAAAAGTGAAATGAATAAGCCTCAGAAGCAAGTGACTTTGCAACTCACTCCTGATTTCTCTCATCACGGGGACAGGAGAGGCGTCAGTGAATAAATGGAAAACAAAGTTACTTGCATTACTTTTTTGAAAAAGTAAATCAGGTATTTCATTGAAAATGTAAAAGTAATGCATTATTATATGCATTTAGTAGTTACTTGGACTGATTGCGTATCTTGTTACTTGTAATGCGTTACCCCCAAAACGTGATCTGAGGAATCGTTTAAACGCTGCAGGACGACACACACTCTCAAACACTTTCAACACATTGAACACTTGTTCAGCTCATCAGTAACACTACGGATAATCAGCAGTGATAGTGAAGCCTCAGTGGCAGTGTAGTGCAAGACTTACTCTTGCTGCTCCTGCTGCAGACAGCGCTCGCTGCAGTGGAGCCCGTTAGACAGGAAGTCCACCACGGAGCCCTTCCTGTTACAGCGGACACACACCAGGCCTCGCTGGGCCCACGCCGTCTCCTCCTTTGAGACTGGCCCTTCAGAGCGAGCTGAGGGAAATCAACACAAATTTTGATTAAACAATCAATCTATTAATAACCAATCATCACCTGCAATATCAGACAAGCCTGTGCACTTTTCAAATGTAAGTCTCTGAAGGATTTGTGTCTTTGGATCGATTTAAAATGCCATTACACACTAAACCTTGTTGCCTGGCATTCATAAAAGTGACTCAAGGTTTACTGAATCTTCAGATTTCCCTGCTTTCATTCCCAGATGAGCATGCAGGACATCAGTAATATCATCTACATCTGCTCCACTGTCAATCAGTGTCACTACTCTTACAAAAAAGAAGTTTATACGTTCATTTTGTTAAACAAACTTAAAAGTTCAAGCATTCCAATTACCTTCATGTAGTAATTATTTTAAAACTAGCATACTTGTAGTAGTATATATTTACATTTAGTCATTTAGCAGACTTTTTATCCAAAACGACTTACAAATGAGGACAATGGAAGCAATCAGAATCAACAAAAGAGTAATGATATGCAAGTGCTATAACAAGTCTCAGTTAGCCTAACACAGTAAATGTAGCAAGTTTTTTATTTTTTATTATATAATAAATAAAAAGAAAACAGATAGAATAGAAAAAGAATAGAGCAAGCTAGTATTGGAGGCCTTTTTTTATTTTTGCTAATTGTATAATAAATTAATATAATGAAATAAATGAAAGAATAGAGAAGCTAGTGTTAGTTTTAAAAAAAAATTTTTTAAGAAAACAAGCTGTTAGTAAATGCATAGAGTGCAAGTCTAAAAGGGATACTTTTTTTATTTTTATTAGAATAGAATTAGAATAGAGAATGCTAGAGTTAGAGGGTCAAATAAAGATGGAAGAGAAATAGCATTGTATACTTGCAAGGTTGTCATGCAAGGGTTTTGCCACCAAGTACTAAGTCATGTTTTGCGAAGGAGTCAAATACTTATTTCACTCATTAAAATGCAAATCAATTTATAACTTTTTTGAAATGCATTTTTCTGGATTTTGTTGTCATTCTGTCTCTCACTGTTCAAATAAACCTACCATTAAATTTATAGACTGATTATTTCTTTGTCAGTGGGCAAACATACAAAATCAGCAGGGGATCAAATAATTTTTTTCCCCCACTGTATATGTCATATCAATTATAAGGAGTGAAATGCAGATTAATGGATACCAGAGGAATTAAAAGAGCATGCACAATCCTACAATAAGTGCTGTTCAGAAAGCATGTAGACTTAGTTTTAATTGCTCTAAGGCGTCTGCCTGAAGGAAGAGGCATAAGGAGGTGTCTGGCTGGATGTAAGGCATCTTTCAGGATTGTTAGACCTTTTTTCTGCAAACGTGAGACATAGAACTCATTGATAGTGGGAAGATCACATGCAATAATTTCTGAAGCTGTCTGAGTTAGAATAAAATCCAACCATTTTACCACTTTATGAGCACAATGAAGTGAAAGTCACAGAAATCTATGGGATGTTGTGTAGAACTAACTAGAAACTGTAAGCAGAGGGAAGGGGTCGTTCTAAACCCAAACACGAGCGTATGATGGTGTGTTTACCCTGTTGTGCAGTGGGGACGCTCCATGTGGTGGTGGCGTGAGCTTTCTTGCCCCTCTCCTCCTCCATCTCGTCCGTTATGACCTCCAG
Organism: Onychostoma macrolepis; assembly: GCF_012432095.1. Classification (NCBI taxonomy): domain Eukaryota; kingdom Metazoa; phylum Chordata; class Actinopteri; order Cypriniformes; family Cyprinidae; genus Onychostoma; species Onychostoma macrolepis. Next base: position 2,578,086 of record NC_081174.1, on the reverse strand, counting down.
GACCCCGAACTCATTCACCCGGAACTAAAACACACATAACAGAGACGCTCACACACTGTCCGCAATGCTGAATGAACAACTAACCTACACACTCCCACCAGATGTTCATTAAAACATCATAAAGATTTAATGCAGTAAACCGGTCACGTTTAGGTTTATATTCAGTCTTGTGTTTATATTAGTGCTGTCAAACGATTAATCGTAATCATGATATATGTGTGTACTGTGTATATTTATTATGTATATATAAATACAAACACATGCATGTATATATTTAAGAACAATATGTTATATATATATATATATATATATATATATATATATATATATATATATATAGTCACGGGGTGAAGCATCACACGACAAGGGAATGCAAAATAAATGCCCCGGAGGGTGGATTTATTTGTGTTTAAGCAGGGTGAGTCAAGTGAGTGGGTGCCTCTGTGCCGTGGGTGCTCTCTCTCCTCCTGTTCCTTGGCCGTGGGATCGTGCTCTGTGATAAGTCCTGTGTCCAAGGGAGTGCCGCTCGGTCAGCTGCTGCTGTCTAAGGGGAAGACAAGAGAACGACGTTAGTTCTTGCCTCATGGAGAATGAACTCACTTGTGGCTGAGCCTCAGGGTCCCGATAAGGTCGCTGCCGGATGATGACTCCAGGAGGGGTTTGGATGTCATGCTGGATGACGTTGGTCCACCCAGGGAGGGGGGAGAACACATCCGAGAACTGACCGATCAGGTGCTGCAGCTCTGTCTTCTGGGCGGCCGACAGATGGGGGTTGATGTCTACAACCACGGGCTCCGAGGTGGCGAGGGCGACGAGCTGGTCCCTCGTCCCCACCCATTTTTTTAATAAATTTATGTGGTAGAGTTGCTCCATTCTTCGGCGACCGGGTTGTCGGAGGCGTTAGGTAACTGGCCCCACTTTCTAGCACTGTGTATGGGCCCTGCCAGGTGGCAAGGAATTTGCAGGCGGCTGTGGGGACGAGGACCATAACCCGGTCTCCGGGCTGGAATTCCCGTGGTTGGGCCGCCCGGTCGTAGCGGCGCTGTTGGGCCTGCTACGCGTGTCTCAGGTGCTCCCGGACTAATGGCATAACCTGGTCGATCCTCTCCCTCATCTCCTTAACATGTTCGATGACTGAACGTTGGGGGGCCGGCTGCTGCTCCCAGGCCTCCTTCGCCACATCCAGGAGGCCTCGAGGTTGTTGTCCGAAGAGGAGCTCAAAGGGGGTGAAGCCAGTTGAGGCCTGGGGGACCTCGCGGATTCCGTAAAGGACGTAGGGGATCATGAGGTCCCAGTCGCGCTTGTCTTCTGCCGCCACTCGTCTCAACATCTGTTTCAGGGTTTGATTAAAGCGCTCGACGAGTCCGTCTGTCTCGGGATGGTAGACTGTGGTCCTCAACTGCTTCACCCTCAGCAGCCGGCAGAGGTCAGCCATTAGCCGGGACATGAATGGGGTCCCCTGATCGGTCAGAATCTCTACTGGGATGCCAACTCGGCTGAACAGAAGGAATAGCTCCTGGGCGATCGCCTTGGCAGTGGCCTTCCGCAGGGGGATCGCCTCTGGGTACCGGGTGGCATAATCGACGATCAATGTCAATGTCAATGTCAATTTTATTTATATAGCACTATTATAAACAACCATAGGTTGACCAATGTGCTGCACAACAAAAGCAATTCAAATAAGACAATACAAAACAATTTCTAATAAAACAAAAAAAACAAAACAACACGTTTTGTATATACCACCAGTATGTGTTCGTGCCCCCGGGCAGACTTCGGCAGCGGCCCTACCAGATCCATCCCGATGCGCTCGAAGGGCACCTCAATGATGGGGAGCGGAATCAGTGGACTGGAGGGAGGCTTCCTGGGCGCTGTTAGCTGGCAAGTGGGACAGGCCTGACAGAACCGTTTTACCTCGGCGTCTAAGCCCGGCCAATGGAAACGGTCTTTGATCCTTTGGGCAGTGTTAGCCGGCCCGAGGTGCCCCGCCATGGGATGGGAATGTGCCAGAGTTATGACCGTCTCCATCACCCGGACCTGGGTCCAACAGTGCTTTAGTCGGTTGTCCTCCCGTTGGGCTCGCCCAAAAGAGCCCCCTCCCGTCACCTGTTGGAATGTGTCATAGAAGAGGTTAGGATTTTGGGAAGGGGACTCACCATCTCTCCCGCTGTCCGTGGTTAGAAGGACGGGGCGTCGTCGTGGCCTCTTCGGGGCCCCCTCCACGGCTGGCAGGCTGAGTGATGGTCGCTAGAAAGCGATCAAATCCGGGCCAGTCTCAGCCGATCAGGACGGGTACGGGGAGATCCTTCAATACGCCCACTTCGACGGGCCAGGTGCCTGGGGCAGCCGAGATGGTCACCCGACAGGCTGGAACCTGACGAGTGTCCCCGTGGACACAAGTTATGGGCAGTGCCGTCTTGCACTCCGTGCGAGGGGCTAGGACATGCGCCTGGATGAGGCTTACTGCGCTTCCCGAGTCTAGAAGGGCCCGGAACGATTTTCCATTCACCTTCACCTTGGTCTTCCGGTGCCCCAGCAGGAAGGTCCCGGTGCATGCTGCAGCCCGCCAGCCAGGTTTGAGCGGGACGTTCCGTTGGCATGGGTTCGTCTCGCACGGAGCGGGCCGCCGGCCTACTCATGTGTCGCGGGGTGCCCTCCGGCGCGCGTCGCTCCTGGCTCACCCTCCGGGGAAACGGCGGCGCTCTCTCCGCCACATCTCGCTGTTGGGTTGCATCCGCCAGCTCCACCAGCTCTGACGTCGAGGTCAGGTTCCTCATGCCGACCGCTCGGCGGTGAGAGCGAGGAAGGGCCCGGAGGAACCGGTCGACGACGATGACCTGCGTCGCTGATGGGTCCCCTTCTAATAACCAGTGTCGCGCCAGTCGTGTAAGCTCGGCGGCTTGGGCCCGAGCCGGTAGTTGGGCTTTATATTCCCACTCGTGGAAGTGTTGTGCTGCATCCGAAGGTGACACGGGCGGGTTAGCGGCTCGGAGAGCTGCGATCTCCTGTTCCGTCTGGCCTTGCCGAGCGGCGAGATGTTCGGCTATTTGCTGCTGGCGGATGCTAACCTCGGTGAGGTGTTTCAGGAGTTCATCCATGTCTGAGGAGGTGGTCGGGGGAGGAGCGCGCACCTATACGGGAGGAAAAGTAGAGAAAAAAAAATCGGGGGTGAACAGCCAGGCAAGTGATCCCGCTTGTCGGTGATCCTTCACTCTCACGCCCGCATTCTCCACCACTTGTCACAGGGTGAAGAATCACACGACAAGGGAATGCAAAATAAATGCCCCGGAGGGTGGATTTATTTGTATTTAAGCAGGGTGAGTCAAGTGAGTGGGTGCCTCTGTGCCGTGGGTGCTCTCTCTCCTCCTGTTCCTTGGCCGTGGGATCGTGCTCTGTGATAAGTCCTGTGTCCAAGGGAGTGCCGCTCGGTCAGCTGCTGCTGTCTAAGGGGAAGACGAGAAAACGACGTTAGTTCTTGCTTCATGGAGAATGAACTCACTTGTGGCTTGGCTCGGCGTGGTTTTGTAGCCTGGCTGTTAATGAGCCGCAGCTGTGACCGAGCAGCGGTGATGATATATATATATATATATATATATATATATATATATATATATATATATATATATATATATATATAAATAAATATAAAATAAAAAATCTAATAATTTAAATATATAAATGTATATACATGTGTGGCGAGGGGGTGTGGTAGGGCGGAGTCTGCAGCGGGGAGGAACGAGTGCCGAAACCCGGGACGAGGAAGTCATCAAGCCACTATGCAGCAGCCAGCTGGATCAACACCGCTTGTGGAGCTGGTAAAATCCCTTGCCGTTCTCCACCACTCGCAACATGAGGCGCTGATGGACCTCAGGAGGGTCCATCAGCGACCTGATGGTCTGATGGACCTGGCAGGCCGTCCGGAGCTTGCTGGGCCAGGAAGTCCATCCGGACACAGCCCCTCCTATCGCCCACGTCCCGCTGGTGAAGATGGGTCCACAGGATGACCCGGAGGCGATCCGGGGCATTTTCAGGACTGGTGTCCCGTAATGGAAGTGGGCATGATGATCCGGGTTAATCCCCACCTTAGGCATCAGGTACAGATTGGCCAGCATTTTCACAATTATTGGGGATTTTGTGTGCGGATGTCTCTTGGGGGACAGGACTGGGGAGAGGAGAGGTGGTGGCTCAGGCAGGAAATGCTGTTCCAGGACCGTCTCAGAGGAAACAAGAGGGAGGGCAGAGTTATTGCCGCCTGAATGAGATGACTTTCCTCTCGAGCAGTCTCGGGATGAGACAAAATGCATATGACAGGGTTCACACCATCGATGGACAGCTTCTCTAGCCTGATCAGCTGCTCTCCTATCCCTATTTTTTCATTATAAAAAATAGGTTGTATCAGGTGACCCAAGATGCCCAGACAAAAGAAGATGCAACCCAGTTGTTAGTGTCAAACTGTAGTCCCATGGGAGGCCACTTGGGGGAAGCAAAAACACATGAAGGTCTCATGGCTCGATTCTTTTGGCCGGGCATTCACGAGCATGTCCGCCGGTGGTGTGCTGCATGTTGTGAATGTCAGCTGGTTAACCCTCCGGCCATTTCAAAAGCGCCATTGCGTCCATTGCAAATAGTGGAGGTCCCCTTCGAGAGAATTGGTACGGATCTCATTGGGCCATTAGAACATTCAGCACGCGGCCATCGTTTTGCATTAGTTCTCGTGGATTATGCAACACGATATCCGGAAGCAGTGCCGTTACGCACCATTTCTGCAAAGAGTGTGGCGGACACACTGTTTCGCATTATCTCCCGAGTGGGAATCCCCAAGGAGATTCTCACAGATCAGGGCACGGCGTTTATGTCACGTACGATAAGCAAATTATGCGAACTGTTGGGCATTAAATCGATCTGCAACCAGGGGTCTCTCACCCACAAACAGATGGTTTGGTGGAACGATTTAATCGCACTTTGAAATCCATGGTTGGTAAATTCATAAAAGAGGACGCCAGAAATTGGGATAAGTGGCTCGAGCCCCTGTTGTTCGTGGTGCGGGAGGTCCCACAAGCCTCCACTGGGTTTTCCCCATTCAAGCTTCTCTATGGTCGTCAGCCCTGTGGGGTGCTTGACGTCATTAGAGAGGCTTGGGAGGAGGGGCCGTCAAACAGCCAAAGTGAAATTCAGTATGTCATGGACCTCCGGGCAAAACTCCACACATTGGGGTGGCTCTCTATGGAGAATTTGCTCCAGGCTCAGGACAAAGAAAGTCGGCTGTACAACAGGGGTACGCGAGATTTACACCGGGAGATAAAGTACTTGTGTTACTTCCAATGTCTAGTTCCATATTACTCGCAAAGTGGTTGTTTTAGTTCTAGTTTTAGAACTAGTTTTAGTTCCTTTTTAGTTGATTACAGAAGGGTGAATGCTGCGTCAAAATTTGATGCACATCCAATGCCCAGAGTTGACGAGCTGCTTAAACTGCTTAAACTTTTTTTAGACCAAAAAGGAGATGAGACAGTTCCTGGGCTTGGCGGGATATTATAGGAGGTTTATACCCAATTATTCGGAGCCTTTTAAGTTAAAGGTGGTCCACAGGCCGGGGGTGCAGATGGCTGTAGCCAACTTCCTCTCTAGGAATGGGGGGGGGGGCTGCAGGCTGGACGGCTCCCCGGCCTGAGTCGGGCGGTGGGGGTATGTAGCGAGGTGGGCGTGGTAAGGCGGAGTCTGCAGCAGGGGAACGAGTGCAGAGACGAGCAGTGATAAGGAGGCCAAGTGAATAATGACTAACACCTGTCTTTAATTCTAGTGATTGGTGGGGAGACGGATATAGGAGCCCATTCACCTGTGAGAGGAAGTCTAATGTGGAACGCAGAGTGCTGGGCTAAAGGACTGTGTACGGCAGAGAGCCTCACAGGATTTTGAGTTGAATTTTATTTCTGTTAAAAGCCTAATAAAAGCTTTGTGCACCCCCGAACTTTGACTTCTTCGTCTTGCTTCAACATCGAACCGGGTTACAGCATGTAAATATTTTCAAAATATATACAGTATGTGTGTGTATTTATACATGCATAATAAATAAACACAGTACACATACTAGGGGTTGCACCGACTAATCGACTAGTCGACTTCAATGCTCTGCCATGACGATTTAATCTTGACGTCGACTAGTCGCTGGTCCTATAGAGGGCGCAAGAGGATGAGAAATCTTTTAAGGACTTCCACATTTACACTCCGTTTCCAAACAGTTAAAATGACAACTAAATGCATACTCTGAAAGCGCTCCACAAGACATGTGATTATATTACTGGATGCTCAACATTGAACAGGAGAATGCACATTTTAAACAGCTTATTGTACAGGTAAGTTAATCACCGTTCTAATCTAATGTGCTGCTGCTCTGTAACGCACAGACATAGGCTAGAGACAGTAGCTCGTACATCACGCGCAGATTGCGCGCACAGAATCATTCAGCGCGGAAATGTATTGTCAACACTGTTCTGTGATTTCTCAGTAAAATAGCTTAGAAACTGAAAAGTTCAAGCATATATTTCTTAATAACTAAATCCCACAGCTTCAGTACTAGTAGGGAGACGCAGCCAGGTAGAATTAATTCACACACGCAATATCGCTCTCACTAATGCATTCATATGAATGTAATCTTTACTGTGCTACTTTAGCTGTATCTGATTTAAAACGAGCATAAATCTGTGAGAAATATAACGACCCAAAGACAAAAGAACTGATAAAAATGAGCTGTTGCCATGTGGGCAGCACTGTGTCATATGCCATAGTTGTGCACAAGGTGTTTGTCACAGCTCCAGACTTATTTGTTCATTAATGACGTCATCAAGTCAAGTCAAGTCAAGTCACCTTTATTTATATAGCGCTTTTAACAATACAGATTGTGTCAAAGCACTTAACAGTATCAAATTAGAGGATAGAGTGTCAGTAATGTATAATGATAAGATTAAACACTCAATTTTCAGTTAAAGGGATTTCATTATTGAATTCAGAGATGTCATTGTCTAGCTCAGTTTAGTTTAAATAGTATCTGTGCAATCAAATCGGCGATAATCGCTAGAAATTAAGTGTCCCCATCAGCGACTAGTCGACTTCGACTCGACTTTCATCACATAAAAATCGACTTTAAAAAAAACAGAAGTCGTTGGATGCGATTAATCGTTTGACAGCACTAGTTTATATATACACTACAAAAATGGTTTTCTTACTTAGTATTTTTGTCTTGTTTTCTAGTACAAATATCTAAACATTCTTAAATCAAGATGCATTTACTTTACAGGTAAAATGACTTAAGATTTTAAATTTTTACTTAAAACAAGCGCAAATATCTGCCAGTGGGGTAAGAAAAATAATCTTGTTTAGCCTTTGAATTAAGATTACTTTTCTTACCCCACTGGCAGATAGTTTTGCTTGTTTTAAGCAAAAACTAACAAAATGTTGATCCTTTTTTTTTTTTTTTTTTTAGAAAACAAGACTTAAAATCTTAAGTCATTTTACTTGTCAAGTAAATGCATCTTGATTTAAGAATGTTTAGATATTTGTACTAGAAAACAAGACAAAAATACTATGTAAGAAAACCATTTTTTTTGCAGTGTAATAAAGGTCTATATGTATTTGCGAACCTTGAGCTCGCTGCCAGGCAGTGTTCCCACTCCGTCCTTCCAGTCCATTGCCCCGTACACGTCAAACTCTGGAGCGGCTGTGCTCGGGCCTGACGACTCCATCACACCCGCACACAGCTAATCTGAAAAACCCACACAACCGCCAGATATATGAGCCTTATTCACAATTTACCACTGAAGGTCATTACAAACCACACTCAAACTCTTTTGTGCTCATCTAAACACAATCTCTGTGTGTTTTTACTCCAGAGAAACAAAGTTAAATTCTGATTTTGTTATTTAAGGTTTGTATGTGCATGTAAACATGCATGTAACTTCATTATGCACAGTCTGAATCAGAATCCATAACGACCGAATCTCATAATTCACTGGTCACATTTCATTCCAAAATTTACAAAAAAATAAGAATTTTGTTTTGCATACAAATTTAAGCCTTTTTTGAGGTAACTGCATTGTAACATGTCATTTTAATGACAATTAAATCAGCATAAAATGTATTTTTCTTTAGTTTTTGGGTAAATACGGCCCAGACATATTCTTGACAGATCTGATTCATCCATATACTAATGTAAAATCATTTAAAACACTCAAAATTATTTTGCAAGTTGTTTCAAATAACAAAGAACTATTAGAAAGCTTTATCTAAACAAATTAAGAGTTCAGATGCAAAAGCCTCTAAGTGCCATCTCAAAGTTTTCTTCTAAAATTAGCATTTTCTCAGGCTCCTATGTCTATGTTCAGTTATTTCACTTTAGTGGCAATGAAAAGAACCTATATACATTGGCATTAATGTGAAATTACTGAACCTAAACAGATCATTTTAGAAGAAAATGTCAGATGGCACTTAGAATCTTTTGCATCTGAACCCTTCAAATACTACATTTTACTGCAAGTTTTGTGCATTAAGACAGTATGTATTTGTAAACTGACTTTAATCTATAAAATAAAAACATTAGAAGAAGACTCGTTGTTTCTTATCTGTCCTTCAAATCAATGTCAAACCTTCGTTTGCCTACGTTACCCTTGGACAACCACGAAGCAGCACAACACAAACACTGTTTCTATAGATTAGGTAACAAGCTAAACTGGAAGACGGCATAAGCATTGTATTAACAGGCAATCTTTAGGGCACACAGGCGAGTTTCAGGCGAGTGTGTGTGTGTGTGTGTGTGTGTGTGTGTGTGTGTGTGTGTGTGTGTGTGTGTGTGTGTGTGTGTGTGTGTGTGTGTGTGTGTGTGTGTGTGAGAAATATAACGACCCAAAGACAAAAGAACTGATAAAATGAGCTGTTGCCATGTGGGCAGCACTGTGTCATATGCCATAGTTGTGCACAAGGTGTTTGTCACAGCTCCAGACTTATTTGTTCATTAATGACGTCATCAAGTCAAGTCAAGTCAAGTCATCTTTATTTATATAGCGCTTTTAACAATACAGATTGTGTCAAAGCACTTAACAGTATCAAATTAGAGGATAGAGTGTCAGTAATGTATAATGATAAGATTAAACACTCAATTTTCAGTTAAAGGGATTTCATTATTGAATTCAGAGATGTCATTGTCTAGCTCAGTTTAGTTTAAATAGTATCTGTGCAATCAAATCGGCGATAATCGCTAGAAATTAAGTGTCCCCATCAGCGACTAGTCGACTTCGACTCGACTTTCATCACATAAAAATCGACTTTAAAAAAACAGAAGTCGTTGGATGCGATTAATCGTTTGACAGCACTAGTTTATATATACACTACAAAAATGTTTTTCTTACTTAGTATTTTTGTCTTGTTTTCTAGTACAAATATCTAAACATTCTTAAATCAAGATGCATTTACTTTACAGGTAAAATGACTTAAGATTTTAAATTTTTACTTAAAACAAGCGCAAATATCTGCCAGTGGGGTAAGAAAAATAATCTTGTTTAGCCTTTGAATTAAGATTACTTTTCTTACCCCACTGGCAGATAGTTTTGCTTGTTTTAAGCAAAAACTAACAAAATGTTGATCCTTTTTTTTTTTTTTTTTTAGAAAACAAGACTTAAAATCTTAAGTCATTTTACTTGTCAAGTAAATGCATCTTGATTTAAGAATGTTTAGATATTTGTACTAGAAAACAAGACAAAAATACTATGTAAGAAAACCATTTTTTGCAGTGTAATAAAGGTCTATATGTATTTGCGAACCTTGAGCTCGCTGCCAGGCAGTGTTCCCACTCCGTCCTTCCAGTCCATTGCCCGTACGTCAAACTCTGAGCGGCTGTGCTCGGGCCTGACGACTCCATCACACCCGCACACAGCTAATCTGAAAAACCCACACAACCGCCAGATATATGAGCCTTATTCACAATTTACCACTGAAGGTCATTACAAACCACACTCAAACTCTTTTGTGCTCATCTAAACACAATCTCTGTGTGTTTTACTCCAGAGAAACAAAGTTAAATTCTGATTTTGTTATTTAAGGTTTGTATGTGCATGTAAACATGCATGTAACTTCATTATGCACAGTCTGAATCAGAATCCATAACGACCGAATCTCATAATTCACTGGTCACATTTCATTCCAAAATTTACAAAAAAATAAGAATTTTGTTTTGCATACAAATTTAAGCCTTTTTTGAGGTAACTGCATTGTAACATGTCATTTTAATGACAATTAAATCAGCATAAAATGTATTTTTCTTTAGTTTTTGGGTAAATACGGCCCAGACATATTCTTGACAGATCTGATTCATCCATATACTAATGTAAAATCATTTAAAACACTCAAAATTATTTTGCAAGTTGTTTCAAATAACAAAGAACTATTAGAAAGCTTTATCTAAACAAATGAAGAGTTCAGATGCAAAAGCCTCTAAGTGCCATCTCAAAGTTTTCTTCTAAAATTAGCATTTTTCTCAGGCTCCTATGTCTATGTTCAGTTATTTCACTTTAGTGGCAATGAAAAGAACCTATATACATTGGCATTAATGTGAAATTACTGAACCTAAACAGATCATTTTAGAAGAAAATTTCAGATGGCACTTAGAATCTTTTGCATCTGAACCCTTCAAATACTACATTTTTACTGCAAGTTTTGTGCATTAAGACAGTATGTATTTGTAAACTGACTTTAATCTATAAAATAAAAACATTAGAAGAAGACTCGTTGTTTCTTATCTGTCCTTCAAATCAATGTCAAACCTTCGTTTGCCTACGTTACCCTTGGACAACCACGAAGCAGCACAACACAAACACTGTTTCTATAGATTAGGTAACAAGCTAAACTGGAAGACGGCATAAGCATTGTATTAACAGGCAATCTTTAGGGCACACAGGCGAGTTTCAGGCGAGTGTGAGTGTGTGTGTGTGTGTGTGTGTTAGTGCCGCATGAGGCCTAGCGCATGTGTGTCATTTCCGGATCCGCCAGCAGAGCGCGCTGCTGCCCGCAGTTCATCCGCGGCGCTGGAAACTTTCAAGCCCCTGTTCAACAATGAAATCTAAAAGAAATGCACGCAATATTGTCACATATTGCAACATTTTGTCAGCGCATCGCGTGTTTTGATTCATTTAAACATGGTTTCGCACGAAACACCAGAGTCAGAGTGTAATAACTGTCGCATATATGCACACGAAACGATTTTCGCAGCTGTAGTTGGTATTTATAGGTATTTATTATGTTATATAATTAAACAAAGTTGATTTTCGCAACAATTATTTGAAATCTCCGTGCAAATGCTTTACTTTTCTATGTGAAGTGCAATTTTTCGGCATCTATTAGAATTTCATTTTTTTTAAAATAACGATTTAGATACAATTTGAAGACGACGATGAATGCTGATAAAATGAAATGCATGTTAATTTTCCACCTTGAGTTTTACAGCGCCGGGGTTTTCTGTTAAACGCGTTTGTTTCAAGGTTTGTGTGCTATTTCTTGCGTGCAGCTCTATTGTATTAAATAGTTTCCACTGAATGAGGTGAAATGATTCAGCTCGACGCCGACAGTGCAGTATTATTTTCCCCTAAATATCGACGACGATGAGCTGTGATGACATATTTCAGACGGCACAGGATCAGATATTAAAACACTTTTCTTTAATGTGTTTTAAAGGCAGTTTCTCAAAATGGCGGAGCAGGAATTATATTCACTATATAATTGAAAGACACGGGCCTGGCGAATCGCGACATTATTGCTGATCAATGACATTTAAAGTGAATGATTGAGCTGATCGCAGAGCTGATCGAGACGTGTTTTGTTCGGCACGATCAGTTCCTGCCGTCTCCAGCACACAGGAGCGAATGCACTACTGCTTTCCATTATTCTACACAGACTCATAAATACATGCTTTATTCCTGCCATCAGCCGCACATGTACACTTTGATCCTTTCTATCGACTGCGTCTATTTGGAGTGTCATTCATTAGCGTTATTCTTTATTTCATACTCTCTTCCTGCTGCTCATATTATTGATGACACGTCCAGGCGTTTTCTACTTTAAATCTAACTTTCATTCTTATTCCTTCGCATTAAACCTCCCGCGAAAGTCTGAGACGGCGCGTAAAGGTTTATTACAGAGTATAAAATGCTAGGCGAGCAGTTTATTCTAGCGTGCGATTGTTTTAATTTGTCTGTTTCTTACCCAAATTCTCCCACGAGTACTGAGAAATTGGCCAGGCGGACTCCAGTGCGCATGCGCAGTGCAGCCGTCGCGCTTCACACTCGCCCATCATGACAATATCGAAAGTTTTGCGCTGAAACAATTCCGACGGATCTCGACGGTCGCACCGACCCGACTGCCTCCTCAGAACCCGTCCTGCGGCTCTCTCGCCGAGCGGCGACGGGGTCCGGTGGCGTAAAACATCGCCATTGCTGTTTTGTTGCTAAAAATAAATTCCTGCGTGCGACCCAGCCTTCCAAAATGTACAGAAACGTCTCAGTAAATACGAGCGATCAAACTCTCGTGTTGTTATAGCCCAGAGACGGAGAAATGCGATGCAAACAGACGCTGTGAAGGCTAAAGCCGGTGCTCTAGTCTCGGATATCTGTGAACTACTGAACTAAACAACACTGTACTGATCCTCAACTACTAAACAACACCGAACTGTGCTGTACAGAGCTACACAATAACCCCATACTACACACAAATGTTACACACTATAAACTATATTGAGCTGTGCATATTAACACCAAAAGAAATCGTATTAAGCTGTTTAGAGCAACGCTAGATACTACTAAACTAAAATATACTGAATTATAGTCTACAATGAATGGGTTTCTGTAAACCTTCATCTCTTGAAAGTGTGTATTGCTTGTGTGAATGAATGCACATATAAATACCTCACTTTTATTTCCTGACAAGGCTCACAACAAATAAATGATGCTGACGAAGTAGAATAATAGGATACAACACTAAATGATCAAATAAACTGGGCATATAGGTTACCCAACCAAGCAGAGCTGGATTTATTTATTTATTATGCCATTTGTGCCAGTTAGGACTGCTATTTATTAGTGCACTCCTCTTAGGCTTTAGCTGTTTACACTGTATCTAATCATACTAGAACTCTATTTATTTGTCATGTAATCCATTCAGACTAAAGATGTAAATATTTTGGCTAATTTATTAAAATGACTGTGATCATGTAATCAGGGCAGTCAGGAGTTGCATGCCTGCAGTAGCTGGTTTTGTTTGGCTTAGTTTTAATGTGACCACTTGCAATGGCTCAGTGTCACACTAACATAAAGAATTTATGTTGCAAATTGAGTTCAAAGGCCAAATAGATGAACTTTCAAGGCAGAGGTGACGTTTTAATTACAGCCCTTGTCACACTGTATACATTTCTGCAATCCCATGTTATCTGGTTTCAGGTTTAGCGCTGGACCGGTCTGCAGTTAGTGCACCTCTACATATTAAATACTTATATTAAATGTCTTGTGCTGGTCTTGTAGGATCATAGAAGATCACTATTATCACTGACATTTGAAGCAGGTCAACTAATCTTTTAATATTTCTTAATGTATAAGCAACTTTGTTCTTTTTTCTTACCCTTCGCTCTTAAAGGAATAGTTCTCCAAAACAAAATAAAACAAAAAAATAAGTTGCTGCAGTACTCACTTTCAGGCCACCGAGATTAGGATGAGTGTGTTTCTTCATCAGGTTTGTAGAAATGTGTCTCTGCATCAGTGTCTCAGCAATGGATGCTCTGCAGTGAATGGGTGCCGTCAGAATGAGAGTCCAAACAGCTGATAAAAACATCACAATAATCCACACCACTCCAGTCCATCAGTTAACATCTGGAGAAGACAAAAGCTCAAACTAATCCAGCATTGAGTTGTTTTTAACAAAAATATGAGTCTATAATCCATAATAATGCTTTCTCCAGTGAAAGAAAGTGCATCTGCTGTTGTCTCTCGCATCAAAATCCAGCCACATATTAGTTTAGAGCTGTTTTGTCTTGTAAACGCTGCTTGATCTGCAGATTTCTCTCCTGATTCACACCAGAACACTTTTTCACTGGAGGAAGCATTATTATGGACTTGTATTTTAGCCGGAAGCAAAGGTTTGAAGTTAAAGACATCTTAATGATTGATTTGTTTCTTTACAAGATGTTAACTGATGGACTGGAGTGCTGTGTATTATTGTGATGTTTTTATCAGCTGTTTGGACTCTCATTCTGACGGCACCCATTCACTGCAGAGCATCCATTGCTGAGACGCTGATGCAGAGACACTTCTACAAACCTGATGAAGAAACACACTCATCCTGATCTGGGATGATCTGAGGATGAGCACATTTTCAGCTAATTTCCATTTTTGGGTGAGCTGCTCCTTTAAAGGATCTTTATTGGCCTTAATGGTTCCATGAAGAACCTTTAACATCCATGACACCTTTCCATTGCACACAAGGTTCTTTATAGTGGAAAAGGCTTCTTCAGGTTATTAAAATGTTCTTCACACTAAAATTATAAAAGGTTCTTTTAAGAACTGTTCACTGAAAGGTTCTTTGGGGAATCAAAAGTGCATTCTGTGGCATCCCTTTTAAAGGGGATTCAATTTTTAAGAGAAGAAGCTCCAGGCTTATGAAGTATGTTTAATCAGAGCGTCAGTGAGGACCAGCTTGCAGTCAGCGTCACATTCATCCTAAAGGTGTTCAGGTCAGGGCTTTGTGCAGATCAGTCAAGTTCCTCTGCACAAAACTCAAGAAATGATCTCTACATGGACTCTCTTTGCTCACTTAACTGGTGGCAAAGTTGGGAAAATGCAGAATCTCAAAGTATGTGTGTAGCACTGAGAAGGTTCTTCACTGCTTTATTCATTACAAGGGAGTGGCCATAAGTAAGTGAGCGTAGGGATGAATGGAAAATAGCTACATTTGGTAGAATTGGTTTGAGTGGATGTTACCATTTTTGCCGTAAGAATTTCCCGGTAACACTTTAGTATAGGGGCCAATTCTCATGATTAACTAATTGCTCATTTGCATGCCTATTATTAACATATGTGCTGTTTATTAATACTTATAAAGCACATATTTTGCATGACCATAATCTATATCCCTAATCCTACCCAATACTAAATTTAACAACTACCCTAATAACTATTAATAAGCAAATTAGGGGTCTATTGAGGCAAAAGCCGTAGTTAATGGTTTGTTAATAGTGAGAATTGGACCTTAAAATAAAGTGTGACTGAATTTCCTTTATTTAAACAAATAACTCTTTAAATTTCAACACAAGCACGTTAATTTTTTCAAAAATGATCCAAAAGTTGCTTCCTAACAGGTAGGCCTTATTTTAAACAAGTAGGCCCAAATAGTTTTAGCCATGCGCAGTGTTAATCTGAAATCTGCACCAAATGTGCTCGTAAATTAGCAGCGCTGTAGAACAGAAACAAACCAATGTCCTTACAGCCAACTGTGCTAGCTAATGTGATGCTAATGTGAGGTATTCTAGTACAGCCTTACTTAACGAGGAGTATTTTTAGTGTGTGTGGGTAATTAGTTAGCCCAGACTTGGAGGTGGGCTTTATCCTGCCCAGATTTACGGAAGCGTTTTACAGTGTTGCTAATCTTATTAAGAGCAGCCATGACAGATGCACAGATTCAGTCCTATGCTACCTGCGAGAGCGCCGATCAGAGAATCGCTGGCCATTCATGTTGTTGGACTACTGCTGCCGGTGCTGTGGGACCACGCTGATCAAACGCCATGGCCAACTGCCCATCAACAGCAAGCTGCATGACACCTGGGTAAAGTCTGATCATCTACGCAGCAGGTCCCATCCTGAGGGATCTACTGTGTCCCTGCAGCGTATAACAGCAGCCATATTTCTATAGGCCTTACTTTCCGACAGCTTTTAATGTAAATCTGTTATGTTATGTTAAATATGTTTGCTCTGATTCAATTTTACTGTGTTTCCTTTTATGTTTTTTATATACTGTGTTTTGTTGTACAGCACTTTGGCGCAACTCTGTTGCTTTTAAATGTGCTATAGAAATACATTTTGACTTGACTAAATCTGAAGATTTTCTGCAAAGATTTCTATAGTAACAGAGTGACTGAAAAACAGGCACCATGTACAGGAATAGTTCAGGCCTCTGCAACAATAGAGCATGTTAAATTAATAATACCATCAACACGACAGCACTGAGTGTGGTTGTGTTTGTCGTCAGGCTGTTCTTCAGAATCTGTTGATGTGTATG
This sequence comes from Onychostoma macrolepis, assembly GCF_012432095.1. NCBI lineage: Eukaryota > Metazoa > Chordata > Actinopteri > Cypriniformes > Cyprinidae > Onychostoma > Onychostoma macrolepis. The sequence continues at coordinate 2,561,790 of NC_081174.1, read as the reverse complement.
GTGTGCTTCTACTCTCTCTACTATATTGTGGTCAGTCTCTGCATCGGCATTCTCAGGTGAGATTTTCCACGTTGAGCAGCACTACTTCCTCTCTCTCTGTCTTCATTTCTCTGTGCGTCTGCCTCTTATGTGGTGATGTGTCTACTGACTTCCTGTAGTACAGAAACAAAATAGTCTATGTCAGTATTTCTCAACACTTGTAATATTAGTCCAATGGACTGTCATATGCAAATCACTGCTGCTGTTCTTTATATGCATTGCATTCACAAAACTGTCAGTTTCATGTGCAACCTATGAACAGTTTATCATGTTGGGCCTGAGCAGTTTTTTTTTTTTTTTTTAACGGTTAGTGTGTGATTTTGTCATTTTTAGTCATTTTTGTATACTTTTTATTATTTTTATTTCTGTTTCTGTTATTGTATTACATCAAATTAAACTAAATGAAAACTAGAAATGTTGACTTGGCAAGTAGCTGAAATATATATTAGTGCTGTCAAACGATTAATCGCATCCAAAATAAAAGTACTGTGTATATTTATTATGTATATATAAATGCACACACGCATGTATATATTTAAGAAAAAAAAGTTATGTTTATATTTTAAATATATTTATATGTAATATAAATTATATCAATATAAATATATATATACATATACATATATATTTTAAATATATACTGTATGTGTATGTATTTATATATACATAATAAATATACACAGTACACACATATATAGCATGCAAACAAAAACTTTTATTTTGGATGCGATTAATCGTTTGACAGCACTAATATATATGTATTTTTAAAATGAGTTGACACTAATTTTATTTCAAATAATGAAAATGTTTTTTAATGGTTTTAATTTTAGTTTCAGTTTTAGTTTTAGTTAACTATAATAACCCTGGTTGGGTTACTAGTAGATGTAAAATGTAAAATCTGGATCCTAAATTTTGCCATCTTCACAAAAATTACCATAAGCATAAATCATAAGCATGATATTCACTGTAGAAGAGCAGGATCAGTTTGTGTTGACTTTCATAAGCCATGTGGTCTTCAGCCTGATCTCACGAGAAAATGTAACTGTTTTATGAGGTGCAATTTTATATGAATTCATACTATGTCATTTGCATGAAAACATATGATTTTTAAATTTTTTTAAAGGTATGCATAAAGCTCCACCCCTAAACCTAACTCTCAGTGATGCTTAAGCAAATCATATGAAAACATACATATGGGATTATATGAATGAATGCAAATTAGCCACAAATTCACTAAAATGTAAAATAGTTAGCAATTGCTGTAATTGCTTTATTTTTAATAAACTTTATTGCAGTCATAAAAACTATTAACATGATAGCAGCATCACATTATTGATTTGAAGAACTAAACGCAGAAATAATTCAAGCTGTTTGGACATTTATTTGTTGTTATCAGGGTGGAAGAGGTGGACAGCTTGTTAGCGCCTTTTGACTACACAACTCAACCGTCATGGCAAAGTCCCAAATATTTAGGTAAGCTGGCTTCAAATGTAAAGTATATACTTTGTGTTGTGTAAAGCTTTAGTCATCTAAATACTGGCTCAAGACTGTCACTTAGAGTCATACAAGCTTTGCATTATGTCTTCTTATTTCACCATTGTGGGCTGATTATAGGTCGGTGATTATAGATTGTTGATGTCTAGAGCAGGGTTGCAGACAGATGATATAATGCAGATTTATGTTTACAATGTGGCACAATTCAATGATGCTAAAGCACACATAGTGTACATTAACAGCTATTGAAACTGGAAGTTATTTAAGACAGAAAGTGGCTGTTGGTAAAAGAGGGTTACACTCAATAACAACCAATAAATGGCAAATTATGGGTCTAGTCATATGGATGTGCAGTTGAGTGGTTGAATAAGTTTTGATGTTACTAATCATGTGCATAGTTAGATGTGTTAGATTGTGCTGTTGTGTGTTGTGCAGTGAGCGTGATCTCCACGGAGGTGACGTATGTGCTGGGTGGTCTGATATTCGCGTGGATCGTGGAGGAGTGGGTTTGGGACTACGCCATCACGGTCACACTGCTGCACGTCGCTCTGACCGGAGCAGGTGAGAACATCCACATACAGTACATGGTGAAGACTTGAGATTAAACATATGTGACCCTGGACCATAAAACCAGTCTTAAGTGTCAATTTTTCCGAAATTTAGATTTATACATCATCTGAAAGCTGAATAAATAAGCTTCCCATCGATGTATTGTTTGTTAGGATCTGACAATATTTGGCTGAGATACAACTATTGTTGAAAATCTGGAATCTGAGGGTGCAAAAAAATCAAAACATTGAGAAAATCACCTTTAAAGTTGTCCAAATGAAGTTCTTAGCAATGCATATTACTAATCAAAAATTATGTTTTGATATATTTATGGTAAGAAATTTACAAAATATCTTCATGGAACATGATCTTTACTTAATATCCTAATGATTTTTGGCATAAAATAAAAATGGATCATTTTGACCCATACAATGTATTTTTGGTTATTGCTACAAATATACCCCAGCGACTTAAGACTGGTTTTGTGATCCAGGGTCACATATTTGGTCAAATTAGTTTGATCAATTAACCTGAACGCCTGATAAAGGAACATTATGAGTGCAAATCAAAAAATTGTGTCATGCTTTCAACAAGCACAGAAAAAAATCATCTCTCGTCCCACAGTTTGTGAAAGACAAGCAAAAATAATCATGTTTATGAAATGTCCTTGCAATGGAAGACTGTGGACCAATTTACTTATAATAGAGTTGCATATGGGTCATTCTGGGATTCGGTAACATTTCAACTTGGAGTATAAATCTTTTTCAACTACATACGATTCATATTCTAAATACCCCACATCATTAGGCACATATCACACCTCCAAAATCATATTTTCCCATCGCAGGCATTAAAGACCTTTTATTATTTTTATTTTTTTCTTCTTCAGATTTAGACACTTTTTTTTTTCTCAACCCTGTAATGGAAAAAATGGGATTGGTTTAAAAAGGATTTTACACAGAACTTGTTATAAAACAAAAATCGACCTACTGCTCATGTGTGTCTGATAACAATCTAATGATAACAAATGTAACATTTATCATAATTTTCATATTTTTATAGGACTGAAGCTAAAAATACACAAATTGTGTGTCTATGTTCTCTTTATTTTTGTAAAGAAAAAAATCAATTATTTAGAAGTTTAACTAAAACCACAGTTTTATTGTTTTAGTCCTTAACATGTCAGATGGTAATCAGCAAGAAATGCTTTCATTCTTAATGGTCTTCTCTAAAACATCAGAAGGGACACATTGCATTCAATTTAAATTTTTGGTTTTGTTTCTCTCTAATATTGTCTCCTTCTATCTGGGTCAATATATCTGCATGGCCAACACTATCTTTCTGCTGCAAATGTGGGTGCAATTTCTGATGTATCATGCTTGTCAAAGCTTAAGTGGACATATTACATCAAAAATTCTATTTAATACAAAAATATGAGTTGTCAATTTTGGTAAGTATATATATATATATATATATATATATATATATAAATTACAATTATTAATTATTATAAATTATGTAAATAACTCAACCCTGTCACAAGTTTACAACCCCGTACATGTATTTGTGACAGGGTTGTGGTTTTTCACTCAAAATGTCCCCTGCTCCTCATGAAGCTAGAAGAGTAGATCATATATGGCAGCAATAACATAAGTACATTGTATATACTTATGGATTAAAGGGGTGGTTTACTGCGATTTGACTTTTTTCATTTTAAATAGTGTGTAATGTTGCTGTTGGTGCATGAACAGTATCTGCAAAGTTGCAGCGCTGAAAGTTCAATGTAAGCGGAGATATCGTCTTTTAAAAATCAGGAAGTTTAATGCCTACAAAAACGACTCATATGGGACTACAACGAGATACTTCCCGGGTTGCATACGTAAAAAACCCATAAATTTGCATCAACCCCTCCCTCTGGAATATGCCAAAGAGGGGGCAAGGCCATGTTCTGCAGCTTTGTAGAAGAGGAAGAGTTATAGTGGAGAGTTGTAGCCGTGCCGTCGAAACGGTGTTATTTTCACACAGCTGTCAGGTCTTCTGTGTTCGGGCTTCCTACGGATGCTGTAGTTCGTCAACAATGGTTAAAATTTATGTTTGATTATGTTCCTGACAATTACAATCCTAGTTTAGCTCTCTGTGCTGCGCATTTTACGGAAGACAGCTTCCAGAATCTACACGAGTTCACACAGAAACTATTACTAAAACATGGAGCGGTTCCAGCTTTAAAACCAGAGGCAGCAGTTGTTGGGCCACGGCCTGTAAGTAAGATTTAATAATTTTAAATGTATTTGCATGTATAATTTCAGACGTAATGTTTTAGTTTTATCAAGGACGTAAACAAATGCCAACGCTGGCTTTAGTAGCCAGTTAGTTAAATGCTATTTCGTGTGTCTATGACAAACGTGTACAAACATTTTGGACCCGAATTTGTAATTATGTACTAATTTTGTAAATGTATTTTCCATGTATACTTTATGACGTAATTTTTCGATTTGATCAAGACCGTAAACACAAGCCAACGCTGTTTGGTTATAGTAGCCAGTTAGTTCGATGCTATTTTGTGTGTATAAGACAAACGCTCACGAACTTCAAAAATGATATGTAATCACAACAGCAAACTTCCATTCAGAAACGCTTTGTAAGAGCCGTGCTTGCAGAAGTTCTGCTGGACTCTCTTCATTACCGCTTTCTGGGTCTGATTCTGGCTCAAACTGATACGGCAATATTGACACCATTATTTACATTTGACCGGAGCACATGCGACTGTCGCCCGTGAAGGTAATGGGCGTGAAGTTTCCGGACAATGTGCAGTATGCAGTTTAGCCAATCACAACACACCTGCCCAACTAACCAATCTGAGCCCATCGCCTGTTTCTGAGGGAGTGGTTTCAGAGAATCAGGAAGTCAACCGGTCGTTCAAATGACAGAGGAGAAAGCGGCTTACAATAAAGGTGAAATATATGAAAAATAAGGCGTTTTTTAACAAACGAAACACGAAGACATGTTATATTGCACCCCATAAACGCAATCAAGCAAAGGAAAAAAGCAGTAAACCACCCCTTTAAAATAAAATATTGAAAAATAATAATTTTCCATCTTAATTTTATGTGATGGGGTTGAGTTGTTAAGCTTAAGCTCCCGGACTATAATATGCCTCACAAATATGAATAAAAAGTATGATTCTACTCATTTTCTGCACCACTATTAAAGAGACCTGAATGATGTCATTTCTGGTAAAAAATGTCACATATGAGCACAGTCCAAATTATTATGGGCATAGAATGATTAGTGTGACGGGGTTGAGTTCAGACTGAGAGACATAGCTATCGTAACGGTCTCTGTGCTGTGCACACACAAAAGGCTCACGGCGAAGAAAGTTCAAGAGAATAATCCATTTAATATAATCCAACGATGAAGAAGTCCAACACACACACAGGGAAACATAGGCAATAAGCGACAAACTCGAACTCCAAGGACAGGAACTAAAACAGGGCAGATAATGAGGGGCAGACAGGTGAACACAATGAAGGTGATTAACTAATAATGAGAACAGGAACCAAACCAAATAAGGGCAAACAGGAACTCAACAGGAACATAAGTCTGTTTTTGTTTTTGTTTTAAGAAAAAAAGAAAGGAACACAAATAAATGCTTACACTATTGCCAAAAATCATAGAATCTATGCACATTTTGTTAATAATTTTCTAAGTAAAAACTTAGCGAAGTGCCTCATGGACATGATAAAATGCTTGGTTTAAGATAGATATAAGACATTATTTTATGCTAAAAATGATTTAAATTCAGTAATTATTGTTGTTCATTATAATGGGCATACCAAAGTTTTGTCAAAAGCTTCTAGCAATTCATTTTGGTGAACCACCACTTTAAAAACTCTTACCGAATCTCAGGAATGACCCATATAATAATGTGAGTTATATCATTTGAAAAGTGTCTAAATCAACTGCTTAGTGTCTTCTATATGGATGAACTTCTTCCATATTTGCGTCTTTATGTTCCTTTCTGGTGTCCTTGTGTGTATCATCCAAGTTACCACGTTTACTGGCTTTACTTGGTCACAACAGTCATTGAACAGCAGCTGAAGCGTTTGCACCAAACACAGGTCAGCTGACTGAAGGCTCAGGTGTGTTGAAATAATTCAATTCAAAAAAGAAGAAAAAGTCACCATTTTCTTTTAGTTCCTTTGACCTTAAAAATGTTTTTCCTTGGATTAAGAGCGAACATTTCCTGAACATCAATACGATACATAAACGTGACGTGTCTCTGTCATGCTGCAGTCATATAAGTAGGCTACATCAGAGTTTTGAGAGCCACAGACTCTATTGAATAACATCCATTAGTGGAAAAACATCTTCACCCACACAGCACCACTGACAGCCTCAGTCTACCGCAAAACATCAGCCAGTTTGTTTGGCTTTCGGCTCGTTTTGTGAATCTAGTTTACCGGTACTGCGCCGTTTGAGTGAATTAGATTAGTGGATGCACAGAATTATGTCATTTCTTTATCTGTGAACTAGAGTTGCTGTTCTGGAAAATGACATAATGCTTAGCAATAAAATATGTTTAACAAACGTGCTTAACGTACTTAAATTCTTTAAAAAGCTTGAAGTATTAGCTTCGTGTTATTGTGAGTCTGAAGTCAGGCGACAGAAAACATGGTGCTCATGGCGTGAGGTGCTAAAGAACAGCGTCTGCTGGACACGTGCATAAACTAACAATTAAAATATACTATAAATGAAATACAAGAACATGTCCTGTTTGAACATGTCCACCTTGGACAGATTAAATGGACTGCTGTGCTGTGATGGTCATAACAGGCAAAAATACAATGGCTTCTACAGACATATTTTTTTCTATTCAGTGCTTTATTTGCATGGCTTAATAATAATAATCTTTATTTGACCCTCTAACTCTATTCTATTTTATCTATTTGTTTTCTTTTATTAAAAAACACACACTTGGCCCTCTATCACTTGCACTCTTTATTCGTTTTCTAACTGCTTGTTTTTCTTAAAAAAAACTAAAAAAAAACTCTAACACTAGCTTTCTATATTCTTTTTTTATTCTATCTACTTGTTTTCTTTGTATGTGTACACACACACACACACACACACACACACACACACACACACACACATATATATATATAAACGTGTGCTGCGTTGGGCTAACTGAGACTTGTCATAGCACTTGCATTTTATTGCTCTTTTGTTGGTTATGATTGCTTCTATTGTCCTCATAAGTCGCTTTGGATAAAAGCATTGGCTAAATGGCTAAATGTAAATGTAATATAAATATAATAATGCAGGCAAATGTCTGAATGAATGATCGATAGATGATTGACTGGTGATTGATAGATGTGATTTATTGCAATTAATTTGATATAATTAATGTGTTTACAAAACTGTATCTATTGACGGTCCTAGATATTTTCATTGCATGTACCTATAATATTTGTATTGACGATATGCATGTGTTTGTGATAAATGTTTTGTAAAATAGTATATTTGAAAGTGCACAAGGGCTGTTTTTGAACCTGTTTTCACTGTGATTTTGGTTTCAGTTATGGCTGATTTTCCCTCGACAGAGCACTGGTGGATTGCTCTCGGTAGGTTCTCTCTTTTGGAAAAGTTTTGTCACTGAAACATTTGTCATTTTAGCCTCTGCCATACAGTTTAGCATCACATAAAACCAAGCATACAGAATATATAACCAAGAGAATTCACTGCTGAGTCGCTCCTCTTAAAGGTTATGGGTCATCAAATCTGGTAACTCGGGAAAATTTACAGTCTGAAGGGACGTTCATCCACAACTTCTAAGTCACTATCACATATCACTGATAATTCTGACAGCGTGTGAATGCACCGCTAGTGCCGCTCAGGCGTCTGTTGCTGAATTGCTTATAGGTCGGGGGTGTCCAGAAAAGAAATACACTTCTTAAGACTTCTAAAGAAATACATTTCCAAGAAGTTTGTAAACATGTTCCTAAGTGCAATTCTTGAAAAAATTATCTGTAAGTTCTCATTTATGTTCTAAAGAACATCTTATATTGTTTCTTAAGAAGAAAATATCTTTATCTGACTAAATGAAGTCCAGTTCTTGTTAAGAATTCACTATACGCAATGAAAAATACTTCAAGGCACACTGTTTTATAGTCACGACCACGGTTTTGAGTAGTTACTTTCAAAGAGCCTGACTCAAGATGCAGCGATCTGGGCAATCAAGACTCGTTTTTGTAGAGTTGTTGCTGAATTCTGAATTCTGAACTGAAGTCCACAGTGTTAGTAAATGTAGCTAGTGTTATGTTGTAGTACTTAATTACAACAATTAATTTGAACTCAATAAATTCACAAAATCATTCTTACCTTGACAAGTCTGAGGCTATCCTGACTTATTTATGACGATTTTAAAGAAGATTCCTTTCGTGTGTTGGGCCTCCAGGAGCAGCATTGGACACCCCTGTTAAAGGTCAAAGGGCAGGCATTAAAGTGAAACCAGGGCTCTCATCTTGTATCAAACACATGCTCAGTGCATCACAGACTGGTAATAATGTAATGCTGACGGTCTCTTGCAGGCTCTGGGTTATTGATGATGATCTTTGGTGGGCAGCTCCTGGCTTACAGACTCTTCAGAAGTAATTTTGTGCATCCGGCAGATCTGCAGAATTTCTGACCCGCTGTGGAACATGTACAGGGATGACTTTTCTCAGTTTTGTATTTCTTTTTCTTTTTCTTTTTTTTTACATACTTTTGTTATTCCTACACACTATTTTGTTGTGAAACTGTCTGCTCATGCTGATAAATAATAATTCCAGTAAACCGTGTTATTTTGGTGGCCTTTTGTGACATCCCATGCTGAAATCTCAATGGATTTTGACTCAGATGCAAATATTATTGTCAGTGCTTACATGCAAATTTACATTTGCTTCACTTACTGTATACAGCAATGTCTTATATATGTTAAATTATTATTTTTGGGTGTTTAAATCTGATGCACTCTGTATTATTTTGGCCGTCTGAGACAAATTTTGTGAATCCTAAAAGATCCTCCTGACGTAGGCCAAAATCTGTAGTCTTCGATTACTAGTTTGACATATTCACCGACAGCTGATTAGTGACTATTGCAATTGAATTTTACCTTCGATGAAGTTTTGAGCCGCAGTCCTGTAGTGTGACGGCCATCAAATCAAGAACCGTTAGGAGCTCAGAACCTGATTTTGTTGGAGAGACAACAAAAAAACACCACTTGCTCCTTAAGCCGTTATCAAAATGAATGCAAGAGATTGCTTTTGTTTGCCAGCCTTTGCAATTCATTGTATGAATGTGGCTCACCGTCTCTGAATGTGTCACAGATTCATGATAATAAACGCTGGAAAAGTCTTCTGGTGTGCCTGTTTTTAACAATCTTGACTGTCGTACAGTCTGACATTATACTGACAGTTGAGTACAGTGTGACACGGTTAATAGCTGGCTTTATGTTTGTACAGTCTGACTAGCAACAATCATCAAGGACTAATATAAACCATATAGCAAGAGACTATTCAAATATGTTGAGTTCTTTCAAATTTGAAAACAGGAAGTAAATCTATTTTCTAAAATGAATTAATATTATTATCTTCCTAATCATAGTGTTGAGTGTGTTCCTCAGTTTCAACCATCAACCCTGTTAGCAAAGTTATGAAGAGAAATGATCAAATAAATAATTTACCATAATTTATGGCAAATATAAGTTTATCAATAACCACAAACAAACATTTGTGTGATTGCTTCATTAAATAAAATCTGCAACCATCAGTTGCAAGCATTGTTAAATCTTTTATTTTTATTGGACCTGTAATCGTTTTTTTTAATGTAAATATTTCAGGTTAAATCTAAAAAAAAATAAAAATGCCTGAGACATATTTCATTTCAAAAGTATTTTCATGAGACAAGGATATGAGAGAATAATGATATATTAACTGACGTATTTACATATCATGGCAGTAATTATGCTGATTTGAATTTAAAGAGACTCGCTACAGACCTACAGTATCAAAGAGAAGCAAACCAGTTCAAACACTGTCACAATGCAAGAGATCTACAGGCAATGAAACCGTATCGTTTCTCTCTTGATTCTGTGGTGAAATGCGACCTGGACGTGTTTTAGAAGAGGAACTATGGATGTGATGCAGTTATAGTTTGGTTTAATCCTGAACAGCTGCTGTCCTCTAATCGGTTTGGATTAAGTGCATGAACACGTTAGATCGGTCGAAAGCATTTCCAAACTGAAAGTGTGTCCATTATCTGGTTTATTCAATGATCTCAGTGCACATTAATAAACAGATCCAACACATGATCAGCTCTTTCAGATGCAGGGTTTCTGATACGCTTAACACACTTTAGCAGCTATAAAATAACCGATTCAGTGTTGCCAAATTCAGCAATTCTGTTGCTAGATTTGGCAACTTTTCAGACTACCCTGGCAATTTTTTTTTTTTTAAAGCACCTAGCAACATTTTAAAAAAGAAGGCATGCGTCTTTCCTCTTAACCACATACGAAGAATAAACTATTGAACAAAATCTATTTATCAAAATGCAACGTGTAATTTAAAATGCAGGAAAAAAATAATACAGAAAATTCCTTCATGTTATCACAGTACACTGTGCCCTAATTTAAGAGTGTAGCATTTAAATTACTACCAATACACTGCTTTAAACTATAATTGCTAATAACATGTAATTGTTCAAAAATTAGTAACTTTTCAGAAATGCAACATTTTAATTAAAAAGTAAAATATGTAATAAAAATGTGTTTATAGGTCTATTACTTTTACAAATAGTTTAAATTAAATGTTATGTGACCCTGGAGCACAAAACCAAGTAGCACAGGTATATTTGTAGCCAATATACCTATATTTGGGTCAAATGATCCATTTTTCTTTAATGCCAAAAATCATTAGGGTATTAAGTAAAGACCATGTTCCATGAAGATATTTTGTAAATTTCTTACCGTAAATATATCAAAATTTTTGATTAGTAATATGCATTGCTAAGAACTTCATTTGGACAACTTTAAAGGTGATTTTCTCAATATTGTGATTTTTTTTGCACCCTCAGATTCCAGATGTTCAGATAGTTGTATCTCAGCCAAATATTGTCCGATCCTAACAAACCATACATCAATGGAAAGATTATTTATTCAGCTTCCAGATGATGTATAAATCTCAATTTAAAAAAATTGACACTTATGAGTGGTTTTGTGCTCCAGGGTCACATTTCTTTGTCAAAACAAATCAAAATGAACATATTTCAAATTGTAATCTTTTTGAGTAGTTTGAGTAATTTCAGTGTGTATTCTTCGCAATGATGCAGTTTTGCATCATGGTTGCATAATGACATCACCATCCAATGATGTCACAACGTCATTTAGCAACTTTTAGCAACAAAACGACCTGGCTTTAGCAGCTTTACCTGAAAATAAGTTGGCAACACTGGATTTGCATTTAATGCATTAGCGCAGCAGGTCTGTGTCAGGTTTTCCGGAGGCGTCCTGTTTCCGGGGATTTTCTCCGGGTGTCAAAGCTTCATCAATGATTTAATGAGTTGATGCACAGGAGGAGAGGAGCGCTCAGTGCCCCTCCGACCCACCTGAGGTCATGGTGACCAAACTCGTGTGTTACCTGCAGCTCTGGTAAGTGCTCCGGCTCTTCTCTTCTCTGCGAGGCGCTGAGGTCCTCTAGACCATGAGATGTTCCTACAGTGGCTCCAAAGAGACATTTGGATATTTGAGCCATGCTTAAAAACCAGTGCATTAGACGAAGTGTCTCTGTGTGAGTCAAATGCTTTACTCTTCGCTTTTCTTCATTATGCTTGAAGTCTGAGTGTGTTTGAATCTGCTGGTGATTATTTTTAATGGATGCATGAAGTTCATAGAGAATGCGTTAACTAGCAACATTATCCAGTTACTAACCACCCCTTACGTAGTAGTTAAAGTGTAGTAACCATGTTTTTTTGGCATATTGATTACCTTTTGGTTAAACTATGGTTAATTTGTGGTTACCATGGTTTAACTATAGTAACCATGTTTTTTTGGTTTAATTTGTAGTAAAACCATGGTTCATTTTCGTTAGGGACAATACTGACTGACTTTAACATCTGTTGTTTGTAGCAGATTGTAAAGTGTGTTTGTGCATCTTTCTTACCGATCATCAGTGACACTTGTTTTGGTATTTTGCTGCATATTGCAAAGACATTCAGTCCCATTTAAATGCGATTCAAGTGTCCAGATACATAAATACGTAAATCTAAATATTACTGAATCCTTCTTTTTCTTTACAGTAGTGGTCGTACAGTTTTAAAAAATAACTTCTGACTTTTGACGATGCAAATGGAAATGTGACGTGATAATTTCATGATGCTATTTTTGTACCTTTTGTACCACTTTAGTTTAGAGACCAATTATTCTCACTTTGAACTAGTTGCTCATTAGCATGCATATTACTAGCATATTGTCTGTTTATTAGTACTTATAAAGCACATACCAATGCCTTATTTATTCTGCATGAGCATATTTTAAATCCCTTAATCCACCCCATACCTAAACTTAACAACTACCGAACTAACTATTAAGCAGCTAATCAGGAGTTTACTGAGTCCTAGTTAATAGTGTTCCCTAATCTAAAGTGTTATAAATGTCTGAAAAACAGCAGCCAATGAAAACACAAGATCATAGCATGTGTTGAGCGGCTCAGGCAGAAGCAGGCCGTGACACCTCTGCTATGAACAGATAATATTTCAGTCTATTCTTCATCTGGCCTGTATCCGTTTCACCCTGAGAAATGAGAAGAGCAGAGCAGAGCAGAAAGAGATTTTTTTGCATGCAAGTTTGTAATTTTGAGCAGCACTGTCCTGTGTTTGGTGTTCACCCGCCTACCTGGTGAATTTAAATGCAGACTCGTATGAGATGTGCTGTATCTGGTAGATGCACCTGCACTCTTTTGTGATGTGAAGATGTGATGTTGTGTAACTGGTTGTTAGTGTCTGTATCAGAGAAACACTGGACCAGTTTCCACAAGAAGGGTTGTTTTTCCATAACGGTGCAATAATTATGAAATCATCTGATCGATATTTAATACATTATAGAAAGATATATACATTTTTAATTAAATAAGTGCATTTACCAGAAATGTGTTATCTAGCTGAGTGCCAAACTGATCATGCAGCCCTGTCACGACACAATGACCCCCCCGTTAAAGAAATGGAGTGCTCCATAAAATTGTGACACACAGGAAGTGAAATCGTTTGGAGTGTTCCTGCATTCATAAAGCCTACAATTGTTTGTTCACATTACATTCACTCATGTTAACAGATACAAGGTCACTTACTTAGCTACAACTTTTAAAAATGTATTCGTAAATGTAGAAATACACATTAAGTCTAATAAATGCTGTAGAAGTATTGCTCATTGTTCATCTTAACTAAAGTAGTTAACTGATGAAACTAGATTAATACATTTATTTAAGGGTTTTACTTGAAAATAGTAAAATCAAACAAATTTTGTATGATATAAATGTATTTGTATTAATTATACTTGTCAGAATTGTGTTAACACAAAATTGCAAACCAAGTAAATGTTAAATAAAACATAATCCTTAATCTACTTTTGTAGAGTTTCCAGTTCTATTTTGTACCCTCTTTTTGGAAAGTCCCTATAGACCTCAGTCAGGGTAACGCCATTTTTCATTTTAGTCAGGAATAAACACGAGGCTGTGAGGGACTGAAGTACAGTGCCGTCAATGGATTACCGAAACACCGATGAAACAGCTTTCTGACAAAAACCTTTAGACAAAAACTCTATAAAACATTCGTTTTGAATTGTGCAACTTTCAGAATCTAGCATCCTTATACGGCGAACGTGATTTATTCACCAAGTACAAAATGTTTCTGGATCACCATCCCAATCAACCAATCAGAATTGAGGGACACATTTACAGGAACTGTGTGTTTTACGTTTACAACAAGGGTTAGGTGCTTCTGCACCCTTCAGCTATCTGATTTTTGGGATAAATTATAGGTAGGGTTAGGTTTAGGTCTATGTTTTTGGACACGTGGCAAAATCACGGTGACCTCTTTATACAGTGTGTGCTGTTGTAAGTCATCACAGCCTTGTTTTCATCCACATTAAATTCAATATGTCGTCTAACCTGGCTAAAGTAGTGAGGCTAGTAATGCTGTCATAAGTTGTGTGACCCTGCAGCTCACGCTGTTTCTCAAGATCTCACAGCACCGAATAGAGCTGAGGTTTCTGTGCAGATAATGTTGATGTTGATTTGATGTCCTCTAAATCTGAACGTGCTTCTGACCTCACGTCTGCGCTCATCTGCGTCACAATATGTGCTGCCACAAAAACATTGAAGCCTATTAAGAATGATAAAGACTCAACCCGTCATAGATGCACTATTGTAATGTTACTCTCTAAAACTGACCATGATGTGCCATCTGACTGATGGTCGTATTGCTGAATAGCACATAGAAGTTGGAGAAGCTGGCTGTAAACTCAGGATGTGTTTGTTCTTTGTGTGAAGTCACATGGTCAAACAAAGAGAGGCTGAAGACTCGCAGAGGTGCGTCTGAACACTAGAGGGCAGTATCACAGCTGCAGATCTGACCCTCAGCATGCATCTTGAGCTCAGATGTGTCTTTCGTTCTGTTTAAATCTCCTACCCATAATCGATTGATTGATGCTGGGTCTTTATCAAAACATTGCTCTGTGTTTGAGTTGCCCAAGATGTCAACTTCTGGCCTAAACGATGCCAAACCCTTGAGCCTAAGTATACTGTATTAAACTTTAGTCCACAATCCCACCATGCTTCAGACATGAATGGTTTCTCTATTCATGTGTCTTGTTGAGGAGGGCTGTGTTGTTGTGCTGTGGCGGAAAGCAGTGCATCAAATGTGTGTTTTGTCCAAATATGCAGCAGTCATGAAACAATTTGTGACAAAAACCTGTATGAGCTACTGCTTCTGTTTGAAGTGTGCATCTAACGGATATATTACATATTACATCTGTTCCCTTACGAAAATGAATCATGGTTTTATCATAGTAAAAGTGTAGTAACCATATTATATATATACTACAAATACCATGGTTTAACTATAGTAACTATGGTTTTTTGGTTTAATTTGTAGTAAAAACATGGTTAATTTTCATTAGGGTTGGATTTGTAAATGGCAGTGAATAATGTCACGACTGATGTTACAGGTCACATGACTTTTCCAGTTTAGTGGATTTAGTAAGTCATTATGGAAGCCTGTTTCCACCATACGTGTGAAAAATAAAAAATATAATAAGTCTCACAATTTTGACTTTTTTCCACACAATTCTAAACTTTTTCACAGAATTGTGAGAAAATAGTCAGATTTGTACCTTTTTATTTTTGATCCTGTCAAGCTTCCATAGCTCTGTACTACATATAGCTATAGTATGTATGCAAACTTCTCACATGCATATACTTTAAGGATCGCATCAAATGCTCTTCATCAAATGCAACACCTACTCTGACTGTATGTGATTTTAGACTAAGCAACTCTTTTGACTTGAACCAGCAGCCATCAACATAGTGAAAAACACTCAGGAATCACATTGCAACACCCTAAAAACCACCCTAGCGTCACAGCTTCAGCGCTCCGGTCTTTCTGTTAGTGCAGAAACTGCACAGTTCAACTCATGCTTAATTAGTTACTATTTTATTTGCATCAGTATCACACCATGCACAACTGTCTTCATAACTACGCTTTAAAACCATTATTTATGTTTAAAAATAGCTATTTTTTGAAACACACAACACAATGAAACCTATATGAGATGATACAAAGTCCATGTTTGTGTTTTTTATGTATGTTAGAGTCGTGAATGTGTCTGATAACACAACACCGACATACAGCTATCAAAATAAACATGCACTTTTTATTCAGTGTCTGATCTGGAGCACACGAAAACAGCTTGCAGGCGCTCATATAGAGACAGACGTGATGAACAAATAGCTGTGATGGTAATGGAAACGTGCAGGCGTGTTCGATTGTGTTCTGAAGAGTGTTAAGGAACTAAAGTAAATAAATAATGGTTTCCAGTGTACCTGTGGCTGAACGTCATATTTCCTTCCCTTCACTCTCGGCTCGGCCTAAAAACAGCCACCAGCCTCACTTTTCTTCAGAGAGGAATTTAGTCTGGACCGTGGGACACACTGTTGACACACAAAAGGCAAATTACAGGCAAATGGAGCAAACTTCATACCTGCTACAAAATGCTGACATCTTAAAGTTTCAGCTTTAGCTTTTCAGTGTTGAGTCACGTTATGCATGTGTGTTAATTAACCAAATCATCTGATACACTTGCATCAGTGCTTTTGATGAATGCTGCTGACTTTATTGTGTATATCTGTACAATGACATCAGCAGAAGAATATTTTTGACTGGAAAATCTGTAAACAGGTGTGTCTGAGATCCATTTATGCAACCGTTTTATCTCTAATGTCAGGCAGAGATAGAGCTGGCCTTATTTTCGGTTTCATCTCATTTATAATAATGAAACAACTGTACTGAAATTCAGCCTCATAGCATATTGCTTTATTTCAAAGTTATTTTTTCACATCAACTTGACTGTTAGACATGAGGTGCCATAATTAATGAATGGAACCAAGGTCATTAAATTAATACACATCAATAAGTATCTGAGATACAAGCTGAGGTAAATCACCGGGGATTAATGGATGCTCTGTGCAACAGTGTCAAAATATGATTTAATCTCTTGAGGGTCTGACTGAAGTTTACTAAAGTCAAATTTAAAAACGTTATAGATTTAATTTTTTCTTTCTTTTTTTTTTTTTTTAGAGCAGCACAACCGGTTAAATTTTACTAAAAAAAAAAAAAAAAAATCTCCGCACCGCGTCATTCGATGAATTAAATTCTGTTTCGCTAAAGACGTATCTAATGTATATTAATTACGTTACGCATGTTGCTTAGTAACTTTTCTGGAGCGTCGGGTTACGTAAGGTTATTAATATTCATGATTCAAGCCTGATCATTTAACAGCGTCTGCATTTCAGCCAATCAGCAAGGCGTCTTCGGTCAGCGTGACTTAACGTCATTAATATTCATTAGCCGACTCTTCCCCGCGCTAGGATTGGTCATCACGTCGCCGCCGGGGGCGGAGCTGTATGGCTCTGGTTATTCATGCTGTTAGGGGAGAGTCGAGCGGTAGTTCGTCCGAAGTTACACCGAAACTTTCAGAATAATGCTGCGCTAAAGATGAGTCGACAGCAGGACGAGCAGGGCGTCGTGTTAACCGCCTACACCAGCAACAGCGAAGCCTTACCGGCTATCAGCTGCAAAGAGCAAACGGAGTTTCCAGGAGCGAGGTGAGGAGTCGTATCAACGCGTTTATTTATTACTAAGGGCAGTGTGCACTATTTATGGCAACTGTATCCTAGGGCTGTGTCTCGAAACCTAGTAAGCTGCCTACCTAGACCGCTTACACGGGCGTCATGGGTTTGAGCCACAGCTGTAGTGTTTGTGTTTACTCCGCATGGGTTTCATCAGGTGGACAGATGCTGTTGATCAGTTTGTTAAGTTGGTAACCTAATAATGCTGTTTTTAGGTTGTTCTAGATGTAGTGATGGTTGAATTATGTTTAATATGCAGGTGTAGTTACTAATTTGTCTTTTGAGGGATCTTGTTAGTATTAGAGAGCTTGTACATTGAGTTTAAACCAGGTCGTGTCACTGCTATATGAGCTATTTTGTGTTTTAAGTAGTGCTGTTAAACGATTAATCGCGATTAATCGCATCAAAAATAAAAGTTCTTGTTTACATAATATATATGGGTATACTGTGTATATTTATTATGTATATATAAAAACACATGCATGCATATATTTAAGAAAAATATCTTATGTTTATACATTTATATAAAATATAAGAATATAAATGTATATACATGTAAATATTTTCAAAATATATACTGTATGTGTGTGTATTTGTATATACATAATAAATATACACAGTACAAAAAATATTATGTAAACAATTGCAATTAATTGCGATTAATCATTTGACAGCACTAGTTTTAAGTAGTTAGCGGCAGACCGATATATCGGCCAGTCCTTGGCTTTATTCGTTTGAGCCTAATTAAACCTACAACCCTTCAGTTCTCAGTCCAGAAGATCTTTAACCAACAAACTAAACCACCAGATTTGTGTACTACGTAATACGGCTTTGTCAGTGGCTGATGTGCCGTTGTGATACGCTACACTGCAAAAAAAAAAAAAAAAAAAGGCTTATCTTAATATTTTTTTTGTCTTGTTTCTAGTCAAATGATCAAAAACTAAAAAATCTTAAATTAAGATGCATTTACTAGATCAGCAAAATGCCATAAGACATTTAGTCCTGTTTCCAGGGGTAAAAAAAAAATAAAATTCTAAATGAAGTGCTTTTTGCTTACAACAAGTAAAATTATCTGCCAGTGGGGTAAGTAAAATATTCTTAAAACAGTGGCAGATAATTTTACTTATTTTAAGCAAAATGCACCCCAGAAATATCTGATGTAATTTTGCTTATCTATAAATGCATCTTAATTAAGAGTATTTAGATATTTTGACTAGAAACAAGACAAAAATACCTCTTTTTGCAGTATACAACTGAATTACTGATAAGATTTATGTTATATTCCTGAAATTAAGTTGGTTGAGGAAAACAAAAATAAAGTTTTTGCTTTCAGTTTTCCCTAATCCCTGTTCTAGATTGTACCATTCTAAGCAATGTCTGAAGCTTTATAGTACCAGCACTTCTTGTGTTTAATGCCTCTTTGTGATGAATCACTAGTTGTGTCGCTGTGATCAATCGCTGTGTTGTTCCTCATTTGTAAGTCACTTTAAATAAAAACGTCTGCTTAAATGTATAAATGTAAATGAAATGCACAAAAATATTAAATTAAAAATCAATCTAAATATTTGAAAAGAAAGGTGGAAAAAAAGGCTTTAAGTTGACACGGCTGTCAGTGGATAATCTGCCAGCATCAGCCCATAACCACGCCAACAGATATGATTGTCTAAAATCTACAGACGGCTTTTTCAATGGATTTTTTGAATGTTTTTTTTTTTTTTTTTTTTTAGTAGTGTGAATACAGGCACAACAGGACACTTAAGCTTTATTATCTGTCATTGTGTATACTGAGTTAGCTTACTCAATATTACAAGTTAAGTGCTATTAAGATGTAGGGCTGTGCAGTTAATCGCATGCGATTGTCATTCATCTGCGATAATGAACACGATATTGCGTAGCTTGTCAGTGATCTACGGCTCTGTGTATTAAATGCCGCTCCATCTGAAAGCAGGTGATGGAGATTTACTACTAATCACGGAGCTGGCATGTGCATGACAATCGCATGCGATTAATTTCACAGCCCTATTAAGATGCCTGTTTTACTACAAAACCAAAATATGAAGTTCTACAAACTTGATTAACTTCAACTTTACAGGGTTTACAGTGTTCATTGACTCAAACTCACCCTGTGAAAATGTTCGTAGTTTATGAGCATTACGGAAAAAACTGTAAAAATGCTCTGGTTAAAGACTTTTAATTGGTTAATGGTAAATGCCCTCACAATACATGGTCAAAAACTCTGATTAGTTGAATGGGACATTTCATGTAATTTTACAGTAAACTGTGGAAAAAAACATAAATCGACATCCCTAGAATTCCCTGTGTGACACTTGAATGGTTTTTCATTTAAATTATGTTCCTCCCTAGTTTTTTTTTTTCATATCTATTATGTACATTAGGGGTTTATGTTACATTATGTTGTTAAAGTAATGTTTATTGCATTATTTTACTGTCATGCATGTTACTATGATGGCGTTTAGTGTTTGTGTGAATGACACGGTGTGCACCTCCCAGTTTGTGGAAAAGCTACTTGAGATGAGTTTTGATTCATCATGTTGCTCTCTCATTACCATCTGTGTTTTGTCAGTTAATGAACTATGTATATTTTTACTGTAAATCTAAATACAATCCACTATAAAATGTTGCTACTGTATCTTTTACGGTAAAGTTCTGGCGGCCACAGCTGCTGATTTTGCGGCTGTCACTGCAGCAATTTGCATCATATTTGAACAGCTTTGATGACTAATGATGCCTCACTGAAAGCCCCACGTCGGTCGGTCGGTGACTAGTTTTAACACAAACTGTCTGAAGGCCTCGTGAAGCGGGATGCTGGCTGTTATTTGTGTCCTCAGATGGAGCGCAGGTGTCTTCCTCGTTCAGCAGCTGCGAGCAGAAGTCCCTCGTGGATTCTGCCGGCCGGAGCTCAGCGACTCACGCTGCTTGAGGACAAGGTTTCTGAGTGTGTGTGTGTGTGGGTCTTTGTTTAAGTGTTTGTGGGTCTTCTCTGCCAACTGGCCTGCTTGCTCAAGCATCTGCGTTTTGCTGGTTGTTTGCAGACAGAGCGGTCGTTTAGATTCAGCATGGAAGAAGCATGTTTAAACAAGACACTTATATTTGTATCTAACACTGGACTTTTTGGGTGAATCCCACAAAGAATTGTCTATAGCTGTGTTTCCATCACCCTGTTTTTATGCACATTTTTAAGTATAAACGAGTGATGCAAACACCAAATTTCAGGAAAAAAAATCCCTTAATTCCCCCAAAAAAATTGCGCTCGCTTGAGGTGGTTTTTGAATTGTGCGAAAAAGGGTTGATGGAAATGCATTTTGCGAATAAATTCCTCCATGCACATAAAAAAAGTCATGTGACTTTGCACAATGGGATGGCAAAACCTGACTAACCAGTGGACCGATCTCGTTGCACAGCATCTGAAATGCCCGAGCGAATCTGTCATCAAAGTAATTCTGTATCATTTCTGTGTTCCCAAACAGCAGACATCCCTCTCCAAAAGCAATGACCGCATTTATTGTGTTTCGTCTGCTCGCTCTGAGGCGCAAGTCATTTATTATATATATGAAAATATTATATTCAGTGGCTTCTCCTACTTTTCTTAGTGATATTTAGTGCCAGTTTATCAGGAAGTGTCGATTTTGTTCTCTTTGACTCGTTGGATAGAAAGAACGGTGCTTATTCACAAATGTTTTATGAGATAATCCAGTTTTGCACACAAGTTAAATTCACAACTTTGGATGGAAACCTTGCTTATGTCATAGTTCAGCCCAAAATCAAAGGAAAACTGATATTTTGCTATTTAACATGTTGAGTGTGTGGTGACATTGCTATCATGAGTTTCCCCGTGGATGATGTTCATCGCTGTAACGCAGCCTCAGTGATATTTATCATTGCTGGGCAGTTCTGGGTAGTTTCTCTCTTCCAGTGTGTCTGTGGGTTTCTCAGTTCAGTAACCCAGAAATCCCTTTTATTTCCTGTTACGCAGCAGAAACGCTTGGTATGAAATCATGAAAGGCATGCCTGTCGTTGCAGTCACGCAGCTTCACTGCTCTCACAGACACAGTGTGTGTTAAACGCAACATTAATAGGAGTTTTTTGCATTATGGCAATGAGAGCGTAGTACTTAACCGTCTTGTGAAGTTGGCATCTGTTTCTTTATGCAAAATATGATGACATGATATTTTGTTTTTGGAGTGATATATAACCCTGTCTGTTTTTGTGAGATTCACTCTTTATTAATGAACTAAATAAAAAAAATGAAGCCCACTGGATGAGACTGCCACACCACATTGCGGCTGAAACTCACAGGTATCACACATCATTTGCTGGTCTTACGTTCAAGCTGCAGGACAGTAGTGCCCTGAGAATATCACGCATTGTTTTCTTTCATGTTTTAATTTTAACAGTAAACCTCTGTTGTGCAGAACTTTCTTTGGCAAAAAATAGAAAGTTTCATTTGATTACACTGTGAAAGATGAATTAAACTGGTACTGTTTTAGGCCTTCATTTGATTACCCCTGGTAAGAAATTTGAATTAAATCATAAACCCAACAGCAATCGCTCTCGGTCCACTTCCAAACGAACTCTGGTACGGTTCATTTAAGGTGTGAACATGACCTGACCTCGATCCGACCCAATTGCAGAAATCACGCTCAGAAGAAACCGACTGCTCACGCATATAGTGCTGTTGTTACAGTTCTGAACGATGTATTATTCTTACCTTTATGAGCAAAAATGACGGCATATTTAATTTGTTTCCACTGATGTCCTAAACCGTGCTTCAGCTTCCACTCTCGGCACAAATGATTGGATATGCGCCTAATAGCACACATTTATCTAGATTAAATGTTTAAACTAACTTTGTGATATGCTTTTAAGTATTTTATATCTATAGATTTTATTTTTGGTAAGTTGTAATTACAACATCGTATGACTTTGTCTCATATGATGCTCATAAGTTTCTTCATATTGCGTTAGTAGATGACACCAAATCAGTAAAAGAACAAAAATTGCACTACGAAAGATCTCCACGAATAGCCTGTTTTTGCACTGCTTAAGAATTTCTGTCCAATGAATGGATGACTTTAGCACACGTGTGGTTTTGTTTACAATTTCTGGTTAACTTGCAAAAAGGGTAGTGTGAAAGCGAACCGCACCAAACAAAAAAATAAATAAATCAACATTGTATTCGGTCCGGACCAAAGCAAGTGAAGTAGCGGACTTTCCTGATGTTAATACACTTCATTCAGCTACACAATGTATCCTGCAGCCCACTTTGACGTCAGTGAGAACATTAGCCATTATTCAGAAATATAATGTCATTTAAAGGTGCAGTGTGTAATATTGACAGCTAGCGGCTGAAATGGGTACTGCGGTCCAAATATTAGAGAGTGCAGATCCTCCCACCTCGTCTTCCTCAGACTCGACTCACATGGGTTGCCAGATTGAGGACATACAACAGGAACGAGCCCAACTGACATTGGAAGGCGCCGAGCATTACACAGTTGTTGATGAGTTTTAATATGCCTCAGGTCATTTTGGGATGGATGCCAAGGCTTTTTAGGTCGGGTAGAATCTGTGACCTCTGACCCATTTGCTGGTTTCCATCGCCTTGTTTTCAGCCAACTTGGCAACACAGGGTGTCGAAATACTATTGGCAGTGGGCGGAGTCACACAGACCACAACAAAAACAAAACCCACATTTCAATGTAGAATAACTGAGTGTAGCATTAAGAAACTTATCATGTTTCTTAAATGTCTGCAAACATATGGCATTTTTATGCTTTAGTACAGTCATGGAAAACTATGTGACTGGAGCTGCTTGGCGTCGCCAGTGTATACTCCTAGAAAACAATGCGTTTTGATTTTAGGACACTGTGTGTCACTCTGTGTCATTCAGTATGAGGCATCACTGTAATGAACACAGTATCATCAGGTTATTCTGGGGTCACTGTCTCTTCGTGCAGATGTAGTTCATGAGATCTGTAAGGCAAAGTGTCCCATGACACTGTGTGTGCGGGATGCAGATGATGAGGAGTGTGTGTGTTGATGGTTTAACCTGTGCTGACCTGGTAAACATCATTAGACTTTCCGTCCTGTGTGGCTGTATAGTTGCATAATGAATATTTCATTCAGCGTGCGCTGCATGCTTTGTGCTCATTGTGAGTGATGATGATGCCTCTGATGGGCGCTGGACATTCAGCTGGGTCAGAACCAATCAAAACTTGACTATCAAGACATCTCTAGTAACACATACAGCAGTATACACACTGCGGATAACTGTACAAAATCAACAAGCGTTATCGTAGTCTGGCCTTTATCTCTTTTCCATTAACACAGCACACAGCTCTTGTGCACCTCCATGTCTGTTTTGGAAAGTTCACCTGAATATAATAAAAGCTGAGATTACGTGCGATATGTGGATGCTCGTATGAAGTGTTTCATGCAAATTAGGATATATCATAAAAATGCTGCATGTGCATATCCGTTCCGTCACTGAGAATCGGCTTTAAATTCTTCCTGCAGGAAATAGTTTCCACTCACAGACCTGTAAACCTGTAAACTCTCAGACGGCTGTGAGTTTAACGCTGAGCTCGTCAGCCCAACCGTGTTTGGGCATTTGACGTGAAGATGTGATAAACTAAGCTGAGCATCAAATACACACACAGTATAAAGTTCACACTCGTGTATCAGCATGAGACCGCTGTGCTCCTCGGCTCAGATCACGTTCTGACTCAAGTCTGGCCAAACTCAGATTTTGAGCCGTTCCTATGGACACAGCAGCAGGATTTCAGAGTGTGTTCCACAGGATCAGGAATCCCGACTCATATTCCATAGCCAAAAACAGACTTGTTTCCTGTAGAGGAGTGTGAACTCTAAAATCATCTGCGTCCCCAAGAGACCAGCTGCTGAGTCAACCAATGCTAAACTGCCATTATGTGCAGCTGTGTTGATTATTTATGAAATGTAAAAATTGCAATCTTATTCCATCTTAAACACGAGGGAAATAAATTGTTAGGACAAGTTTTTATTGAATGTTCCACGCACATGGAAAGTGGATGTCAGACAAATGTCTGAACTACCCAAACAAACACATGCAAAGAAGGAAAAAGGTCAAAAGCAAATACTTCTTATTATTAAATTGGTTATAAACTAGTGAAATAACGAACCTTATTCACTAAAATGTAGGGTTTATGATTCACTCGTGTCATGATTCGGTTTGATACGCGATACTCTCACAATACTTTTTGAACAAAGCCAAGAGTTAAAATGGTGTGCTTTTTAAATTATTACTTTTAATACGTGTGGTAAACAGTTTTAAAAAGTGCTGTTTATTAAAGTGTTAAACTTTTATTACATCAGCTGTGAACTTTAATAGATGGCCAATAACCACACTAGAATAGAAATAGTCATGATTCTGCTTAGCTAAAAATACTGAATTATATTAGACACACATGCTTACACTCTGTCCTTGACTACATGCTTATTAATGCATTTTATTTTTCATTTATTCATAATTAATAAACATGAAAGCTGAAAAGTGTGACCACCTGGGTTTACCATATTTGATGCTAAATTAAATGTCTCAACTTTCATTTTGAGAAACTATGCATGATACATATTGTTGCTATCCACGATACATATTGTGTGTTTGTGTTGCAGAATATCATGACACAATATTCTGTTTCACCCCTATTAAAATGTGAAGTTTGGAATGAGAGTAGTGAGACCTAACAAAAATAGGAAAGTTGTAGGTTGCATTCTACATATAAATATGAATATTAACACAAAATTACATAGCAGATGGGAAATTAAAAATGTACCACCAATGTAGTACCAGTTTCATTGCTTTGAATACCATGGTAAACAGTAATAGTGATTTTTGACCCACTTAATGCATTCAACGATACAAATAATTTGGGGAAAAAAGAAAACGAGAAAACAACACATCACCGGGGGAATTCCAGCAATGTCAAATCAAAAGAGCACCTCACGGGGAAAAAAAAGGAGCAAAGATCATTTATAACCTTCATAAGCAATACAGGTTAAGTGAAAACAAATTCCATCCTGTACCATCGTATTGTGATGAATGTTCAGTTTCACTTTGAAATGCAATGCATTATGCACATTAAATGTGATTCAAAAGCTCACTTTTTAGACAGATTGCATCAGTTGAACATGAATGCACACGTCCTCTCTGTCTGAAACACTACATGGCCTCTCACCGTCTCCAAGCAGCCACATTCCACAGGTATGCTGTTGGTCGTCATAGCAACAGCCCATATTCCGCATTGCTTTTGCCCCTCGACTCGACTCCATTGAGTCTAACTGCAGAACTTCAGACTGCGACACACATTGTGTTAGTGTTCTGTCTGCTGCTCTGCCTCTTTTGTTTGTGTATGTAAAACGAGAAATACGGTGGCGCTTGACCCTTTTGTCCTCTTTCTCTTTCTTTATCTGCGGCCGAGGGTACGGGTTTCACTCGTTTTTAATGCGCTGGGTGCTGTCTGACCTTTAGCATGTAGAGACCGCTCCGTTCCCCACGGTTAATAGCTAAACCATCAACCGAGCATCGTCCACATTTATGACAGAGGAAGGGTTGTTGAAGAAAAGCATTCCTCTTGTTTCATTTGAGATGCATGTGTTTACTCTGACTGTTTTCACATGTCAATATTAGCTACTTTTATTTGACTGGCTGCAAATGCAAATTCACCTCAACCGATGTGAAGAAGTGTGATTTGTTAAAGAGTAAATGTTGGATTTGTTCTGGCTGGATGGCGTCTTCTT
The DNA here is from genome assembly GCF_012432095.1 of Onychostoma macrolepis. NCBI lineage: Eukaryota > Metazoa > Chordata > Actinopteri > Cypriniformes > Cyprinidae > Onychostoma > Onychostoma macrolepis. Next base: position 2,535,478 of record NC_081174.1, on the reverse strand, counting down.
CTATTTAAAGACTCCATGAAGTTACATTTGGTAGTTGTTATATGCTAGTGTACTCTTAAAGGGCACCTATTATGACCCTTTTTACAAGATGTAATATAAGTCTCAGGTGTCCCCAGAATGTGTCTGTGAAGTTTTAGCTCAAAGTACCCCACAGATCATTTATTACATCATTTTGAAAATGCCTATTTTGAGTGGTAGCAGAAACACGCTGTTTTAGTGCATCATGTCTCTTTAAATGCAAATGAGCTGCTGCTCCCCGCCCCCTTTTCCAGAATAGGGCTGTGTCTTTACTCCTGCTGTCTTGCTGAAAAAGTGTTTTAAAGCCATATCTACGGTGGCTACAAAACACATGCAAATAGAAAAAGCACTAGCAAATTAAGAAACATCTTCAATCTATTGATATTTTCGGCAACGAATAAAAACGAGACGAAAAAGAGGGAAGAGATTCATTCAGAGTGAATCTGCTGCGTAGTTAGGAGGTTAGATGCATACATATGAACCGGCGGGACATAACATACACTTGCTGCATGTCTCATAAAACGTTCAAAAATGTCAATATACAGGAGTAAGAGAAGAGCAGACAGATGGATAAATTTGACGACGCAAGAGAAAACTCAATTAGGTCTGGTTTTCTGAGCGCAGACACTGAAGCAGTGCGTCTCATACAGCGCACGAGTACTCTTTCGCGTCACATGAACGGAGGATTACACACAAAATGATGCTGAGTTGTCCTTTTTGATGAGTATTCACATAAACGCAGTCGATTACGTCTTAAGTGAACGTAAACAGTAGGGAGAACGCGTATCAGTACATTGCATCCTGTGCATCCGTGCATTTGGTTTTAAAGGGATAGCAGTCTAATTTAGTTGCTATTGTCCAACAAAAGACAGAAAATTACTCACTGCTCTTGACTCAATCAGTTTAATAGCCCTAAAGATTAATCTAAATTTATTTATATAAACAAATATGTCTGCTTGAAAGAATGAAGAATATGGTGAACAAGTTATAAAGAATGCATAAATAGCCTATATAACCATATTGGTATTTCATTGAAAAGAAGACCATGTTCTTGTTCTTTATGAGATTTAATTTTAATATAAAGGCATTTTGTGTGTCACCGCATTTAAATCGGTGTCTATCCTGATAAAACCTTAATATCAAACCTATATAATGATTTTTGAAATGTTAGAGAAATGCTTAATAAATGTGTTACACTGTAACTAAACCCATTAGATTTTAGCTGACTACTTACTGTAGATTTAGTCGACTAAAACTAAAAACAATTCATATGACTAAAACTAAATCAAAATCTGCTGTCAAAATTAACTTAAATTATTTATTTTTAACTTAAAAATTTAAAAATTAAAAGCTACTTGTACTTTTACTCAAGTAAAAATGAAAAGGCGTACTCAATACATTAAGTGGAGTAATATTTTATTAGTGTGTACTTTTACTCAAGCTCTTGATTTGTGTACTTTGTCCACCACTGGCCACTAACGCACGGCTACGGGTTCAGTCCTAAAGCGGCCGTGACCCAGAAACTGGAGAGTCGTTTTCCAGACTGCCCTCATTACACCCTCACTGTACTGAAATCTCAGATACGAACTGCTCGACGACATCCAGTAGCTCCTGTGTCCAGCAGCAGTGAAGAGTGCTGAGCTTTGAGCGTTTTTTCATACGCTCATCCTGAGAGGGAAGAAAGCAGCCGGTTTAAACCATCCTGCCCTGCACAAACAGCCAAACAATCAGCCTGACAATGGCATCTTTATGTCCTTATAGCACAGAGGCTTATTTTTCGCACTTCCGGCCTCGATCCTCTGGCGTGGTGAGCAGCAGGACTCTTCCTGCCTGCTGTGTCATGCATCGAATGAGAAGAATGGCTCAAAGAGTCATATTCTTCACTGTTGTAGCTTTTCTTCCTGAAGTCCACTCGCAGTGTAATGCTAGTCAAGGTTTCTTAAATACTGGTGTTTTTCTAGAGCAGTAACAGCAAAGGGAGTGATGTAATGGAGTATAAATGTAATATAATTACAGTGTTCAGATGAGTGAATGTGTGTTTCTCCTGCCTCGTATCAAGTAACATTTAGTCTGTGCTTTTGTTTTTCTTTATTATCATTTTTAATGTAGATTCAATTTAACGTCTACCTTAAAAATGATTAGAAAAGGTATTGGTGCTTAACAGCACAGATACATTCACTGTGTTTCTTTGCATTGGAAATATTGGACATTGTTTGGAGGACAACATTGGATAAATAATATAATAAAATTAATCATTTTTTAAAATTTATATATTACATATACAAACATTTTCAGATTTTAATCTAAATAAGAAATAAATAGGCTACATAATTGTTAGTTGCATCCCTCGTGCAAACTTATTAAATATTATGAATGTTTAATAATTTTCTAAGTTATATTTTTTAATATTTAGTCTAAGCATTTTTAGATTTTAAATAAATAAATACATGCATACATAAATGCATAATTGTTAGTTGCATCTTCAGTGCAAACTTTGCTTCACCAAAATTCAGAAATAGGGAGAAAAAAAAAGAATGTACACAAATATGAAAAAATAAATTGAGCCTGATGAGCCATGTAATATTTGTCTTGTAAGAAACATTATAATAAAGATCTTGCAATCTAGGTGTTCAGTGTTTAAAAATGGCCCTGAGCTCTAGGTGATGAATATCAGTCAACAGAAATGATCATTACAATCATGAAGTTTCCATCATTAAAAATACATTTCCTCCAGACTATAACCAGACGCAGTCCAGTGCAAACGGAGAAGTGCTGGTGTTAGAGTGGCCTTTGTGTCTGTGTTTGGGTTTGAGACCGCAGCGATGGTCTGAACATGAATGCTGACTGCTGGAGTGTGATTAAAGCATCTGAATGTGATGATGATTTGGTGTATTTCACACCTCTGTCTCTTTCTCTGTGTTCACGCAGCCGCAGAACCGGCCAGTATAATGTCCAGCGGGGGAAAGCGGCCGGTGCGGCTCTGGGCTCGAGCTCAGGGAAAGCACCGTACCAGCGCTGCAGCTCCCAGGACTCTCTGGACGAGCAGGCCATGCTGGACTACTTCAAAGAGGTGGAGATCATCCAGTGCAGCGGAGACGCAGAGACGCAGGAGGACCTGCAGCTGAAGGTGGCTGATGGTAAGACGCGCATGTCCGCACTGTGTTGAAATGCGCCTATTATGGGTAATGAAAGGTTCATATTTTGGTTTTGGGAGTCCCCAACAACAGGTTGACATGCATGCAAGGTCAAAAAACACTTTCATTGTCTTATAATATGCATTTATTTTCACCTTACTTGCTCAATGACTCCCAAACGTTTTTTTCCCAAACCCCTCCTTTGCGTGACGCTAATCTGCGGTGATTGGTCTCATTTTCATCTCATCTCGCCTGTAATGCCTGATAAAGCAGTGTTTGTGAGTGCGGTGCTTTGTGTACAGCGTTACCGGGGAAACAGCTATTTTTAATGCTCCAAAAGCTGCACCTAGTGGCAAAGAATGAATTTGCATTTTCATTCAGACCAACCCGAAACGACCAACAAGTGGGCGGACAATATGCTAATGTTTGATGTTGACGTCAACATGAAACGGCTTGGGATTCGTTTTAAAAACGACTCGTTTCAATGATTCAGAGTCGATTCTTTCTTTTGAGAGACAATAACTTTATACACGGTGCACTTTCAGATTTAAAACTTGGCAGGATGTTTTCATTCACTTAGTGCTGTGTTACACACTGCAGGAAAGCTCATTCTGAAAAATCTATAATAGGGGCACTTTAACTGCAATACAAGAGTCAACTACCATTAGACCTGACAGAGCCAGCTCTATACAGAAAATAAAACCATTTCTGGATTATTTCATTAAAGACTGCCGTCAAAAATGAACATTAATTGTAAAACTACAAAAGAGTCACACTTCAGTTTGGGGGACCAATTCTCTCCATTAACTAACTATTAGCTACAACTTTTGCCTCCTAATATGCTGCTTATTAATAGTTACTGTAGGTAGTGGTTAGATTTAGGTATGGGTCGGATTGAGGGATCTAAAATATGATGCAGAATAAGGCATTAATGTGCTTTATAAGTACTAATACACAGACAATTTGCTAGTAATATGCAAGCAACTAGTTCATAGTGAGAATTGGTCCCCAAACTGAAGTATTACCTAAAATAGTTATTGGCTGTGTTGAATTATGACAAATCATGTTGTCATTAAAACTAATCACATGAGTATCACATTTACATTTAAATGATGATTAATCTACACAAAACCCAAAGTTCAGCTTTAATAATAATGATAATAATAATAATGTAGCTGAAATAATAAGTGTTATTTTAGTATTATTGATATACTATTATAGTTTTTGTTAATATTTTGAATTGTAATATGTAGTAAAAACATATGCATAACAACATATGCATAACAATTGCTGTTTAAATTTGAAATAAATATTTTGAAAATAAATAAATATGAAAAAATTATATGAACTTGATCAATTGAACTTTTTTAATGTCTGTACAATGTTTATTAGGTTTAAGTTTTAGTTTTTAGTTAATTTAATTTATTTAGTTATTATTTGAAAGTAATTAATGAAATAAATTTCCTTTTAAATGTTTTTTTTTTTTTAATGGTTTTAGTTAACAATAATAACCCTGTTTTAAATGCCTTAAATCATCTGGATTTAGTCAGATTGACTAATTAGACTTTGTCTTTGTATGTGGATTCAAACCAACAGGTGTATTTACAAAAAAAATTCAAACCAGTGGTGAGTCATTCGCTCCTTTATTTTGCGCTGCTCCATGTAAAAGGCTATATTGCAAAAGATTGTGATGACTAATGGGTTTCTTGTACATTTTCAACATGTTTTCTGCTGAGTTCAGCATGCTGCGTGAAGCAAGATTAAAACATGACTTACACTTACATTTCTGTCACACTGCTGGTACATACAGCATAACTGAATACAAGTATTAAACTCACTTTCACGCTTAAACTCATGAAACTGACAGGAAACAAGAAAAACTAGAGAAAGGTCTTGAATGTTGTTTGCAGAGTTGCGTGGTTCGAAACTTCGAAATCACATGGACTGAAATGATATCCCTCGTTTCTTTGTGTAAATGGAAAATTCAACCATACTGCTTGACCTGGGTAGCCTTATGAGAGGTATAGTTTTTATACCACAATATTTAATTTTTTCTCGATTTTCGTGTGTCATGAGTGCATATGTGTTATGGTACCAGCAGGAAACAGTGTTAAATATATTCAACATATGAAACCGAACACTTTTCAAAAGCACTGTATGTGGCGCTATGTTTATGTTCCTCCATGTGTAAGAACAATAGGCTTAACTTACAGGAAGAACCTACAATAAAAACCACAGACAAGAGATCAGTGACATCAATGGGAATTGTTTGCCCCTAAAGGAACAACAAACTGTGACTTCCTTAACTTCTGTGAGTGTCTAAATTGTGAAGTTACCGGAAAAGGAAGATATTTCTGTTTCCTGTCAGAACTGGATTAATGCATTCCTCCTCACCACGACTGTGATGAAAATAACACAATGTGACACATACTGCATATGTCACTCTGCACCGCTTGTGTGACTAATAAGAGCTTTTAAATCATTAATGAGGAGAATACAATAAAGCGAGTGTGGTTGAGTTTGATAGCGAGTGTCAGTGTGAATCCAGAGCTGTGTGTCAAAAATGTCTGGGCTCATCTTACATATGTGATCCTGGACCACAAAACCAGTCATAAAGGTCAATTTTTTGAAATTGAGATTTTATGAATAAATAATCTTTTCATTGATGTATGGTTTGTTAGGATCGGACAATATTTGGCTGAGATACAACTATTGTTGAAAATCTGGAATCTGAGGGAGCAAAAAAATCTAAATACTGAGAAAATCGCCTTTAAAGTTGTCCAAATGAAGTTCTTAGCAATGCATATTACTAATCAAAAATGAAGTTTTGATATATTTACAGAAGGAAATTTACAGAATATCTTCATGGAACATGATCTTTACTTAATATCCTAATGATTTTTGGCATAAAAGAAAAATGGATAATTTTGACCCATACAATGTATTGTTGGCTATTGCTACAAATATACCTGTGCTGCTTATGACTGCTTTTGTGCTCCAGGGTCAGATGTGTTTGTGTTGTGTTCTGCAGAGGGTGAGCAGGAGGAGGCGTGGCTGATGGAGGCGGGGCTTGCGACGCTGTTCGACGAGTCGGCTTCAGACGGCGAGGACAGCATCGTTCTGCTGTCGACTCTGACCCGAACGCAAGCGGCTGCCGTGGAGAGACGCGTGGAGACGCTCAAACAGACGCTACGCAAACGCAACAAACCGTACAGTGTCCCGGATGTTCGAGAGATCTTTAAACCATCACCTGCTTCACAGAGTCAAGTACGTGACTGACCTTGCTTTAGTGTAAATCAAGCTTCTTAGGTCCATAAGATACATAAACGAGTTAGAAACCAATGATTGCCTTGACTGGGGTGAATCTGTGCGTCTGTGACATTTATAATTAGTGAAATAGCACAGATCAGTCTGCCAGATGGTTTGATTCAGTCTAAACCGTTGGCATATGACAAAGCTTTAGCAGGATGAAGGATGTCCTTCTAGTGAGGCTGCGTTTACACTGGCACAAAAAAATCTGATTTTTTACTCACGTGTGACACAGGTGTGTAAAGACAAAAATCAGCACAAGATTAGATTTTTTTTTTTTTGCATCTGTTCTGAGCCACTTCCAAATGTGGTTTTAAATCAGATACATATCCGATATCTGAACATCTGACCGGCGTCTAAACACATATATCTGATTCCCATCGGAATTCCAAGCATCTTGAGTCAAGGGAGAAAAATGTACCCAAAAGATAACTTTTATTAATCTCACATTATGAGTCAGATGTTGCCTGTTTGCGCTCACACAAAATCTCAGCTTCTTTTGTTGAGATGGAAACTTTATTTCAAGGTATAAATTGCGTACACACCTAAACATTCAGGAGCACAGCAGCTGCCCTATAGTTTTATAAATAAATGTTACATTATATTTTTCAGCTACCAGGTGATAGTGTTGCCTATTTTAAGTAATCAAACTAATAGCTTGACTGTAGAGAAAGGTAATTCACACACAATCAAATAAATGCAATCTTACTGCAATACTTATTTTCTCTTCATAATTCTAGATCTAACGACCCGTAGATAAAATAACGAATGAAAACTACTGTTGTTTTATATCTTCAGTCAATCAATTCAGCCAGTTTTGCACTGCAAACATCAGTGACATTGTCCATGCTGGCAGTGATCATAGTATAATCAGGATAATCACGTGTGCACAAGTCAAAGAATCATCCAATGTGAATTATATAAATGATATTTATAAAGGCAATACAAAAAACCCAAGGGTCAATCATGTCACAGTGGAATCATTCAGTTTGGTTGGGGATTCATGTTAACACATATGAATCGTGTCTTAAGTGAATTTAAACAGGTGGGACAAAAAACTGGATATGGTCAAAATATCAGACCTGTGCATTAAGCCCTGTAAACGCAGCCTCTCTGACATATTTTGACAGGCTGTTAACAGTGTCACCAATTACACAGTAGTTCCCTGTTAATATACATTTCAGCACAGTGTAATGAATAACCGAGAAAATGTAAAAGTGAAGGGTTATTTCCAGTTTGAAGGATGTGATAAATCATTGTGCCATATTGAGTGGTTTATTAAGGACAGCTGTAAGTTGTGATTTATGTTTCTGCTAGATGCTGCCCTAAATAATCGATACTGTGAAGACTAAAAGTCAGAAAGTCATCCTTATCAGAATGGAGCTACAGGAACCTGATGCTCACGTTCTCCAGCATGATCTGAGACCACATCTGACAAAGACTCGCATGATCAGTGACCCTGACATTAGATTAGTCACCTAGAAAAGCAGAATCTGAAAGATCTCCAGGATTTAAGGAGGCCTCAGACTTTTGGATGCAGCGCGGAACGATTAACATAACATCACGCTCTCTCCTGTGAGATCAGCACCTGTAGTGTGTGTGTGATTCAGTGCTAATTCACTCACAGCACATGCTAACAGTTTGTTTCTCTTGTTTTCCATTGCTCTCTTGTTCTGACAGGATGAGGCTGGATCCACAGAAAGAAGTGGGAGCAATAAACAGGAAGTGGAAGGACTGGGTATGTGTCATGAGTTAAAGTATAATGCAGCGGCTTCTGTTTTATGGCATTCCTGAAAGTGTTCACATGTGTTTAACATGAAATGGCAAAGCAACACTCGGAGAACATGCTGTGATGTCCATTGCTTTCCCTAGTAAAAAACAAACAAACTATGCCATCCTTTATTTAAAATACTTTTTTTTTCATACTAAGTATACTTTAAACCATTACCATATGTATAGACATCACTTAAGACTTGCTGATATCAAATTTTAATTACATTTTCACAGTATTTTCTTATTGCACAATGCACTTAATATTAAGCCTAAAATGTGTTTTAATATCACTGTTAATAAGGATTGTGTGATCTTTGAATAATATCAGTCTTTAAATGCAAACTGAAGTATACTTGCAAAATTTAGTACAAAATGAGTTGTTCCAATTTTGCAGACTTTAAGTGTGCCAGTTTAATATACTAAAACTGCAATTGCAGGACATATGTAAATTTGTTTGTAGTATACTTACCACAAAATAAATGTATTTCAAATACATTTTAGTGTTTTTTTTTTCATTAGGGTTTGAAACATTTTATTTGATATAAAATGTGTCTGTCCTCGGCTTCTGCTGACCTTGACATCCAGAGAAGGAGAATCACGTAACATTATGTCTAATCATTCATAGATACAAGCAGAACATAAATACATTTATTTTTATTGTAAATGATAATTGACAATAGACCAATGGAAATAAAAACGATAGAGGTGTTGTATGTGCTTTATACGCTGCTGGGTTATCTTGTTTTATGTTTTACAGTGTTCATACTTTACCCTGGGTTAGTAATCAATCCTGGGTTGTCATGTTTTGACATTTCACACTGTACATTCTTAAACATTGGGTTAATGTTCTTATTTACCTATTTGCAAAGTCAATAACATCAGTTTTGACAAGTACAGCATCCACTGATCTGATGTTTCAGATCTATGGAAAAGTAGTCTGCTTGCCTCAAATTGGCAGAAACATGCTACAACAAAAAAGACAAAAAGAAAAAAAAGGCTTTCTTCCAAATCCAAATGGCTTCTTAGAATTGGTTTTAAATAGTGCTGTCAATCGATTAAAAAAAACAACAACTAATTAATCATAAAAAAATGTTCGGAAATTAATTGGGATTAATCCCACCTAACATTAAAGTTTTTAAATAAACTTTTATATTGCAGTAATTTTACATTCAATCTTCAAATTAATTCAGAAAACATAAAGACAGGATATCTTTAATGTTTGTTTAGTGGCATTTTTTTATGACTGAAGGCGAGTATCACTGATACCAATACTACTTATTGATGTCTCTAGGAAATTGTTCTTTTTTTCCCCTAATATTTAACCATTGACTATATATAATGTTGACTGTGCTAACATTACAGTATAATTGAGAGCTATCAAGTAGAAAATATACAGAAATTGTAGAAAAGAAGAAAGCATACAGAAACTGGATTAAGTTATCAAACACTAATCACAGCAGCTGGTTAGGTTTTATTAGGTTTTATTAGGTTATTAGGTTTTTTGGCTGCTGTTACTTTAAGAGCTGCTGCTGCTGCTGAACTTGATGCGGATCAGAAAGTTTGATTCGCGTGTTCATATGAAATGATACAGGCTACAGTGGCTGACAGGAAAGGAAAGACTGCAGTTCACTGCTGTTCTACTGAAGCGTCATCTGTACCATTTCTGCACTTGTTTAGTGGAGGCGTGTCTGAAAAGTCTCCCATTAGATGTGGTCATAAAAAGTTCTGCGTCTACATAAATGCAATTCTTGTCAAGAAAAAAGAGATAGAAGCAGTAGTGAGTGGGGTGGCCAACCCAAACTTAGCCCCTGCATTAACTGCGTTAAATATTTGTAACGTGTTAAACTGAAAAAATGAATCATGTTAACGCGCTAATTTTGACAGCACTATTTTTAATCATATTTTTATTCTTTACTTCATGATGTTTCCCATTGCTGTTTGAGTTTTTTCTCAGTTACTGAAACTAAATAGAGCATGTGGAAATTTTCCCGTCTTAAAATAGCGCATGAGAGAGTCAGTTAATGATTGGTTGTCTATTGCACTGCTGTGTTTGGCTCTGCTTTGCTCATAGTGCTGGGTGAAATGCAGTACTGAGCCTCTTTCACAATTACAGGTGTGAGATGTTGCTGAAATCAGGGGTTAAATCACCTGTTAAAAGTGGCCAGAGTTAAAGACTTCAAAGTCCTCCATTCAGATTGTGCTGTTGGTTTCCAGTTGTAGTCTGTGTTTGGAAGCAGAGGTGACTGTGGTTAAGTTATCACTGACTGCCAAATAATGACGTCTGTGATTGCTGGACTTTGGCTAGCCTGATTTAGGTAACTATTTAATCAGCAAAGAGTGATGCAAGATGGTCGAGTGCACCAACACAACTGCACCTGTGTGTTTTTGTGCATGAATGTTTTCCCTAGTTTCACAGCGTGAGATGTTGTTGTGTGTGTGTTTATTGTTTGAATAGGTAATGGGGTGGGGCCTGAGGCTCCAGGGGGTGGAGCTGACGCTGAGACTGACATTAACCTGGAGGTGTCGTTCTCCGAGCAAGCACTTATGTACAAAGACGGGTTAAAGGTTACCCAGCCACAGAATGAAGCTGATGACCGGTTACCCGTGAGTCAGACATTCACTCATCAGGTCAACACTCGTGTGTGTGTGTGTGTGTGTGTGTGTGTGTGTGCGTGCATATGTGCGTGTGTGTGTGTGTGTGTGTGTGTGCGCGCGTGCATATGTGCGTGTGTGTGTGTGTGTGTACCTGTTTTTCTATTCAGGTGGGGACTTAAACCTGAATACACACAGACTCATGGGGACTCGTGTCACCTCAATTTAGGTCCCCACTGGTAAACAAGCTAATAAATCACTCAGAAGTTTTTTGAAAATTTAAAAATGCAGAAAGTTTCCTGTAAGGGGTAGGTTTAGGTGTAGGGCGATAGAAAATACGGTTTGTACAGTAGAAAAAGCATTATGCCTATGGAGAGTCCCCACAAGGATAGCAAACCAGACTGTGTGTGTGTGAGTGTGTGCATGTGCAAAGTTTATGCACCACAGTAAGCATGAGCCCACTCGCTCTGATTGGCTGCTTGAGGATTAAAGAATGTCAATGTTTATATGGTTATGAGTCTCACAGAGACCTTTGATCTGACTGAATAGTTTAGAGTGCAAAAATGTCAAATGACAGGTTTAAATCATTAGTCGAATCACTGAACTGACATGAATGTGGCTCCTCAGTCAGATCGGTGTGTGTGCTCTTATTGAGTCAACCTGACCTCTGCTGGACAGTCTGTAGCACTGCATCCTGCTCTGGTTTTCTGTATTCTATGCATCCGTTCCCTTTTCAACTTTTCAACATCTGTCACACTTTAGTTGGGGACCAATTCTTACTATTAACTATGATTTTACCTCAATAAACTCTTAATTTGCTGCTTATTAATAGTTAGGAAGGTAGTTGTTAAGTTTAGGTGTTGGGTCGGAGTAAAGGATCTGCAGTATAAGATGTTAATATATGCTTTATAAGTACTAATACACTGCAAATATGCAAGTAATATGCATGCTAGTTAATAGTGGGAATTTATCTCTAAACTAATGTTACCCAAAAATCACTATTACTGTTATATTACATTACATTTAGTTCTACGCAGTCTGAACACAAACACCAGTGTTATGTTGAGTTTGTGCCTCATCCTCCAGTGTTTGTGCTCCAGACATGAATGGTTCCTCAAATCATGTGTCTTGTTAAAGTGGTCATTGGATGCCCATTTTCCACAAGTTGATATGATTCTTTAGGGTCTTAATGAAAAGTCTATAACATAGTTTAGTTAATTTCTCAATGGTAGTGTAAAACAACACCCTTTTTACCTTGTCAAAAACAGCCGTGTTCACAGCGAGCCGTTTCGGTGCATGTTCGTTTAAATGCTAATGAGCTCTGCTCACCAATGTTCCCTCTAATTTTTTTTTTCTTGCTGAGCAACATTTTTTCGGCCACCTGAACAAACTCTTTATACCAGACCTGAACAGCGCACACACAAAAAAGTGTGTAACTTTTAACTTTAATGTGCTATTTATATTTGATTTGACCCTTGATGTAACTAAATCATGTACATATTTGGTTACCTGTTTTTTTTTTTTTTTTTTTTTACAGTATAATACTCTGCCGTTTAAAAATTTGGGATCAATAAAGTTTTTTTAAAGACGTTTCTTATGCTCATCAAGGCTGTATATATTTCATAAAAAATACTGAATATTATTTTCAAAATAGGTAAAACACTGATGTCTGTCTACAGTCGTGGGAGGGGCCTGCCAAAACTACGTCACTCTGCCAAGAATCTCAGAACAACCTGATCTGAGAAAGTGATTATTATTATTATTATTATTATTATTGGGTGGATTTTTATCATTATAGGGTGGTTGTGTACATACACTGCCAACACACATTTATGTTCAAACATGTAAAAGTGGATTTTGCATCCGATGAACCTTTAATTAGTTGCTCCAATTTTGGTGGATGATAAAGCAGCTAAAAATTCTGACTCTAAAGGAGGGATGACATAATTAGAGACCAGAACATCATAGCAGTGCTCAGAATACCTCAGCAGCCACACAGCTAAAACGCACAATAAAGCCAACATATAACATTTAATAAATGTCCATGTATTTTTTTCTCATTCTGTTTTCGTCTTTCAGGATTTTAAAGTGTCTCAGGATAAGACCGGACAGACTAGAGTAGGCGATCTGTCCGCAGAGGACATGAAGAAGGTTCGCAGGCTTGTTCTGATTGAGATGAGCGCTCTGTTCGACACGTGTGGCATCGAGGTGAAGGCTCATAAAGCTCTCAAGGTCAAAGTGAGAGGTCAGTGCCTCTGATATGTGTTCAAAATCAGAAGACTGGATCTGAAAATGCTCTCAGACCTTTGAGTTCACTGTATGTTTTTCTTGCACACTGTGCTAAACATTTCACATCCATTTTGTTCACACATGTGCATGCTGGAGACACACGCTCACAAAGCACCTTATAAAAAGAGCACTTTCATGTCTGATCTTTAATTGGTTTTGATTAATGTAATTGTGTGTGAACGTGTGAGCACTGAATCTGAAACTGGTTGTGACTGTATTGTTTTGTCTTCCGTAGAGTCGGGTTTGTTTGGTGTTTCTCTCTCTACGCTGCTGGAACAAGACCAGCGGAGGATCCCGGGAACCAAAGTGCCTGTTATCCTGCAGCATGTAAGAGAGCAGAGACTTAGAACTGTAACCAAGCAAAACATGACCAGAGGCATTAACTCAGAAACTACTACAAATCCTTTGAGATTGAAAGCATATATATTTTCCCAGCAGTAATGGCACCATTAGTTTGAGTTCAATGCCAGAAGTCTGATAGTACAACTGTCCAGACCTGAATGTCATAGACTTTGTCATAGATGGGATAGAAAACCCTAGCGGTCACATTTTGGTATTTGCTAAAAGTGCTAAAATACTCTTAACAAACACCGAAGCATCTTTATAGTAACCTCATAGCAACACCCTGGTAACCAAACACAACCTCCTTCATTACAAGAGATCTGACTGTAATGCATAGTGTTCTCAGTAAAGCCAGCAAGGCAGGATCCTCTGTGTTTTGTAATAGAAAAATACTGGGCTATACTTTATTTGTGTCTTTGTTACAGTGTAATTACACATTTAAGTACTGAGTAATATTTATTAACTACATGTGCTTACTATATGGTTAGGATGAGGGTTTGGCTTAGGTTTAGTTGCGTGTAATTATGCATAATGTATTGTTATTACTATAGTAAGTAGGGCTGCAACAACGAATCGATTAAATCGATAAAAATCGATTACTAAAAGCGTTGGCAACGAATTTCATAATCGATTCGTTGTGTCGCGCGACGCGGAGACGTTTGATTATTAAAAAAAAAAAAAACTTCCGTTGAGCGCGGAGCGGAGTGAACACACTCGGTCTCTCTCGCGCACGGATGGTAGCAGAGTTTGGCGCCTCATAAAAAAAAAAAAAAATACGAGCGGAGGTAGAGGAAAGATATGAGGCGCCGTACTGGACAAAAGTGAAGCGAACACGGTGAGAGAGCGACAGTGCGCGAGAGACCGAGTGTGTCCGAGCGAGAGAGACACAGTGCGCGAGAGAGACCGAGTGTGTCCGAGCGAGAGAGACCGAGTGTGTCCGAGCGAGAGAGACCGAGTGTGTCCGAGCGAGAGAGACACAGTGCGCGAGAGAGACCGAGTGTGTCCGAGCGAGAGACACAGTGCGCGAGAGAGACCGAGTGTGTCCGAGCGAGAGAGACCAGTGTGTCCGAGCGAGAGAGACACAGTGCGCGAGAGACCGAGTGTGTCCGAGCGAGAGAGACCAGTGTGTCCGAGCGAGAGACACAGTGCGAGAGAGACCGAGTGTGTCCGAGCGAGAGACCGAGTGTGTCGAGCGAGAGAGACCGAGTGTGTCCGAGCGAGAGAGACACAGTGCGCGAGAGACCGAGTGTGTCCGAGCGAGAGACACAGTGCGCGAGAGAGACCGAGTGTGTCCGAGCGAGAGAGACCGAGTGTGTCCGAGCGAGAGAGAGCGAACGTGAAAAAAGTGAAGCGAACACGGAGAGAGCGCGAACGTGCGCGAGAGAGACCCAAAATGCGCTACAGAAAGTATAATAAAGTAAATAAAATATAATAAAGAGAGCGAGAGAGTGATTTTTCAGCGCAAGAGTGCAATTTCCAAGATGTTTAAGCGACATTTTATATTAAATTATATGATTCTGTTGCACTGCATTACATGTCAGTGCAACGATGTGCAGAGATAGTTCACACAGATTGTCACTTGTGTGACATTGTATGAAGATAGTATACTATCAAGAAATTTTAACAGCATGGAGCATTGCCATAGATTATTGGAGGAACATTCTCGTATTCTCTCTAGGATGTTGGACCATTCGAGACACTCTCAGGTAAAATTGTAGACATGACTAATAAAATGTATGAAAAAGATGATGGTATCAGTTTAACCTAGTTTAATCAGTTTAACTTAGGCCGTGTTCACACTTGGGGTCTTTTTTGAAGCTGCCAGCGTCTTTTTTACATTATAATCCTATGGAGTAAACCGTGTTTAGTCCTGAGCGCTTTAAAACGCCACCGCGGCGTCTTTTCTGAAGCTCAGGCGTCTTTTCAAGTTGAAAGAAGTTTAACTTTTCTGGAAAACGCCCTCGTCAAGCGCCTTTTGACAGCTGACCAATGACAAGCGAGTGGCGAGTCGTTTCCATGACAACAAAAACAACAAGAAAAAAGGAGAAGATAGCCGGTAGACAGATCGTACTAGTTTCGTTATATTTATGTGTATATATATGTAAAAGAATACTGACAGTACAGAACATTTCAGCTGATTATATGCATTATTTTTCATTCTGATACAGACAGGCAGCTCATGAAAAATAAGGTCATGCCTCCATCTGGTGGTCATCCTTGGTATTACACTCTTCACCTTTAAACCAATTTCAGTGATAGTTTTAATTGTTTTGTGGCCCCTGAGCATGATACATTTTGAAACTAAGCATGTTTCTTCAGAATGATTTGTTATATTTATGTAAAAAGTTGTTTATTGTTTGTTTATTGTTATCAATTTCTTGATAGTATACTATCTTCATACAATATCATGAAATATCTCTGCACATCGTTGCACTGACATGTAATGCAGTGCAACAGAATCATATAATTTAATATAAAATGTCGCTTAAACATCTTGGAAATTGCACTCTTGCACTGAAAAATCACTCTCGCTCTCTTTATTATATTTTATTTACTTTATTATACTTTCTGTAGCGCATTTTGGGTCTCTCTCGCGGCGCTGCGTTCGCGCTCTCTCCGTGTTCGCTTCACTTTTTCACGTTCGCTCTCTCTCGCTCGGACACACTCGGTCTCTCTCGCGCACTGTGTCTCTCTCGCTCGGACACACTCGGTCTCTCTCGCGCACTGTGTCTCTCTCGCTCGGACACACTCGGTCTCTCGCGCACTGTGTCTCTCTCTCGCTCGGACACACTCGGTCTCTCTCGCGCACTGTGTCTCTCTCGCTCGGACACACTCGGTCTCTCGCGCACTGTGTCTCTCTCGCGCACTGTGTCTCTCTCGCTCGGACACACTCGGTCTCTCGCGCACTGTGTCTCTCTCGCTCGGACACACTCGGTCTCTCTCGCGCACTGTGTCTCTCTCGCTCGGACACACTCGGTCTCTCTCGCGCACTGTGTCTCTCGCTCGGACACACTCGGTCTCTCTCGCGCACTGTGTCTCTCTCGCTCGGACACACTCGGTCTCTCTCGCGCACTGTGTCTCTCTCGCTCGGACACACTCGGTCTCTCTCGCGCACTGTGTCTCTCTCGCTCGGACACACTCGGTCTCTCGCGCACTGTCGCTCTCTCACCGTGTTCGCTTCACTTTTGTCCAGTACGGCGCCTCATAGAAAGATACATAGCGGAGGCAGAGAAATCCGTGCGACCCAAGTCATCCAAGGTGTGGGAGCAGGGCGGCGTTTGCGTATGGCAGAGTATGGCGGTTGCCATACCCTAGCCCAGTCAGGTGCTGTGAAAAATTATCCAAACTAATGCGTGTTGGACTTCACATGTATCTAACAGGCCTGAGCTGGACTCAGTACTATCACGTCACTTGAGTCGCTTATAATTCGTTTTTATTATTTTAAATCAGAGAGTTTTAAAATAGTAAACCAATGATAAGCATTAAAATAACTTGTCAGTAAAACTTCGTAACGCCATTGGATCATCGAGCTCTCAGCGAGACCTCGTAACTTCACCCCGCCTCCATTCAGATTGACGCGCCGCGCACAGCCTGGAGAAGATGAGATCTCTGCTTTTTCGCAATGCAAGGGTGAATAAATAATTGGTGTTTGAATAGTACAGCGTTTTCTTTACTCAAACACTATGTCAGTAAAGGATAATGTTTTTGTGTGTTTGAAGAGTGGAGAAGAATTAGTTATTTGCTGTCTATATACGTTTTAAATATCCTGTGCATTATGTGCATAAGCGCTTAATTTGAGATTTTGGCCAAGTGTATTAAACAACAAGAAAAACTAAGCGCCCATATAGCTACAATCAAAGTTATATAACCTGTAAAAGTTGATGAAAGCATAATGCACTTGCTGCTTCAGATAACAGTTACAGCCGTTCTAATGACAGACAAAACACTCCATCTCCGTCATTCTCTGGTCAAAACATCATTAACTCCATTTGAGCTTGATTTTCATATAATGTTAAGTGCAAGTGTCTGATACAATACCAACGCTAACGACGCAGTGTTGTTAAATTATTAAATTATTAAAAAGTCTATATATTTGGCAGATGTAAAGCATACATGTGTATGTTTTTTGTGTTAATCCATTTTTATTTTATTTTATTATTATTATAACAGCTCAGGGATGTTCAAGGAGCAACATGTTTGTGCACTTTCTAAAGATTTTAGTTCTGTTTTTGAATAAAGGGTTGGAAATGAATGCTTTTCTTCTTTTTTTAAATCCGATTCATCGATTAATCGAAAAAATAATCGACAGATTAATCGATTATTAAAATAATCGTTAGTTGCAGCCCTAATAGTAAGTACATGTAACATGTAACAAGGACACCATAAAATGTTATCAAATACGTTTTAGGGTCAGTACATTTTTTTTTTAAAAGAAATTAATGTTTATTCAGCAAGGATGCATTAAATTGATCAAAAGTGACAGTAAAGACATTTTTAATGTTACAAAATAGTTCTCTTTCAAATACATGCTGTTCTTTTGAACTTTCGTTTCATCAAAGAATCCTGAAAAATAAAATGTATCACAGTTTCCACCAAAATATTGGGCTGCAAAGCTGTTTTCAACATTGATAATAATCAGAAATGTTTCTTGAGCAGCAAATCAGCGTATTAGAATGATTTCTGAAGGATCATGTGACGCTGAAGATTGGAGTAATGATGCTGAAAATTTAGTGCTGCATCACAGAAATTGCAAAAAAAATACAATATATTTACATAGAACACAGCTGTTTTAAATTGTAATAATATTTCACTGTTTTTACTGTATTTTTGAGCAAATAAATGCAGCTTTGGTGAGACTTCTTTCAGAAGCATAAAAAAATCTTACCCACAGCAAACTTTTGAGTAGTAATATACATTTTACATGTGATATGCTAATTTAAACTAGCACCGAAAAGCTCCAAAACAACAAAGTAAGATATTAAACGTTTGTTTCTAGTTGATCTCTCATATAGAGGAGCAGGGTTTAGACACAGAGGGTGTGCTGCGGATCCCTGGAGCCGCTACTAGAGTGAAGGTGAGACAGATTCTAGCATACACGATTAACATCATCACATCAGGACGTTACTGTAATGTGTTTGTTGTTTCCCAGGCCGTCTGTCATGAGCTGGAACATAAGTTTTATGAAGGCATGTTCCCGTGGGAGAGTCTCAAACAGCACGACGCGGCCAGTCTCCTGAAGCTGTTCATCAGGGAGCTTCCCTATCCTCTGCTGACCGTCGAGTACTTCAACGCCTTCATCTCCGTGCTGAGTGAGTCCCACTCCACTCTGTAAAATGAGGCTGAAAGTAGGGCTGCACGATAAATCGCGATGAAGTCGCAGTCGCAATTAGGCAGAAGCTGCGATTGTCATGCACATCTTGTCAGTGAAGCACGGTTCTGTGATTTAGTAGTAAATCTCCATCCGAAGGCCAGAGAAACTCCAAATACGCCCCGCAGAAGAAACCCAGGAAATCTCTATAACGGTAGCTGAATAAACAGAAGATTTAACTGCTTTCATTGATTCAACGTGACTAATAAACACAGGACTACAACAATATATAATTGATTCTTCTTATTATAATTTTCCTCATAATAAAGTATAATGCAATGCCTTTATCACTGCTTAGAATACTATGAAATATTGTATGCCTTATTCTGTGCAAGAAGCCACATCATCTCACAGAAGGATTTATTTCAAACACTCGACTGATGTTATGAAGTGAGTTTGGAGTAAAAACATGAAATGTGCTATTTTCACGTGCTTTCAGATGGAGCAGCATTTACTACACAGAGCCATAGTTCACTGAGAAGCTACGCAAACAGCTGTCACTATTGCAAACAATTTCTTCAATTTCATAATCGTGTGATTATATCGTCTGCAAAAAAAAATATATATATTTTTTGGCGTAGCTTGTCAGTGAACTACGGCTCTGTGTAGTAAATGCCGCTCCATCTGAAAGCACATGATGAAGATTTACCACTGATTACACAACTGGCTATACTGACGAGATGCGCATGACAATCGCATTCGATTAATCGTGCAGCCCTAGCTGAAAGCGTATGTGTGTGAGATCTGTGTTTCTGGTGCTGTGTCAGTGATTGTTGTGATTGTGTTGGTTCTGATCAGAGCTGCCCACTAAGAAACAGCAGCTGCAGGCTCTCAATCTGCTGGTGCTCCTGCTGCCTGAACCCAACAGAGACACTCTCAAGGTACGACACACCTGCACTGTGCATTCACACTTCACTTTTCCTCAATGTGTGGTTCACTCAGCATTGACATCTGGTATTTGTGACTATCAGTCCACTAATTTTAAAGCTCATCTTTGATTATCAAAGTGACATTTAAACATTTTTTCCCCATTAAAATAATTCTTTATGCCTTAAAAGGTCTTGAATGTAACTCTACAGCCTAACCTCCTTTCATATACACAGTCTCATGAATATGCATATTAATCCCCGCCTCCACTCAATCACTGACCCGCTCTACTTTTACTCAGTTAAAGTCTCCCTGTAGTGAAAATCAAGTTTTTTTATGTTGTTTATTTGTCTATGTGGTGTTTTTAATGTTCTTTTAGACAAACCATGTGCCAATCCATTAAAGGTGGGGTAAGTGAATTCTGGTAGACGATGTTGATATTTGAAATCACCAAAACAAACACGCCCCTACCCCGAAAGGGTCTCGCCCCTATTTTGATAGCTCCGTCCCACACATACATACGCAAACCAGGCAACAATAGTTCTGTGAGACAAGGCAAAACCAATCTCACCTATCGAGAAGAAACAAAGCAACCTCGGCGTCTGATCGCAGGACTTCCCGCTCCTTCACTTCTCTCCAGCGCTGGAAAGCTGATCCGATATTTACACGGGTCCTACTTTTTGCCTTATCTTAACACCGTGTCTACACCGGACGCGAGCAGTGTGGCGCGACAAAATACTATAGAATAGGGCTGCAACGATTAGTCGACATTATCGACAACCTCGACAATAAAAAATTGTCGACAACTATTTTTGTTGTCGAGTAGTCGTTTGATCTCACATGACCTAATGCAAGAGCCTGCAATACGCAAGACTGTAATTCAGCCCTCCTGGATGCAATTCAAGAGAAGAAGACAGCGCTTCAGAGCAAATGCAGCTGAACGAACCTGAAGCTGCTGAGCGGCGTTTGGATGAATATGTAAATATATGCTGCGCGCTTTCCTCTCAATAAGTAAATAAACACAACAAAAAGTCAGTGTTGATTTCAGTTAGAATTACAACTTGATTTTCTGTTATAAAGCAGCTCTCCAGTGTGGAGCTAGCTACTAGCTAGTGATAAAATATTTTTATTAGTGGGGAAAAAAAAGATTATTTCATTAAAGTGATAGTTTAGTTTGCAAAGATCAAAGCTTGATCTAGCTCAGGACTGTTTTGATTATCATAACCCTATAAGGTTCTTTAAGAGAGATTATTTTGTGAATAAAATAGTTTATCTAAAAATAAAATGTCTTATCACTTACCTTTATTTTGTTTCTTATCCATATGACTTACAAAAGGAGATGTTAGGCAGAATGATGTCATTCAGTTACTTTTTCATATACGTAGCTAATTACACGGTGAATGACAGAGTTTCTCTGTCGGTCATCTATTTTGTGTGCCAAATATATTTATTTGTATAATAATTGTAATTACATAATATGACTTTCAAAAGCTGAAGTAACTCAACGTAACTTATTGCAAAAGCTGAATAATCAGTCAATGTCTACTGATTAATCTGTGAAATAATCGATAATTAGTCGATTAATTGTTCTAATAATCACTAGATTAATCGATTATCAAAATAATCGTTTGTTGCAGCCCTACTATAGAACTCATTATAATCACTAATAATGCTGTCTACCAGTGTAGACAGACTTTAGCTGGTGCAGCGTAGCGCAACACGACAACTGTCCCATCCGGTGTAGATGCGGTGTATAAGCCTTCTTTTGTTCCATAGACATTTTCCTCTTTTGTTTTTATCTGCCATCTCTATCTTTGTCGTGCTCGGCTAATGTCCGTCATATGCACTGATGAGCGCTCTCTCCTCGCATCATGAGTAGACACGCCCCTTACTGCTGATTGGCTACAAGTTTGTTTTGATACTTGGCCCCGACTCGTTTTCTAAAGCGTTTTTGAAAAAATGCATACCCCACCTTTAATCAACTGTAGTTTCCCAAAGGCTGACCCAGAAACGTGGTTTGAAACAGCCCTCGGCTTGGGCATAGATTCCTATCACTAGCATGCAAAATATACCAATACCAGCACAAAACCAAAAATAAATTGAGTCGTGGTTTAATGTGAATTAAGAACCGCTAACTTGCATTATAACCCGCGGCAATAGTGTAAAAGTAGCCCGGAGTCAGACCTACCTCTCCCGCATCGGCGTCTGCACTTCACACGCATTGCTCGCGGGCGCGAATTGCAATCACAAACGGTTGCATTCAGTCTTAACGGCATTTTAGGACACAACATCGTCAAGTAAGTAATTTTAACGAATTTTACAGTATTCACTGTAGTTGTCCACTAGTAAAAACATAGTTTTATCAGTTATTATCCGTGTTTGCCATCGTTTCGTGTTTACTACAATTCAGTGGATCAGGAGGCGCTGGCTGGTATGACTGAGTGGAGGCGGGGCTAATTTGCATATTCATAGATCCGCTTATATTAAATGAGGCAAGGGTGTTGAGTTACATTCAAGCTATTTTAAGGCATGAGAAAATTATTTTCACAAGAAAAAACATTTAAATATGTAATTTTGATGATCAAAGGGATAAAATATTTGACTACAGGGGGACTTTAAGTCAAGCAGTAAATGCTACAGTATAGCAATATTGGATTCATTCAGACATATATAATAAAACTTATTCTGAAGAAGAAAAGGACAAGTGAATTATACAGCATGAAAAGCCCCGCCCTGCAGGTGGACAGCATTGGTTGTATGTTTGTGTCAGTAGAAAACGGGCGGTTTCAATCTGTGTTATTGAGATTGCCTTGAGTACACTGCTGCTCAGCAATAGGGGTGTGCGACATTTGTTGTTTGAGATTATATCGTAATTGTTATTTTAGCAATATGTGAGCTGATATTGAGTATGTCACTTAATGTGCAAAAAACAAACATGCGTGCAAACAGTCCAAACGCATTTAGAAAGACTCTATTATTTAGTTATGAAAGCAAAAATATCCCTGTATGGGTTTTTGTTTATTTATAAGATGTGATATACAGTAGTTACGTAATACCATACAAGCATCAGTGCCGTTTTCCTGAATGTCAGCATGTGAGCATTTCCGCAAATGTGATATTGATTTTATACAACCGTTCAACAAACAGTAAGTAAATATTAAGCCTGTTACATTTCAGACACAATTGTCTGTTTTTTTTTTCTGTTTGGTCAACGAAAATAGTTCCATACTGAGCTGAAGCAGAACATTCCTGCATCTTTTGTCAATATTGCACACCCTTACTCAGCAATGGTGTTGACTGATGAATTTGCACACAGTTTGTCTTTAAGCATATTAAAAACACCGCTCCATTCACACTGAGGACTGAAGCAGATCCAGCTGGATTGTTTTGAGTTGAGCAGCATTTCTGTTTCTCTCAGGCTCTGATGGAGTTCTTCCAAAGAGTGATCGACCATAAGGACAGGAATAAGATGACGCTGAACAATGTTGCAGTGGTGATGGCGCCCAACATCTTCATGTGTAAGGGCTTCCGCAGTAAGATCAGTGAACAGCAGGAGTTCGCTATGGCCACTGGCACGGCTAACATCGTCAGGCTGCTCATCCGCTACCAGAACCTCCTCTGGACGGTACGACTATGTTACACCACATATTACAGTCAATGTGAGACTGAATGTTGCGGTTCAGAGAGGTTTTGTCTCTTGAGACTCTCTCTGTTCTTAAAGGTTTTGTTGTAACTAGGGATGTAACGATTCACTTAACTCACGATGTGATACGATTCACTATACTGATTTCACGATACAATTTTCTCATGATTTTTTTAACAAAATGAGACTTAAAACAAAATAGAAATGAAAAGGTGTCCTTTTTATTATTTCTCAGAAAAAATGCTAAACATTTATTTGTGAAATTGAAATATGTCAAATAACAAAACTAAATTGTAATTTTAAAACAAACCCCAAATCAAATGAAAGAAATCTCAATATAAACAAACTAAGGGCCCTATTTTAATGATCTAAGCGCATGGTCTAAAGTGCACAGTCTAAAAGGGTTGTCCCTATTCTCTAAATGAGGAATGGGTGTGTTTTGGGCATTACGTGCAATAAACCAAGTCTCATCTCCCATTCCCTTTAAGAGCTAGTTGTGCTCGCGCAATGGCGGATTCGCTATTTACACGGCAAGCGCAAAAGACTGAACGCATCTCCAGAGAGGAAACGGATCTGCTCGTGTGCGAGCAAATAGGTAGGCTAATTCTGATACATGCAATGACTATCCATTACGACATGTAGGCATTTTTATATTTATGTAGCCTACACATTAATAATCTTTTACATTGTAATCCTTTAATTTTTAATATTTGGCATGTTTGTGTGCTGCTGCGCGTCCCTGTGTTTGTAATAAGCAAAGTACGCGCGTTGTGGACCTGCCTATAGGCGTATATTAAGAATGCGCACTTTAAATAACAAAAAAATACTGCGCCATTGACTTTAGACCAGGTTTTAGTTGGTCAATAGCACCGTCTATTTCAGTTGCCTCAAAATAGCAACGCGCCAACGATACGCCATGAGCGCACAAATGGGTGCAAATGCATTTGCTATTTAAACAACGTGGTGCAGGACGTGAAAATGATAACTGCGTTGGGCTGAAACAAGCAAAAATAAACCTGCGGGTGTATTATAGGGCCCGAAGCCTTTGTCTGTGCTCTTTCCATTTAAAATTAGAGGCAAGCACTGTATTTTAATCATGATCCTAACAAAGATGCTGCATACATGCAGCATGAGCAGTTTTTAATCTAAATTGCATTGTGTAATTTCCAAATTTGAAGCAAAAACAGAATGGTCTGACTTTAGTTTTGTGAAACTATACTACATAAAACATCTGAATAAAACAAAAACAGCAGATGAGCTGAGTGAAATGCAAATTCACTTTCTGCCAGCAGGTGGCGCTTATGGAACAGCAGCAGTGTTGACAAGTCTGTGGTCTTCCCGCAGAATTGGGCTACTTTAACAGAGCCGCTGGTTGTTTTTCATGTCCAAGGGTTGAAGTGACCCCAATAACGTGATATTTAGCCCCTGGAATTCAAATTTTACCAGGGAAACCCCTCCAAAAAAGCGCATTTTACCCCCTGGAATGCTATTTTTACTGGTGGACCCCCTCGAAATGTGATTGGGCTAGCTTTGAGTACCAATTGGTTGGGTTTTGTTGTGAACACCTGGCGACCCTGAAAACCAGCGATACAGCATTTCCTTGGTTTCCAGCTTAAACAAAGCAGCGCTGCGGTTATGAACACTACTTTAATATGCATTTACAGAGGTAAGATGAAAAGAAAATACAATCTAAACTTTTCTGAAGACAGTCAGTTCCCCTCAGAGATATATTCATATAAACTCCCACCCCAATTGTATCGCGATTAATTTAACATCTCAACTAATTTGAATCGTCACACATTTGTGTTGATTTTCAACCGGCTCGCAGTGCATCGTTGCATCACTAATTATAACTGAATCTCATATCTGAAGATTCACTACAGATAAACAAATAGTTGCAATACTCTGCAGCTTAAAAGTTTGGGATTGGCTGCATTTATTTGATCAAAAATACAATAAATATTGTGAAATATTTTCATTTAAAATAGCTGTTTTCTATGTGAATATGTGTTAAACTGTAATTGATTTCTGTGATCAAAGCTGTATTTTCAGCATCATTACTCCATTCTTCAGTGTCACATGATCTTCAGAAATCATTCTAATATTCTGATTTGCTGCTCAAGAAACATTTCTGATTATTATCAATGTTGAAAACACTTGTGCTGCACAATTTTTTTGTGGAACTATGATGCATTTTATTTTTTCAGAATTCACAGATGAATAGAAAGTTCAAAAGAACAGCTTTTATTTGAAATAGAAATCTTTTGTAAATGTCTTTACTGTCACGTTTGATTAATTTAATGTCCTTGATTAATAAAATAATTCATTTCTTTAATACTTTAATTCATTTTCTGTGAAATCACTACTCTTCTACTGTGATGCTGTAGAAATTATGACCAACAAAATGTTCTGATGCTGGAATACCAGAACACATCGTATGTGAAGCTGGAAGATCGAGACGCTCAAATGAGTCTTTTCTCGTCTCAGATTCCCAAGTTCATCCTGAATCAGGTGCGCAAACAAAACATGGAGAACCAGCGGAAGATGAACAGAGACAGAGCGGTTAAAAAACTACTGAAGAAGATGGCGTACGACCGCGAGAGAGCCTCTAACAAACAGGAGAGCAGCGCTGAGGTGATTACACAAACACAGAGCAGTACACTGAACTGAAGGAAATATAATCGGACATCTTAGACATCTTTACAGTTGTGTGTCAGTGTTTCCCACCCCGCTGAATGAATCAGAGTTTGAGAATGTGAGCAGCCTCCACTCTGACACCTAGAGGACACATTGAGCAACTGCGTGCAGTGACTGTCCTTCATCAGCTGTGAGCAATGCAGTGTGACAGAACTGTATGGATGTGCTGAAATATGAGATACGAGGCTCTCAAAGGGTGTTACTTTTATACACAGAAAAGATCCTGCAGATACAGGCACTTGATTTGATATGTTAACCCTATAAAACTATTGTTTCATATTTGATTTTTATTTTAAATAAGGCCTCTAAATGATCAGCATGTTTCACAC
This sequence comes from Onychostoma macrolepis, assembly GCF_012432095.1. Classification (NCBI taxonomy): domain Eukaryota; kingdom Metazoa; phylum Chordata; class Actinopteri; order Cypriniformes; family Cyprinidae; genus Onychostoma; species Onychostoma macrolepis. Next base: position 2,509,117 of record NC_081174.1, on the reverse strand, counting down.
AATCTACTCCATTACTTCTGTAGTCTGATTGATTTTATTAAGTTAGAAGGCATTTTAGTAAATTGTACAAACATCCAGCTTCAGCTGCTGCTTCTCGTGCCAAATCGTGACTGATTTTGATCAAGTAAAGGTCAGAATAACTGCAGTCATGTCTCCAGATGAACAGTTACTGGACTGAAGCAGCTCAGCTTTACTTGATTCTCCATCAATCATTTTCTAGAAACATCAGAGCGTCTCAAATCTGATCCTCAGGATCTTTTGAGGAGCTTTACTCTCACTGTTCCTCAGCGGAGGAATGATCTTCATCTCACATCTTCTGAGGAGCGTTTATCTCTTCATCTCTCCATCAGCACTGCATTATATGTTTGGATCATTTACATCTCATCTTACTGAGACATATTACTGGAGATATAGAGCGACCGCTGATATTTAGATCATTTTATGTAAATATCTGCTCCACTGTTATAAAGATCTCACTGATTTACATTACAAGCAACAGAATTTCATCATCATAAAAATATCAGCATCTGCATAAAAGTTTGGGTCTCTGAATAAAACAAAGTTGCTTTTATCTCCATATTCTCACTATATCAGACTATATGAATCATAAACGTCTGATGTTTGAAGGAAATATTATACTCAAACACACACACAAACCTTTTTTAATATTTTGTCATTAGGTTTCATTAAAAATGTAGATTTTCCTGTCAGGCTTTACAGGGTTAATATCAAAGTGAGTGTTTAAGTACTCTTTAGGGAAGCTGCAGGTGTTTACATGTGTGTCCCAGGACAGAGGGAGGTTTGCTCTGTGTGTTGTGTGTGTGTGTGGTTTTTGTGGAAAGTCAGGACATAGATTTGTATAACAACAAAGGTATGACAGGTATTACAAGGTGAAGGTGACATCTCAGGACATTGACTCATGTCCCCACTTTTCAAAACGCTTATAAATCACACAGAATGAGTTTTTTGGGGGGAAAGTTGAAATGCACAGTCTCCTGTAAGGGGTAGGTTTAGGTGTAGGGTTGGTGTAGGGCAATAGCACATACAGTAAGTACAGTATAAAAACCATTACGCCTATGGGATGTCCCCACTTTTCACAAAAATGAATGTGTGTGTTTGGTGTGTGTGTTTATGGTGTGTTTAATGTGTATGTTCAGGCTGAAGGAGGCTTCATAAGGGTGCAGGCTCCTCAGTTCTCGATGGTGTCCATGGCCGTACAGCTGACGGAGGATTTAAAGGCCTCAGATGTTCTGATGCGCTTCCTCAGTCAAGAGAGGTGAGCAGACACTCAATTAGCTTTAAAGGGGTCATATGATGCGATTTCAAGTTTTTCTTTCTCTTTGGAGTGTTACAAGCTGTTTGTGCATAGAAAAGATCCCTGAAGTCAAAGAGATATTCTTTATTAAAGTTAAGACTCTGCCACGCCCCCCTAAAACGCCTCATTCAAACACACCCCACATGTCTACGTCACTGTGTGGGAAGATTTGCATAACATCGCCCAAATGTATACGTAAAGAAAGAAGGCGGAACTATTATTCTCGCTGTAGTATTGTTGCTGTCGCCGGTGCCATGTCCTGGAGACGCTGTGTTTCGTTGTGAAAGCGAAACTACTTTGTTTGGGCTTCCAAAAGAGGACACAACTAGAAAGTTGTATTTACAACACTGTTCCAGAACAGTTCAACCCAAATATTAGTGTGTGCAGCGCATTTTACGGAGGACTATTTCCTGAACCTGGGAGTAGCTGCCAGCTGCTCAAAGACTGTTTCTATAAAGTGGGGCAATTTCAACGTTGCAAGGACAGTCTGGTGCTTCTGACTCACAGCCTATAAGTACGTTTTCTTACTTAAAGAATTTTCCACTAACTATTCAAATGCGAGTTTTGAGCAGCGTAGAGTAGCGCTTGTTGTTTGGCGTTTCTACGATCACAAGTGCAGACATGGTGTTATGTTTACGTGGCGTGGCGCAACGCGTAACAAGACAGTATAAGTCATTATAATCAGTAATTATGCCTCGTTTGTAATGGATTTTATTGTTTTTGTGTCATCGCGCATCACAATACAGTAAGGGGGCGTAACGTTTCCATCTCACGCTTGAGGTATTCAGCCAATCACAACACACTGGATAGCTGGCCAATCAGAGCATGCCTCGCTTCTCAGAACGATGAGCTTTGTAAAAATCAACGCGTTTCAGAAAGGCGGATCATAGAGAGGAGCAACAATAATGTACAGTATGTGGAAAATGTTTTTTTAACTTTAAACCGCATAAACCTTAAATTGCATTACACCAAATACACAAAATAATGTTATTTTTTAGTAATGTCATATGACCCCTTTAATAAGCACATCTTCACTGAAACCACCAGTTCCTCTCGGGCTCTAATGTATATACTGTATATCCATAATTTGTAGTATATTGTTTTAGGAAAAATATTATATTTTGTAGTGGTGCTTGTGAAATGTTGTGCTCCGTGAGATTAGGTTGTGTGGTGTGTTGTGTTGTTACAGGTCTCTGTCTGTGAAACGAGAGGATCTGTGTCTCTATGAGATGGGAGGAAACATCAGTGAGTGTCTAATAAGTGTCACATTAATTACAGCCACACAATACACAAGGCATTTCATAACACGTAACTACCCATACAAACCATGTATAGTAAAATAAATAGATCTTCAACTTTGTTTATGTCTCCCAGGGGGCAATTAGGGAAGAGAAAAATCTTCCAGATCTTTTGTTGTTGATGACAAAGCCACAAACAGTATTTTGCATATAGACTTTATTTAGAATATTTGTGATCTACGCAGCTCATGGTAATATTAATACATTTCAGTTTGATTTTATAGGCATTTTTGTGCCATAAACAGTGCTAGAAAATGCCACGTGATGATCAATGTAAGGATTTATGAAACATTCTTGAGAATGGAATTCTTCTTTTCTAATTTAAAAATAAAGTTAAGAATATTAGGATTGTTGGTAACACTCATTATTAGCTAGTTGCTTATTAGCATGCCTATTATTAACACATTTGAGGTGTTTTCATTAAGTTGGTCAGCAGGCCTTCCTCAAGACCTGCCATACAATCAGATTACATCTTATTAGAATGTATCTTAAACTTCTTAAGAAGATTTTTGAGTCTGCAGAAGCAGCGCTCTAGCACACGCAGTATGTGCTGTTGTCTGATGTGTGTGTGTTGATGTGTTTGTCTAGAGGAGAGATGTCTGGATGAAGAGACGTACATCAAAGCTCTCCTGGAGCTCAACCCCAGTGCAGAGTGGGTCATCAAGTCCGTCCAGCACTGACCGAGCCGCCCACAACAAGACATGCCAATCGCCCCATCACACCACACGCCTTACAGTCCACCGCAAACAGACCATTAAAGGGAAGGCAGCAGGATTCAGAGCCTAACATGAGCGATCTGAATCTATTTAACAGTCAGCACGTGGTCTGCCACTGCTCAGACCAAACGAACCGCACACCTCCAACACTATAACCTACACGGATACGGTTTTCAGGAGATGCTTGGGTAGCAGTTGTATGAACATTCTTTATAGTAAAAGCCAAAAAAAGCTCATAGTGTCTGTGGTCATTTAGTCTGGTTTGGCACATTTTAAACGCTTGAGAAGAGTTGGTGTTTGATAGTACAAAAATCTGAGACTATTTTACCAGGTTTTCTCAAAAATCTCAGAAAAAATCTCCAGGTCATGTTTCATCCTAGAAGAAAAAAAGAATAAACTGTATTTTGCAAGAAAATATAGCTTGTTTTTAAGACTTTTGCATTGTAACATTTTCATCATGATTAAACATTTGCACTCCTAATTCTTATTACTTTGACACTCAAAAAAAAAAAACTCATCTGGATTTTTTTTCTTTTGTAAATCATTCTGTGACTATATATTCAATATATTGTGTTTTTTATCATTGCAGTCAGCAGTCTTTTTATTAAGGTAATGAGGACCAGGGGATATGCTTAATTATCATGAAAATAATGTTACAATGCAAATAATGATCAGTCTGTTTTTAAAAACAAAAGATATATATGTTGTGTCTGTGTAATTTATATATATATATATATAAAAAAAAAGAACACTTAATTAACTTGTTAATTTTTCTTTGGGGGTAAAATATGACCCAGACATGTTCTTTATAGGTTTTATCAGATGCACCCAGCCACAAATCTCATTCATATATAGTTTATATATATTGCACGAAAATATTGTCTCAGACAAGTGAAGTACTGAGGAACACCTACATTTCACACGTTTCTTCCTTAAACATTTGATTACATGTGAGTGATCTCTTAGTATTGTAGCAATCTCTGCTTTAAATCAGTCACATGACTTCAGTCTTCACTCACACTGCCAATAAACGCTCTATTACTTGTTTAGTCGCTCCCAGGGATCTTGGATGTACTTTTTTTCATGTTGGAGAAAATAATGCAAGTCAGATAATATTGTATAACTGTAAAGGATTCATGACTAAAAACTACAGGAATCAAGTTTCTCAGCTAAACACAGACCTCATAAAGTACTTCAATGGAGGGAAACACTTGGCACTTAAACTGACCTTGTCTGTTATTTACAATGATGCAGATGTCATTTCAATGAGTAGTTTTGAGCTGTGATTTTTATTTTTTACTGCTACGTCTTTTGCTGATGTCATGCTTATATTGAGCTTGAAACTGTGAATATGGCGAAAATGACTGTTTTAATGCTTCTAAAAATAACCACTAAATGTTTTTGTAAATAAATTTGTAATTCCTCATGTCTGTCGACTGGATTGTATTCACTGATCTGATTGTTGGTAATACTGTGCAGTGTAGAGAAGGAGAACTGTTACAGGTTTTAGTCTTTACCCATTTACAGTGTTCCCGAAAGGCCTTTCAAGACTGGTTAACCCATGACAGGTTAGACGCCATATTGAATTTAACGTAGCTGAGGAATAGACTTAGTCTTAACAATGGCATGCAATGTAGAAAGATCATAGATCATGTAATTTTCACAACGTAAAACTGTTTTTATGGAGTCTACTGATTTTTGTTTTCTTCTGAAAGACATTTCGTAAGCTGAACTTTAACACATTGGTATGATGTTAAACAACAGTACAATCCATTGAGCACACTGTACTTCAGTTCTTCACAGCCTCATTTTCATTCCTGTTGGACCCTGACCAAGGTCTAGTTGTTTGGAGTTTGGAAAACTTTGAGTTTCTTCTGAACTTGGAGAACATGCCCTCATAAGAAGAGGCAGGGTTGGAGTACTTGCCCTGAGATGCTGAATGTAGTTAGGCTGCCTTGGTTGACATCACAGGAATCAGGGAAAGTGCCTGGCAATTGGCATATGAGTGCAGTCCTTCCCATTTTTGAAAAAGGGGACAAAGAGGATGTGTTCCAAGTATTGAGGGATCACACTTTACTTAGGTAAAGCCTATGCCAGAGTGTACGTCCAGTATACGTTCAGTCGTTGCAGAAACAATGCGGACTGTGGACCAAAAACTGTGAACCAAGTTTTTACCCTAGCAAGAATCCTTGAAGGGGAATGGGTGTTCACTTATCCAGTCGACGTGTTTTGTGGACTGTAAGAAGGCTTATGACCACAATCCCTGGGGTCTTCTGTGGAGAGCCTACGAGAGTACGGGCCTTATACAACCGTGTCTGCATTCTTGGCAGTAAGTCTAGCTTGTTCTCAGCAGAGCCAGTGGGAGGGCACATGAAGTGGGGGGCAATTATATTTTTAAGGGGGTCCCATCACGTTCTCAGGGAACACAAATAGTGTTTTGGGTGCACTGGCCCTGCTGAGGGGGCACAAATCAAATCTAAGTCTGGAGCCAGACTTGGTTCTTAGGTCACATCCACATGAAGCCAGAGCTTTCCCTATCTGGTCCCCCCCCATCTCAAGAAATATCTGCGTACACACAAAACCGACACAAAACGATGTAGTATACATGCCAGACCAGTATGTGGCGCTGTAATTCTGCCACAGAGACACAAGTCGTCTTCTCCTTAAACACAAGACATGTTTGAAAGATGAAGGACAGGCTTTAATAGTGACACCAGACTGTAAACACTGTAAATATTAAACCCCACACGCATCCTTTTAAATCAATAAAACCAATGAAATACACTAGGAGTTTCCAGCAGTTCTGACACACGTGCTGGCTACAGACAGCCATTACACTCAGGCAAACAAGAATAATACAGATTGTTTTGTAACTGCTACCAAATCAGGCCAAAAACATGAAATGAAGTTGAAGTGATGTAACTTTAAAATTACATATGATTTTGATACATATGGTATGATAAATAAAATGTACATACTAAACATATTTGTAATAAACTTGATCATTTTTAACACATGCTTGTGTAATGTAAATGAAACTGCCTGTTATTTTAGGAGGAGGTAGAGGATTGACTTGTGCATGTACAAACTTGATAAGACCACTTACATTCATAATGTTACAGTTTTTTGTTTTGTGTCAATAATGTGAACAAGCATGTTTAGTTGTAGACATTTGTTCATGATGTCCAACATGGTTCTGCAGAGGATCGGAAGCACATGCTGTTTTTGTTGTCTACATGATAAAAACGTGCTTGCGGCCGTGTGATTGCACAGTGGCTTGTAACGCGTGTGTGTACTGGTGAAATGGTGTCTGGATACAGTGTGGCACAGACAGCTGTCCACTTCTCATGAGGTCACACACAGCATCCAACATGGCCTTCAGCTGGGCTTTATCTGCAGACATGCAGACAGAGAGAGAGAGAGGTCAAGCACAAGAAAACATCAACATACACGAGCGTCATATGTGTGAAGCAACCATGTTCTTACAGTTTCATCCATTCAATCCTTTATTTGACTTTCAGTAGCTCTCTGTGTTGTGTTTGATGGTTTACCTTCCCTGCGCTCTCTTTTCCACTGCGTTAGCCAGAAGCCCTTCAGGGTCACATAATGGAGAAAAACCTTGGGAGAAACCAGGCTCAGTCGGGGCCAGTTCTCCTCTGACCAGACGAAACCCGCAGTTCAAAAGTTTCTATTTCTATTTTAATTTTGTTGCAATTTCTAACAATAGTAGTATTATGTAGTTAGGTATTTTATTATATTTTAGTTATTTAGTTATTTTGGTTGATATATCTGGGGATATATCTCTGGGGTCATCCGGCGTCCTGGTCTCCGCCGACGATCAGGGCCGCAGGACGTCACCTCCGGCGCCGACCCACCATCTGATCGGACACGGACCGAGAAACAGACTAGGAAAGAAACAGACAAACATTAGCGCAGATGCCATTCAACTTACGATGTAACGAGTACATCGTGTGTTATGGGGAGTGTTCCCGGTTCGGTTGATCTAATTAATGCAGCCTAACAATCCTTTAACGGATTTGAATAATAGAAGCGTATTAATGTGTTATGTGTAAGCCAGGCTAAAGAGATGGGTCTTTAATCTAGATTTAAACTGACAGAGTGTGTCTGCCTCCCGAACAGTGTTAGGTAGACTGTTCCAGAGTTTGGGTGCTAAATAGGAAAAGGATCTGCCGCCCGCAGTCGATTTTGATATTCTAGGTATTATCAAAGCGGCCAGAGTTTTGAGAACGCAGCGGACGTGGAGGACTATAATGCGATAAGAGCTCGCTCAAGTACTGAGGAGCTAAACCATTCAGGGCTTTATAAGTAATTAACAAGATTTTAAAATCTATCCGATGCTTGATAGGGAGCCAGTGCAGTGTTGACAGAACCGGGCTAATATGGTCATATTTCCTGGTTCTAGTAAGGACTCTAGCTGCTGCATTTTGGACCAACTGTAGTTTGTTGATCAAGCGTGCAGAACAACCACCCAATAAAGCATTACAATAGTCTAACCTTGAGGTCATAAACGCATGAATTAACATTTCTGCATTTGACGTTGAGAGCATTGGTCGCAATTTAGATATGCTTTTGAGATGAAAAATGCAGTTTTACAGATGCTAGAAACATGGCTTTCAAATGACAGATTGCTATCGAACAGCACACCTAGGTTCCTGACTGATGAAGAAGAATTGACAGAGCAGCCGTCAAGTGTTAGATAATGTTCTAGGTTACATGTGGGGTTTTAGGTCCGATAATTAACACCTCTGTTTTTCAGAATTTAGCAGTAAAAATTACTCGTCATCCAGTTTTTATATCGACTATGCATTCCGTTAGTTTCTCAATTTGGTGTGTTTCACCGGGCGAAGAAATATAGAGCTGAGTATCATCAGCATAACAGTGAAAGCTAACACCATGTCTCCTGATAATATCTCCCAAGGGTAACATATAGAGCGTGAAAAGTAACGGCCCTAGTACTGAGCCTTGAGGTACTCCATACTGCACTTGTGATCGATATGAAATGTCAAAATGTCAAATGTCGATATGTGTCAAAGCACTTAACAGTATCAAATTGGAGGATAGAGTGTCACTAATGTATAATGATAAGATTAACTGAAAATTTATAAAATTGAGTGTTTAAAGGCATTTCATTATTGAATTCAGAGATGTCATTGTCTAGCTCAGTTTAGTTTAAATAGTATCTGCGCTACCAAATCGACTATAATCACTAGAAATTAAGTGTCCCCAACTGAGCAAGCCAGAGGCGACAGCGGCAAGGAACCAAAACTCTCTCTGTGACAGAATGGAGAAAAAAACCCTGAGAGAAACCAGGCTCAGTCGGGGGGCCAGTTCTCCTCTGACCAGACGAACCTTCAATTCAATTCCAACCGCAGCCATGTCAGATTGTGTAAAGGGCTTATCTGATTTCCGTAGTCTTGTCCCAATGGAGCATTTTAATTTATAATTTCATGTATTTGTTATATTTGTGTTTTATTCATTATTTGAAGTTTTTCATTTATATGATTTATTCATTTGCTATAATTTTAATGTATAGTTTAATGCATTTATTGTTTCTCAGTCTATTTTAATAATATATATTTGTTTATTATCATTTTTAGTACATACGTCACGTACAAACCTCTCAATTCTCTGTAAGTGTAAAGTGTGAAGATTTATAGGAAGACAGAAAATTCTATTGATCTTAATTCCTTCATTTTCCAGAGTAAAATCATGGACAGAGGATTAATCCGTATGTTTGGGCCCATCAGACTGTGTGGTGTTTATAAAAATTATAATTCATTTTATGATGCATGAGAATAAAAGCGGCCTGAGAACCGAACCTTGTGGAACACCATGTGATAAATCATGTTTCCAGAAACAGCCTTTCAGAAAGACATTAAACTGTTTAAAAAACGCAGTGTAGTATTTAACAGTAATCTATTGTATCAAATGCTGCACTTAACCTAACCTGTCATACAAACCAGCTAATTTTTTCATGAATATTATTTTCATCTAACAGTGCATTTAGCTTGACCTCAACATTTAAAATATTTTAATAAACCATGATACACTAGCTAAAATGGAAAAATATTAAAGACCCTCTGGAGGAGAACTAATTCAGTAACTTTGATGGTTATTTCGACAGTGAAAGGAAACACAGCAGACCACATCAAGGGCCATAAGAGGGGATATTTCTTTATTTTGAAATTTTCTTTATCATTACACAGCACATGTAATCACTCCATGCAAAAACACACACTGAGACCTCAGAGAAAAGTGTCTCAGCCCTCAACACAAGGCCTCTTTCCATGAATTTGTAGTTCATTTCTGTCGTACGATTTCTTTGGCTCTCAGATGAAGTATGTTGCTCCTCATATACTCACATGACCTTAAGAGTAGTTTGATCATTTAGGCTACATTTTCACCAGATTCACACTGAAATCTGACAATTTGATCTATCGAACTTTCCTACATCTGACTTTTAATTTTCATACAGCATGTCTGTGCTGTTTTTTGGCAATTCATTGCGAACAGGTTGCATTCCTTAAGTTTTTATGTAATTGTAGCCTTTCTTATTACAGTTTATTAAGTATTAGAGCAAGGCACAAACATGCTTTTTTTATTTTCGTTTCAATATTTCTTGACGTACTGTATCAGGTGTCAAATGTAGTCACACTTTGAAGAGTTACGGCAGATATTCATGTCTTACTGGTGTATCAATGTGTGTCTTCCATGAATATGAATATAAACCACAGAATCCTGATTCCTCGGGTCATTCACTCTTGGGTGGTTTTGTTAGGATGCTTTTGGCTGTGTAAGATGTAGTTGCACTTTGGAGATTAAAAAAAAGTTATTTTACAACAGTTTCTTCAGGTCGTTTTTTGTTTTTTTTTTGGTTTTAGATCCTTTAACACAAAAATACATAGATTGATAACGAACTACAGCATAAAACGTTGGTAACACCTTACAGTAAGGTTTCATCTGTTTACATTGGTTAACTACATTAGTTAACATGAACTAACATTGAAACATACTCTAAAGTATTTATTAATTCTAATTATTAATTTCAATATTTAATAATACATTATTAAAATAAAAAGTTGTTTCTGTCCTTTTTAATGGATCAGACCAAACATGAACTAACACTGAACAGTTGTATTTTTATTGACTAACAACACAGATAATTACATATTCTAACGTATTTCTCATTGTTCATTCATGTTAATTAATGCCTAAACTAATGTTAACTATCGGGTCCTTATTGTAAAGTGTTACTGAAAGTTATTATAAAAATTGTATCCAATGGCTGTATTAATTTTATTTTAAAGCAGTTTTTGATCTGTTTTTGATCTGACTTGGTTTGTCTGTAATCTTTGGTTTGTCTAGCTGTTTGTTTATTAATATTCCTTGTGTTATTTGGTTATGAGCGGCACAGCTTGTACTTCAGTTAGTTCTCTGAATATTTCCGATTTTAATTCATCAACTGATTCACTCTGAATAGCAGTTAAATGAATCAGGTGAATATGTGTGTGTGTGTGTGTGTGTGTTTAACTAGCAGGGCAGGTGAGAGGTTGAACTCCTTTGAGCTCCAGAACTTTGTTCATCTGGACCTCCAGAGTCTTCCCAGCTTTAGTGATCTTCACATTTCTCATGCAGCCTTTAAACGGTGTGTTTATAGTGAGTCCAAACTGCTTCAGACCCTCTGCAACAAACACACACAAACAAGATATCAGTGATTTATCTGACGCTTTCAGAAAACATTCAAACTGATCAAATTATGTGAATGTTTCTGTCTGCTAAGATGAAAAATAAACAACCATTCTAGTTCAGTGTATACATTATAATAAAAACTGAAACCGTTAATTGTCTGTTCCTAATTTCAAGTGTGTTGAAATGTTCAATTTTCCAGAACTTCTGTATTTTAGGATTGTCCCCAACTCGGACTTCTAACTTCTCCTCTGTAATGCATTTCCAAAGAGTTCAAATCAAAATAATTCTACTTTTCCTAAAAAGCTTAAAAAAATATTTTCATCATATAGGTATTTTCAATGCATCATATTTTCAAAGTATTTGATATCTGTAAATGTTATGTTTTATTAGCAACTGCTGTTCCCAGTACTGCTGTTATGAGCATCACACTGAGCTTTTCTTTTTGTTTATGATGTTGCAGAACGATGGATTGAAGACCAGAAATGTCATGAAATTTAAAAATGTTGTGATTTATCATGATCTGACAGAAGCTATATGTGTCATCATTTGAGATTTTTAATCAAATAATTTTTATTTCTTTCTATTTTAAATTACTATTGCCTGTTAGCTTGTTAATAACTCCCACGGCGAGTCATGAATGAATGTTTGAACATTCTTAACAATGACACCAAGGCAACAGAGTTTGATTGACGTACCGGGGTATCCGCCCACATACACAGGGTCATTAGTATCGGCGGAGGCAGAGCGGACCTCTGGACTCGCTGCCTTGGACTTCTTGCCGTCTACAACGAGCTCCAGGCGGTGCTTCAGCTTGTGGGCGGAGACAGTGTGCCACTGTCCATCACAAAGCCCCGCCTCCGGATCCGGCTCATATACGGCTGTGAAGCGCCCCACTCCATTATCAGCATGGAATAAAAGCTACAGCAACAAACACAGACACTCTTATTGACAAACTCATATAAAGACAAAACTTTACAACCCCCTCTGTGGAACTGAAAATGATTAAATTGAGACCCCTCTTTCGTACCTTTCCGTTGACAAGTTCGATACCCAGTCCGTCCATTTTCTGGCTACTGACGCCGAACAGAACGCCGCTGCTCTGCGCCGTCCTGAACTCAAGATCCACGGACACGTCGTTACCCACTCGATATGAGTCCACTGTACACACACACACACACACACACACACACACACACATTACATTTCTATGTATGTCAGAATTCAGAAGTCAGAAAGAGCTTTATTGCCAAGTATGTTTGCACATACAAGGAATTTGTTTTAGTGTCACAAGCTTCCAGTACACAGAGACAACAACAACAACACAAATAATAAAAAATAAGATGTGAATAAAATGCACATATGTATAAATATAAATAAAATAAATTGTACAGGTGTGCCATAGATAAAATAGAATATGAATAGAATAAAAAATAAAGTTAATATATATTATTATATTAATAAATAATATTAATATATTTGTGTTACATAGAGAATTGTGTGTTGTGTTTTGCAAAAAGTGTTTTATGAAGTAAATTAGCATCTGGTTTTGCGGATTTGGTGTGTGCTTCTGCTGTTTGAGTGTCAGCTTTCAGAAATTGTGTGACAAGTAAAGATTGTGTGTGTAAGCAGTTGAAAAAAAAACTGTAACGATAGCTATAAATGACCGAAGTGGATCCTCACCAGCTTTAGCATAGCCTGTGCCATCAAAATAAGTCCCTTTTTCTGGGTTGGCGAAGCAGGAGCCCACGCGGTAGCTAGATGTGGGTTTCTCCATGTCCAGCGGCAGATTCATCATCTTGAAGTTTCTAATGCAAGCGTCGATGCTGTACAGCACCTACAAAAGCACAGGCAGCATCAGACGGTGCCTCAAGCACCAGACTAAGGTGGCCTCAAAGAGTATTTGACTCTTCTGAATGTGTGAGTGGTTCTGTGCTCACCGGTCCGATGCGTTTGGTGGTGTAGTTGAGCGGTAAACCTCCCACATACAACATTCCCACCACATCCAGAATATCAGATTTCTTTGGGCTGGTGGTGTGTTTGGAGAAAAGGCCGTCAATCACCAAGAATCCTCTCTGATTCTCTCTCATCACACGGATCTACAAACAGAAAGAGAAGAAATCAACACTTGCTTGCTTTAACAGTAACACACACACACACACACACACACACACACACACAGTTATTCAAAACCTAAAGCTCTTCTTTCATGAGCTCCTATGTATATTTCTGTACACGACTGAAAGTAAATAATGAAAAAAAATCACGGTAAACATGAAAGCAAGATTGAAACCAAACTATTTTTTTTTTTTTTTTTTTTACTTGTAAGCATTTGTGGTTTTGAATACAGTATTACACAGTATGAAAGAACAGAAATACATCAAACGTGTAAGATCAAATCTGAGCGTACGCACGCTTTATAAATGAGGCCCCTGGTGTTTGAGTCAGGTTTCAGAAATTGTGTGACAAGTAAAGATTTTGTGTGTAAGCAGTTGAAAAAAACTAATATTCTGACCTTCACACACAAGTTCAAAAGTTTGAGGTTTGTAAGATCTTTTTAATGTTTCTGAAAAAAGTCTATTCTGCTTACCAAAGCTGCATTTATTTGATCAAAAATACTGTTTAATACTGACCCCCGACTGAGTCTGGTTTCTCTCAGGGTTTTTTTCTCCATTCTGTCTCGGAGGGAGTTTTGGTTCCTTGCCGCTGTCACCTCTGGCTTGCTCAGTTGGGGACACTTAATTTCTAGCGATTATCGTCGATTTGATTGCACAGATACTATTTAAACTAAACCGAGCTAGACAATGACATCTCTGAATTCAATAATGAAATGCCTTTAACTGAAAATTGAGTGTTTAATCTTATCATTATACATTACTGACACTCTATCCTCCAATTTGATACTGTTAAGTGCTTTGACACAATCTGTATTGTTAAAAGCGCTATATAAATAAAGGTGACTTGACTTGACTTGAATATCTATTAAACTGTAATTTATTTCTGTGATGCGCAGCTGTATTTTCAGCATCATTACTCCAGTCTTCAGCGTCACATGATCTTCAGAAATCATTCTAATATGCTGATTTGCTGCTCAAGAAACATTTCTGATTATTATCAATGTTGAATACAGTTGTGCTGCACAATAGTTTTGTGGAAACTTTTATTTTTCAGGATTCACAGGTGAATTTATTTTAAATAGAAATCTTTTGTAACATTATAAATGTCTTTACTGTCACTTTTGATCACTTTAATGCATCCTTGATGAACAAAAGTATTCATTTCTGTCAAAATAAATAAATCAATCAATTACAAAAACTATTTAAATGACAGCATGCTTGATGCTTGTAATGTGCTGGTCAAACATATTTGCATAAATTATGTATCTGGCCTAATTACGACCCATGCATCTTTTCTTTTATCCAGCTCATCACAGAATCAAAACACAACACTGGGTAACGCTTTAGAATACTGTTCTGTCGTTAATGAATAACTACACAGGAACAATTGTCTAATGCACTATTAACATTCTAGTAGTAACTACTATTAACTAACAAAAAACTCTGATTAATGATTTAGTAAGTGACAGCACTCAGTTGAAACTGGTAGTTCCGGCTTCCGGCTTCGCTACAGTTCGGACGCTCCTGCTTATTGCTCTGCGCTTCGCTCTCTATTTATGTACTTTTCTCAGATTTCTCTAAGTTTTTAACTTCAGCATATCAGCACAGTGCTCAAACAACACAGTTTTTAGAAAAAGAAGACTCTTTGCCTCCCACTGCCAGCAGTTTACATTCCGGAGATGGGAAAACACAGCTGCCTACATTCAAACAGACGAGAGAAAATGCCCCTTGTGGAATCTACTTGCTGCATGAACTGCCACAGACTTCTACAAAGGATTGCGGTTCTTGAAACAAAGTTACTTGCTGGACCTCCAAAACAGGTGGAACACACAGCAGATCGTCATCACGGACCCCCTCAGCATACAGCCGGTGAGTCCTGTGAATCTAGTGAATCTCAACAGTTTATACAAAGTGTAGAGGAACAAGCTGATCGACGGCACAAACCCAAAGGCACTCGAGACATCAGATTGTCACGAGTATCTCGTATTGCTGCGGTAGCATCCTCTACCCCAGATATGGCTATGACAAGACTTGTAAACACTGGCATTCTACAACCCCCTATACATCTTGAGAACCGATTTGAAGCATTAATGAATGTGGGTGAGGAATCCTCAAATGTGACAAAACATGGATCGAATCAGCCAGCAGCTAACATCGCTACTAACAGGCGCTCGAGGTCAAGCAGCAACTCAGCTCAGAGCGCAGCCGAGCCCAGGACTCTGATAGTGGGCGACTCTATTATCAGAGATATTCGGAAAGAGCAGTCAGAACTGCTTAAGAAGGATTTCAGTGAACTCTTTGAAACACTTCAAAGACTTGAAGTTCAGTCGTTCATCAGTGGACCACTCCCAACAAGGGGAACTAACATGTTTTCACGGCTGCTTGGGCTGAATACATGGCTACAAAGAACCTGCAGTACAAAAGGAGTCAACTTCATCGACAACTTCAATATTTTCTGGGGCCATAGACAACTGTTTAAACTGGACGGCCTCCACCCAAACAAACTTGGTGCAAGAGTCCTAAAGGGCAATATCTATTTCTCCCTCCATCATCCTTCAGTGGTGTGTGCCATTGAGGCCGAGTGGATTGGCACACACCACTGAAGGATGACGGAGGGAGAAATAGATATTGCCCTTTAGGACTCTTGCACTAAGTTTGTTTGGGTGGAGGCCGTCCAGTTTAAACAGTTGCACACACCTGGACAGAATATGAGTGACCACAGGACTTCATGTCAGCCTCAGAGTCATCTTGTGGCTGACACATCCCACAAGGACACTGATAATGCCATACAGCCAAAACAAGCTTTCCTCATGGAAACTATCCCGGCTGAGCCCTGCCCACAGAGCTCATCACAAACAGACTGTGACGTACTACAACAGCTCCAAGACTCAGCACCCAAGGACAACTATCTGGAAAACAGCCAGGGAAGCCAGGACAACATTTCACAGCCACCGGAAACACCAGAGCCAGAGCCCCGCTCACCAGACACACTATCCCTGTCTCCAGAATCTCCACTTCTAAGCTTCTCACAGAAAATGGAGGAACTGGTGTATGCTGGGACCAAACTCTCCCACTCGTTCGTTGCAAGCCCCCAGATATCAACTAAAAAACGGCGGGCCCCACAACCACCAAAGACTTCATACCCAGCTCTCCCTCCTCCTCCTGTGAGAGCTCTTCGACCGCTGCCACAACGCCAGGGCCCAAACCCTCCTCCATCGGCTGTAGGTGAACCAAAACAACTGATAACAACTCTCAGTGATATGTGTCGGGTCCCCGCCATATTAGCAGCAACATTCACAAATGTTCACAGAACAAGCGGGAACCCAGTGTGCCTGTAGCTTTCTCTATCTCTGTTTTATCACGTGATAGAAAGTCTAAGGCCTTCTCGAGCCGCACGGCTGACCCAGCTAATCTGCGGCCTATAATGCGTCAATCTAAGATTGCTATAGAGACAAAATGTAATTCCATCAAGTTAGCATTTTTAAACATTCGCTCACTAAAAAATTAATCATTTCTGATCAATGATTTAATAACCACAAACAACCTGGATTTTATGTTTCTAAATGAAACATGGCTTGAAGACAGCTGCAGTGCAACAGTCCTCAATGAAACAGCCCCTCCTAACTTTAATTTTACAAGTGTCTGCAGGACTGTTAGGAGAGGTGGAGGTGTAGCTGCTCTATTTAAAGATGTTTATCAATGCAAGCAAGTGTCATTTGGTCAGTATTTGTCCTTTGAATATCTAGGTATTGTGCTGAAAGGTGCTCCACACATTCTGTTTATCATTATTTACAGGCCTCCAAAATACTCTCCAGCCTTTGTTGAAGAGTTCACAGAACTGTTATCAATGATTTCCTCAGAGTTTGACTGTTTTACTATTGCAGGGGATTTTAATATTCACATAGATAATGCAGAAATCAAAACTGCAAAAGAAATTATAACTGTTTTAAACACTTTTGATCTGACCCAGCATGTGCATGGACCAACACACAATCGTGGACACACTTTAGATTTACTCATCAGTAGAGGTCTAAACATTTCATCCATTGTTATTAAGGATGTTGCACTATCTGATCACTTCTGTATTTTCTTTGATATATTGATCTCTGTTACCACTGAATCTAGATCTGTCTCTGTCAGAAAGAGATGCATTAATGAGAACACTAGTGCGCTATTTATGAAGACTATATCTTTAACACCAAGCATTTCTGCAGACTCTGTTGATCTTCTCCTGGATTCATTTAACTCAAAAGTTAAGAATGTTATTGATGATATTGCTCCGGCAAGGGTCTGCAAGAAGAATGGCAGACAAAAATCACCATGGAGAAAATCAACAGCAGTTCAGAGTATGAAAAGACAATGCAGAAAAGCTGAGCGGATGTGACGAAAGACAAAACTTGAAATTCACTATAGCATCCATAAAGACAGCCTTCATGCTTTCAATGTGGAGCTAGCCACAGCTAGACAGACCTTCTTCTCAAACCTTATAAACAGTCACTTAAACAAGTTTTAAACAACACTCTTTTTGCTACTGTGGAGAGACTGACAAACCCCCCAAGTCAGATTCCCAGTGAAATGCTCTCCGACAGTAAATGCAATGAGTTTGCTTCCTTCTTTTCTGAGAAGATCAATAATATCAGAAAGGAGATTGGCATATCTAGTTTTGCAGAGGTCACGCAGATTCGACTGCAATTTCAAAAAGAAGTGACTATGTCTGTTTTTGAAGTAACTGATTGCAAAATTTTGAAAGAAATAGTACAGCACCTTACATCGTCAACATGCTATCTTGACACACTTCCCACATCTTTTTTCAAAAGTGTGCTTAACTGTTTAGAAGTAGATCTCTTAGAAGTAGTGAACGCTTCACTTCTTTCTGAGACTTTTCCAAACTCCCTGAAAACTGCAGTTGTTAAGCCCCTTCTGAAAAAGCGCAATTTTGATAACACAATATTGAACAACTATAGACCAATATCAAATCTTCCTTTCATAGGTAGGATTATTGAAAAGGTAGTTTTTAATCAGCTGAACAACTACTTAAACTCAAATGGATACCTGGACAATTTTCAATCTGGTTTCCGAGCACATCACAGCACAGAGACCGCGCTTATTAAGATAATAAATGATATTCGCTTCAATTCTGATTCTGGCAAAATATCAGTTCTGGTACTACTAGATCTTAGTGCTGCGTTTGACACTGTCGATCATAACATACTTCTAGAGAGACTGGAAAACTGGGCTGGGCTTTCTGGGATGGTACTCAAATGGTTCAGTTTATACTTAGAAGGGAGAGGTTATTATGTGAGTATAGGAGAGCATAAGTCTAAGTGGACGTCCATGACATGCGGAGTCCCACAAGGCTCAATTCTTGCACCGCTCTTGTTTAGCCTGTATATGCTCCCACTAAGTCAAATAATGAGAAAGAACCAAATTGCCTATCACAGCTATGTTGATGATACGCAGATTTACCTAGCCTTATCTCCAAATGACTACAGCCCCATTGACTCCCTCTGCCAATGCATTGATGAAATAAACTGTTGGATGTGCCAGAACATTCTTCAGTTAAACAAGGAGAAACTGAAGTCATTGCATTTGGAAACAAAGATGAAGTTCTCAAGGTGAATGCATATCTTGACTCTAGGGGGTCAATCAACTAAAAACCTAGTAAAAAATCTTGGGGTAATTCTGGAGACAGACCTTAGTTTTAGTAGTCATGTCAAATCAGTAACTAAATCAGCATACTATCATCTCAAAAACATTGCAAGAATTAGATGTTTTGTTTCCAGTCAAGACTTGGAGAAACTTGTTCATGCCTTTATCACCAGTAGGGTGGATTATTGTAATGGTCTCCTCACCGGCCTTCCAAAGAAGACCATTAGACAGCTGCAGCTCATCCAGAACGCTGCTGCCAGGATTCTGACTAGAACCAGAAAATTTGAGCAAATCACACCAGTCCTCAGGTCCTTACACTGGCTTCCAGTTACATTTAGGATTGATTTTAAAGTACTTTTACTCGTTTATAAATCTCTAAATGGCCTAGGACCTAAATACATTGGAGATATGCTCACTGAATATAAACCTAACAGACCACTCAGATCATTAGGATCCAGTCAGTTAGAAATACCAAGGGTTCACACAAAACAAGGGGAGTCTGCTTTTAGCTATTATGCTGCCCGCAGTTGGAACCAGCTTCCAGAAGAGATCAGATGTGCAAAAACATTAGCCACTTTTAAATCCAGACTCAAAACTCATCTGTTTAGCTGTGCATTTGTTGAATGAGCACTGTGCTACGTCCGAACTGATTGCACTATGTATAATCATTTTCTATTTTTAAACGTTTTAAATTCTTTTTAAATCAATTTTTAAATCACTTTGTTTTTATTGTTGTGATTATTATTATTTTTAATTCCTTGTTATTTTTAATGACTATTTCACTTCCTTTTATGTAAAGCACTTTGAATTACCACTGTGTATGAAATGTGCTTTATAAATAAACTTGCCTTGCCTTGCCTAGTTCACTATTAGCTAATCAATAACTACTATTTTTTTCATATATCCTGGAGAACTACTAAGAACTACTGTATATAGGTTCATAATTAATATGAATTATGCATAATGAACAATTAATTCTAAAATGAAGATCTTGGTAACCCACTAGTAATGACTCAAGTATTACCAAATCCTTCTAAAGGACCTTCTAATTACTTGGATCAGTATTCTAAAGTGAAAATCATGATAACTCCCTAATATTGGTTGACGTCATTGTAAGCTTTTGAGATATATGTAAGGTTTTGGATAGTAATGACTCAAGTGTTGATCTTCTAAAGTGAAGATCACAGTAATCCACTAGTAATGATTTAAGTGTTACCAAATCTAGCAAAATGAATTACTAACCAGGACCTTACAAAAACCTTAAAAGTTTACAATAATTTCAGTCATTACTAGGGAGTTATCACGATCTTCACTTTAGAATACTGATCCAAATAATGAGTAATTCCTTGTGAAGAAGTTGGTAATACTTGAGTCATTACTACTAGGTTACCATGACCTTCACTTTAGAAGTAATTATAAATTATGCATTATTCATATTAATTATGAACCTGTATACAGTAATTCTTAGTAGTTCTTGGGGAGGTATGAAAAAGTAGTAGTTACTGATTAGCTAATAGTGAACTACCACATTAGACTAAGCACTATTACTTACTAATTCATTAATCAGAGTTTCTTGTTAGATACTAGTAGTTACTAGAGTGCTAATATTGCGTGTGTTCTTGTGTAGTTATTCATTAAAGTGCCCCTATTATGGATTTTTGAAAATGAGCACAGCTGTAACACAGCTGAAAGTGAATTAAAACATCCTTCAAAGTTTTAAATCTGAAAGTGCACCGTGTATAAAGTTGTCTCTCAAAAGAAAGAAAGCCTTAAAAATAGCTGTTTCCCCGGTAATGCTGTACACAAAGCACCGCGCTCACAAACACTGCTTTATCAGGCATTACAGGCGAGATGAGATGAAAATGAGACCAATCGACCAATCACCGCAGATTAGAGTCACGCAAAGGAGGGGTTTGGGAAAAAATCATTTGGGAGTCATTGAGCAAGTAAGGTGAAAATAAATGCATATTATAAGACAATGACAGTGTTTTTTGACCTTGCATGCATGTCAACCTGTTGTTGGGGACTCCCAAAACCAAAATATGAACCTTTCATTACCCATAATAAGGGCACTTTAATGATGGAACAGTATTCTAAAGTGTTTCCCAATATTGTATCCAGATGAGCCAAAATCTTTAAATTCTGCGTGCTGTGAAACAGGTCAGGGAGTGAGAGGGGTCAAAGGCCAGACGCTCTGACCTTGTGCCACTGTCCGTCGTTGATGATGCGCGGCACGCTGACGGAGGTGTTGCCGCTGCCCAGATCGTAGCTCAGGTGAGCCATTCCCTCCTTCAGCTGGATGGTGGCGAAGTCAGCGTGGTTTATTCTGGCCATGTAGAACACCAGCCCAGAGGCTGCTTCTGTGCGTATGTCGAACTCGATGATCAGCCTGAGGAGCAGACACAGATGCATGAGGAGGAGGATGAAGATGGCGATGAAGATGATAACTGACACTCACCTGTTCTTCACCTTTCTGTCGTCAAACTCAAAGGCCATGTGACTGTTTCTGGATAGACCAAACTGTTTGGCCAGTTCCAGCACAACAGGCTCTGCCTCTGCTGCGCACGACACCTGTGTGATTGGACAGAGCAGATGTCAATCAAACGCTGCATATTACAAAATTCACTAAGACTTTTTAGTATACAAGCATACACTACTTATAAATAATTTGCTAACTAGTTAATTCACAATTTAGCAACTGTAGTCTCTACACTGTTAATGCATTAATTCCCTACAGTATACAAACAGTCACCGTAATATACAAATTGTTATTGTTTGATTAGCTAATATGTAAACAGTCAGATCATATTTCTATCATTTTTCTTTCTTATCCTAAACCTAATGTAAATGTAATGTAGTTCAACAAATGGGATCTCAACAGCTCTACAGATGTGCCAATGTTTATAAATCCATATTTAATCAATGAATATTGAATTTATGAAATTAATCAGCTGATTCTATTGAATTTGTGACGAGATTCTGTTTTCAAGCACATTTAATGCAGCTGACTCATTAACTTAAGAGAAGGCGAGAGAAGTTTTGGTTTAGAGAAAGGAGAGCAAAATTATTTATGTAACAGAATATTGTAAAAATATTTGTCACTGTACATTTTTTTCTGCCTATTATGATTTTATTATATTTGTTTTTAAAAGGTTTGGGAACAGGGTTAAAGGATCTAAAATATATATACAGTTCATGAAAACATTAAAAATGGATTATTAATAGTAAAAGACTGTAATGTTTACGTATGAAGTGAAATTATACATTTATGCTTAACATACTTGTCAACATTTGAGGAACACTTGCTAATTTGTTAGTTAGAGTGAATGAATGAAGAACTTACTTTTTGAACAGTATATAGGCTATTAATGTATTAACAATGTAGAGACTACAGTTTATAAACTATGAACTATAAAAGCTTGCAAATTATTTAGCAGTGCTTTGTTACTCTATACTTAGTATAATGTGTTCATGTAAATTCTGACCCACCAAAACGTTTAACTCAAGATGGCAAGTGTTGTCTCTAACAAGACAGAAAGGTTTGAGTGCTGTTTTATAAAGTACAGGCAGTAGATGGAGCCAGAGAACAGCTGATGGAGACTTACCGCAGTCACAACACATTACTGCACTCATTTCATCAGCATTCAGTTTTCATGTGAGAACGAGGAGCTTGTTGAACAATGAAACATACTGTGACTCAGAAATCAAAACTTCCTCCAAAAACAAAGCTGCAGAAGCAGCACAAGCAGCATAAAGCAGACGAAAGCTCACTGCCGGCCGTCAGTCACAGGATAAATGTGCATCTGAATGGAGGAACTGCAATATTCACACTATCTCTGATATCTGTGTGTGTGTGTGTGTGTGTGTGTGTGTGAGAGAGCAGGTTAATACCACGGCGTCTTTGACACGGGTGGGTGTGTCTGGGATGGGCGTGGCCTCAGCGAGGGGCGTGGCCTGAGAGCAGCAGAGTGACAGCAGCAGAAAGAGACAGATCGTGAAGACAGAAGAGCTCAGGTGAAGCCAGTGATTTTTTCAGCATCAAAGCATTATGGTGCATGAAACATGAAAAACAAGAAACATGATTTCCCCCGATTTGTTTCAGAGTGTTAAAAATGTGATGTAATCGTCAATGTAATCATTTTCGTTTTGTCAAAAACCCCATCTTTGACTAATGAAATTCCACAGATGTGTGACTGTCAGAAATTCCTCTTCCTTTCATTTCAGTTCAACATGTGACCAATTCAGATTCACATTCATGATCATGATTTTTGATCATGTTTGATCATGATTTCGGCCTAAAACGTCTGCTTTTTCATATATCACATAGGCCAGTATTAACATAACAGATTACTTAACTCATAAAAAAAATAAAATAATAAAATCCAATCTCACAGCACATTTAGGCTTTATACATTTTGTTTTTTTCAAATGGGTTGTTACTATGTGTTATATGCACATGTGTAATAGACAACAAATAATTTTTTCTTCAAATGTGACATAACTGAACATATTTTCTTGGATTGATATGTATGTAAATATGTGGTAACACTTTACAATAAGGTGTCATTTGTTAACATTAGTTAATGTACTAACTAACTTGAACAAACAATGAACAATACATTAATTGCACTATTTATTAATCTTTGTTAATGTTAGTTAATAAAAATAGTTGTTCATTGTTTGTTCGCAGTGCATTAACTAATGTTAACAAACACAACTCGTGATTTTAATAATGCATTAGTAAATGCTGGAATTAATATTAACTAAGATTAATAAATGCTGTAGAAGTATTGTTCATTCTTAGTTCATGTTAACTAATGTAGTTAATTAATGTGAACTAATGAACCTTATTGTAAAATGGTTTAAAACATATATTTATATTTTAAGATATTCTTTAAAAATATATATAAAAAAAGATGTACTAAAAATTTGTACTAAATATATTTTATAATATACATTTTCAAATACATAAAAAATGTATTTATAAGCACCACACAGATTCATGTACAGCAGGAAACAGCTCACTGCACCTACATTGCCCAAAATAAATGTAAAATCACACTGCAAAAAATTATTTTCTAGTATAAATATCTACAAATTCAGGAATTAAGATGTGTTTACTTGACAAGTAAAATTACTCTATTATGTTATTAAGTTAGTTTTTACTTAATACAATTAATACATATCTGCCAATGGGGTAAGACAAATAATCTTAATTCAAAGGCTAAACAAGATTACATTTCTTGCCCCATTGGCAGATATTTTTACTTGTTTGAAGCAAAAACTAACAAAATTTGGATATTTTATGCATTGCAGTGGCAAATAATGGTGCAAACCATTTAGAAGCAGGCATTGGTCCAACAAAGCACCAATCACATCAGCCAAAGGACTAAATTTATGAGTAAAGTTAACTAAATAAAACACTTTACAATAACATTAACATTAGTTAATGCATTAGGTATAATGAATTGCCAATGAACAATACTTATTTGACTTTCTACATATGCTAATACATTTTTAACATTTGTAAAAGTTGTATAAATTGTAAATTTATACATAGATTCATGATTTCTAATGCATGAAATAACATTAATTAATATTAATCATTTTATTTCAGTTCTACCAAGTGTCTGCTATTTTGAAAAGCACAATATGGTCACCCTACTATAAGTGCCTTACATATATCTCATTAGAATTAATGAAGTAAATGAAGCACCTGTGAGAGTCAGACGTAATGAATGGGAAACAGTCTATAGACAGTGACTGCCCAGGAGACTGGCATGATTTCTAATGCTGTTAGCTTTAGCTCTGTCAGCTGAAGAGAAGATCTGTGTTAAAAGTAGCATGCAGTGCATGAACCACTGCTAAACATCATAGTGAAGTGCGGCACTGTGTTCATTTACATGTGAGCAGCTCATGATCTGTCAGTGTTTTCAGCGTCTCAGAACGTTTTGGTTCACGGTAAATGCTGCTTCACATCAACTTCGCCCCTGTTTGAGTTGCTTATAATGTGCAGTTTGGTTTGAAATATGCGCTAACCATTGTCAGACATAAATATTGGTATTTCATTTTTACAGAGTTTAAAAAAAAAAAATATATATATATATATTTTTTTACAGTACTAGAGAATAAAAATATTATTATTAAGTACTTGTTTTTTATTTTATTTTTCCATTAAAAATGACAATATTTCTTATATGTGAGCCTGGAGCACAAAAGCAGTCATAAGCAGCACAGCTATATTTGTAGCAATAGCCAACAATACATTGTATGTGTCAAAATTATCCATTTTTATTTTATGCCAAAAATCATTAGGATATTAAGTAAAGATCATGTTCCATGAAGATATTTTGTAAATTTCCTATCATAAATATAGCAAAACTTAATTTTTGATTAGTAATATGCATTACTAAGAACTTCATTTGGTCAACTTTAAAGGAGATTTTCTCAATATTTAGATTTTTTTTGCACCCTCAGATTCCAGATTTTCAAATAGTTGTATCTCAGCCAAATATTGTCCGATCCTAACAAACCATACATCAATGGAAAGCTTGTTTATTCAGCTTTCAGATGATTTATAAATCTCAATTTAAACAAATACCCTTATTACTGGTATTGTGGTCCAAGGTCACATTTTAATTTTAATAATAGTAATAATATTTAGCAGATGTAGTATAAATAATTCATTATTATTATTAATTATGGATATATTTTTGTCCAAATTGTGTAGCCTTACAAACAAGCACAAGCTTAAAAAACATTTTAAATAACAATTGCAATTTTTAACACAAACAAGTAAGTAAATAATTTTTTTTGTTGTTGTTGTTTTTTTGCAAATTGTGCAGCCCTAAATTTGAGTTAAAGCTGCCTCAGCAACACAGACCCTAAAATGGTCAAAGATAATGAATTTAGCTCTTAGTGTTTACATGCAAACAAGAACGTTACAGGAGAAATGACTCCATTGTGTACTTGTGTCCCAACATTTTCAACATACACACAAAAATCTGGACTTACCCATCACCAGCAGAGCACAAACTTTCACTGAGTAGTGCAAGTATGGGAACTGGGATGCGGTCAGTCTTATACTAAAGGAATCACACATGACTCTCTACCCACAATGCATAGGTTAGGACGTACCGTGGAGGCTGGTGGTGGAGGCCGAGCTGCTTCTGTAGGCTTCAGAACTGGTTTGAGAGGAGCCTCTTCCTCTGCCTCCTCCTCTTCCTCAGGGGTCTGGGGCGGGGGTGGGGGCGGGGCCAGGTCAGGACACTGCCCAATCTCTGCGTTCTCAAAGGCCACGGGCTGAGAGAAATCCACGGGCCTGTTTCATTGACAGACACAGACACAACACACAGCCGCTCATGAGGGAACGATGACACAACGTGACTCCAATCAGGTGAATAATGAACACGCTTATGAGCAAGGACAGACTCATTTAAATGACTCTGGTAGAGGGCAATGGGGTTCGCGCTAGTGGAAAAGACGCACAGCATACTGGCAGAGATTCATACTCCTCATTAGAGCAAGAAAAACTGTGATTATTAATGTCATACAGCGTTTAGCTTATGACTGCACCTCAAAACTGCACTGGAAGGAAAACAAGACCTTTAATCTACAGCCACGGGAGGCTGGAAAAAATGGGTCAATGTTTACACCAGTCGCTGGTGTGTACAAGTCACTACAGCACAGTCCAGTCATGACATATTGCAGTGAAATGTGCACTGGAGGTCGGCGCATTTATCTTGGGCTGTTAAAGGTGACCTCGAAAAGCTTGGAAGACTTGCTAACGTCTCTGCCTTGCTATTATCTGTACAACAGAAAGGTGTGACGTGCCAACATTACTGTTAAGTCTGGTGCTAAGACAGAACAAAAAAACTAGTTTAAAGGTTCTCATCACAACCAAAAAGGGGTTTAAAGCCTAATGTCATTGAATCCTGAGCAACTGATGGGGCACAGGGTTGCCAGGTCTGCGACACAAAACCAGCCCAACTGCATTTTTCTGCGATTATCCCCTCCATCTGAATCACGTTCCAGCATAAAAGTAACCAAATTCCACGGGAAAACCACAGACTTGGCAACACTGATGGGGAAGTTGTTAGGGACTGTAGCGTTATGTGATTTAAAGTTATAGTTCATCCAAAAATTAAATTGCAAATCTGCATGACTTACTTTCCTCTGTGGAACAAAGATATTTTAAAGAATGTTTCAACAACAAAAAACACTGGATGGACAAGATATCTCATCACAAGTACGTGAATTGTTTCTTCTCTTAACTTTCCTCAACGGAAAGGTCACCTTCGTTAGTTTACCTAGGAGTTTTTTTTTTCTTTTTCTCCAAAACTATTAAATGATTAAGCATTAATTTGCATTAAGCCATTGAAGGTGCAGTGTGTAATTTTGACAGCTGACAGCTGAAATGGGTATTGCAGTCCAAATTCAAAATATTGTTTTTCCCGCCCACCTCCCCAGACTCAGGTTGCCAGATTGAGGACACGCAACAGGAATGACCGCAGCTGACAATGATGAGATGAGCCTTACACTGATTATGTTTACAAGGACATCAGTAATCTAGTTATTTACTTTATTATAAATAAGAAAATATTATGATTAAGGTGTTTACATGAGTTGCTTTTAGAATATTCCTTTCATGTTCCCGTTTTACATGTTATAGTACATAGATCGATTAATGGCACACGTCATTACGTCACCAAGCGAAGCCATCCGAAGTCCCCTCCAGAATTTGACGTATCGACATATAGTTTGTCTTTGTTATGATGACATATACAGTTTTGGGTGTTGCATTTTTGAAAGTTTCAAGTGCAGTTAATTATTCTTCATACTTTACATGCAAACTCACGACAGTGTTGTGGAAGCCATGATCTTGTATTTGCCGTCAAACGGTGGACCACTGCCGTGCGTATCCTGTCGCAAAATGTGGTGAAAAGTCTTACACGACGGTAATGGTGTGATTAAGATGTGTACATGTCTATACTGCACTTCAATAATGCGACTAAAATAGGAATACTCCACGTCTTAATTCGATTTGTGTTTACATCGAGTAGGACTTTAGCCGGATTAAGGTAATCAAAAATCTCTGTTCACATGGTAGATTTTTAATCAGAGTATTGTCTTAATCGTGTTAAAATTGGAATATTGTTGTCCATGTAAATGTACTGATTGTAAGTTGATGAGTTCATCTACTCATGTTTTAATGGCTCTGGTCATAGAGATGTGATGGATGCCAAAGCTTTGTAGATCAAGAAGGATCTGTTATCTCTGACCCAATTCGTTTGTTTGCTTCCATGGCTGCAATACGCTGTGTTTTCCACCAACTGGCAACCTGGGGTGTCAAAATACTATTGGGTGAATTGGCAGTGGGCGGAGTCACACAGACCAAAACAAAAACAGACATTCTGACATGGAACGCACATTTCAAAGTAGAATAACTGGCTGTAGCATTGTTTTTCAAAGAAATAAGTATGTGACCTTAGCATGATGCCTAAATATCTGCAAATGTATAGTATTTTTATGCTTTAGTACGGTCAAATAATTACATACAGCACCTTTAACTCCTCCAAAAAACATGTATTTTTAACAGAGATGCGAGGTCATGATGTGTGGATGATGAGTTTGGACGTACACGGTGTTGATGAGAAGGTTCCAGATGCAGCCCTCAAAAGGCACGTTGGGCCGCTGTACACCTGTTTCTATGTCCGTCGGGATGCCTCCGATGAAGAGCCGATGGATTCTCAGAGGATGATCGTTGGGTAATGGCTGCTGGAAGGGTGGCTCTTCATCCACCTGCACAGTGAAAGATCTACACACACGTGCTCCATTAGTTTCAAAGAAGCCTGCATGGGAAACATGATGAGAGACACACAGAGCGAGAGAGGGTGGGCTTACGCTCCCGGGAGTCTTTGGATGCGCAGTGAGTGCTCTCTCCCATCATGCAGTATTCCCTTATCCACTTTTCTGAAAGCTCTGCGTGGATTCCTGCTGCCCGTGGACACCAGCACCTCCAGAGCCCCTTTATTCAGTTGCACAGACAGGAAGGGCTGCAGACACACAGACAAATGTGATGAGGCTTAAACTATTACTAATCACTTTTGTTACTAGTCACTATTGTACACAGTGTTAGTGACCTAAAAAATCCCACAACTCAAACTAATAAACTTCCATGTGCAGTGAATCAGGCATCTGGTTTGTAGTGTGGGAGAAAAAAAATCGATTCACCTAACTATCGTGATTCTTTTAAAACTATTTAAAAATCGATTGGTTTATCTCAGAATCGATTTATATTTAATTATTTTATTTTTCCTAAGAGGTGGTGGGGAGAAGTTACTGCTTTTATTCTGCATTAGATGACGTCATATACGTTTCAAGCTGGCGCGAGAAAGCAAAACAATGGCGAAGGGAGAGGATGAAACCTCTTCCAGAATTCTTTCTGCACCTTCACGTTTTGAATCCCAGCTGCTGGGAAAACATGACTAAACATGACTAAAACGGTATGCAAAGTAACATAGCACTTTATTTTATTTCAGAAAGTATTTTTTCTACTCATTTCTTCTCATTTTGTTGAACATTTGAACATTTCCCCTTAAAAAAATTATTTGATCCCCTGCTGATTTTGTACGTTTGCCCACTGACAAAGAAATAATCAGTCTATAATTTTAATGGTAGGTTTATTTTAACATTGAGAGACAACATTGAAAAAAAAACGCATTTCAAAAAAGTTATTAATTGATTTGCATTAATTGAGTCTATTTGACCCCTTCGCAAAACATGCCTTAGTAATTGGTGGCAAAACCCTTGTTGGCAATCACAGAGGTCAGACATTTCTTGTAGTTGGTCACCAGGTTTGCACACATCTCAGGAGGGATTTTGTCCCACTCCTCTTTGCAGATCCTCTACAAGTCATTAAGGTTTCGAGGCTGATGTTTGGCAACTCGAACCTTCAGCTCCCTCCACAGATTTTCTATGTGATTAAGGTCTGGAGACTGGCTAGGCCACTCCAGGACCTTAATGTGCTTCTTCTTGAGCCACTCCTTTGTTGCCTTGGCCGTGTCTTTTGGGTCATTGTCATGCTGGAATACCCATGCACGACCCATTTTCAATGCCCTGGCCCTGACGGTACATGGCCCCCGTCCATCGTCCCTTTGATGCGGTGCAGTTGTCCTGTCCCCTTCTTGAAATCTTGCTGATTGATAGGGGATCAAATACTTATTTGACTCATTAAAATGCAAATCAAGTTATAACTTTTTTGAAATGTGTTTTTCTAGATTGTTTTGTTGTTATTCTGTCTCTCAATGTTCCAATAAACCTACCATTAAAATTATAGACTGATCATTTCTTTGTCAGTGGGCAAACGTACAAAATCAGCAGAGGATAAAATAATTTTTTCCCCCACTGTAATAATCAAATGTTCAACAAAATGAGTAGAAAAAATACTTTCTGAAATAAAATAAAGTGCTATGTTACTTCAGGGCTTTGGTACTTGAACGTTTCATTGTTCAAGGTACTTTAAAATATAAACTGTGAAAGATGTGATGCATTGAACAAAAATCACAATAAATTGTAATATCGAAATCGCAACAGTTATATAATCGCAATACTCAATTATCGCAATATATATTGAATCGGCACACAAGTATCGGGATAGTATTGAATCGGCAGATTAGCGTATCATCCCAGCCCTACTGGTTTGTGCTACAGCCATGAATGATTCTTTAATTTATGTGTCATACTGTCAGCAATGCAACCACCAGAATACCATATAACAGACTACCCACTACATACCAACATGATAAAAAAACACTCAGAACACTACAGCAACCACATAGCAACACCCAAGCAACCACCTAGAGCAAACCACTTACTAAATATCAACATGACAAAAAACACTCAGAACACTACTGCAATTGTATAGCAACCATATAGCAATGCCATAAATAGCAACCACCTTAGCAACCACCTAGCAATACCCTAAAACAAGCCACTCACTACATACCAACATTATAAAGAAAAATACTGAGAACACTATAGCAACCACATAGCAACACCCTAGAATACAGCTAGAACACACAAAAACAAACATGCCACTAACCAAAAAAAATGGTTAGTCAACTGTGCTTAAAACACTCAGAACACCTTAGTAACATCCTAGCAACCATTCACAACACTCAATAAACTACATAGCAATGTACTACAAACACTAAGAACACCGTATCAACCCCCCAGAACACCCTAGCAACCTA
Source organism: Onychostoma macrolepis (assembly GCF_012432095.1). Classification (NCBI taxonomy): domain Eukaryota; kingdom Metazoa; phylum Chordata; class Actinopteri; order Cypriniformes; family Cyprinidae; genus Onychostoma; species Onychostoma macrolepis. The sequence goes on along the minus strand of NC_081174.1, from coordinate 2,478,061 downwards.
AAATACCCTAGCAAGAACCAATGTGAAACTCTACACTTTAGCAATCACTCAGAACACCTTAGCAACTGAACAGTAATGCCCCAGAAATCATGCAGAATACCCCAGCAAACACCTAGAAATGCCTTAGCAACCAGCAAGAACACACAAACAACCTCCTAGCAATGCCCTAAACACTACTATGTTAACCGACTGTGCTAAAAACACAACAGCCTGACAACCACATGACAACGCCTTTGCAACAGAGTAGCAACTGTGTAAGACTCTAATCCACTCAGAATACCCCAGCAACCACCTAGCAACGCCCTAACAAATTCTTTGTTAACCGACTGTGCTAAAAACACACACAGCACCCTAGCAACCACATGATAATGCCCTGGCAACAGAGTAGCAACTGTGTAACACTCTAAACCACTCAAAAACACCCAAGCATTTTTGTGGTGAGCTTTGCAATCTAAGATAAAGCATTTCACCTTTCTTGATAATTTATGAAAATTCAGTCTAAAGATAAAAAGCTAAGTATTTTTGATAAGAATGGTACATTGAGACGTACTGAGGTTCAGAATGGCTCATAGTAATATATTCAGGGGGAGTGAGCTGAGGGCCGGTAATCAGACAGACGGCTCTGAGAGCACACACTCACGCTCTCCACGCTGCACTGGAATTGAGGAGAGCGATGCAAGAGCAGGATCCTCTCTCCGAGCCGATGGCGATGCGCACGCAGCGCAGGTGACCCTGGACTCGCCGTAAATTGGAGGAATGAATGAGGAGCGGTGGAGAAAACCCTTGGCCTCTCCGAAGCCGCACTCCCGCAAAATGACACCCACTTAATTTACGAGCAATAATGATTTTCAAAAGGTGGCGGTCCGGCACCCTCTCCCAGGAGGGTTATCGCAAATTGGACGCGATCCATCAAAACGGTGGCTTGTAAATCTATTTTTACAAACGGAGTATCACAGCGAGGTGAGAGAGGCGACTGCTTACTACGGATATGCCGCATAATTGATGTGCTGCCCCTGAGCTGGCGAGAGAGAAGGATGATGAAGACGTTACTGACAAAGATGTAGAAAGTCATATTTTAATTAAAATGATCACCGTGCCCCTGGCCTTTAGTCCACCTGGTAACAAAAAAAAGATCAACTTTTGTTTGCTGAAGGGTAGAGGCAATTACAAACCTGCCCGGATAATAAATCTCTTTTATGGGCTATGAGACCCCTGTAACCCCGTGGATTCATTATGATCTCATACTGAAGGCCGCAGCTCCCCGCACTTCCACTATTACCCATAATCACCTACCTAAGCGCTCAGACAGGCAAAAAGAATAGCATTGAACCGTCTCACACAGTCTCCTGTGTGTCTGTGTTTGCAATCAGCTGGAAGAAAGCTGGATTTCTCAAAACTACGCAATGCAGCTAACACTCAGGCTCAGTCATACCTACAGGAGTTTTGTGTTTTGTGGGGTTTAAAAGACAATTTTCAGTAATATTTTTAACTGCACTGACACTATCAGATGAGAACAAAATCGGAATTGAGCTGAATAATGACACTTACTTTGCAACATTGATACAGTTATTCAAGTGAACTGAATCAACACTGAACTAAATTGATCTGAATAATAACACTACTGTTTTCTGTAAAACTGCTTTACAGCTTGAATTGAATTTGTCTCATAACTGATGAACTTTACAACATTTATACTATTTTGTTTATTTGAACTATAGACCTGTTTCAAAATTTCTTTCAAAATTACTAGACAAAGCTGTTCTCATTCAGCTGCCTTTTAATTTTTTTGCAGAACTCAGTTTTTAAAGTACTTCTCTCTGGGTTTAGAGAGCATCATAACACAGAATCTGCATTTTTTAAAGGTTCTTAATGATGTCTTGTTAACTGTAGACTCTGGGGATGCTGCAATTCTGGTATAAATAGCATTTGATACTATAGGCCATCTTCGGCCCCTTTTAAGTGTGGGGTTCCTCAAGGATCTATTCTGGGACCCATTATGTTTTCACTATATATGCTCCAAATTGGGTTTATTAAAAAAAAAAAAAAAAAAAAAAAAAAACATGGAGTATCATTTCACTGAAGTAACTAAAGACTTAAAAAACATGGTTTGCTTTTTGCATAGTTGAATTTTTTTGCATTTAAACAAATGCAAAACAAAGACTATTTTGTTTGGAACCTCTATTGTGTCAGGTTCCCTAATATTGATTTAGGCCTTTTGTCCATTTATGGTAAATCTATGGTATAAAAAAAAAAAAAAAATTAGGGTGCACTTTTGACTTATGACTAATTCAAATTTGACAAACACATAATTTCTGGTGTCAGATCAAGTTTTTTTTTTCTATTAAGAACACAGGCAAAGGTCAAGCCATTTTAGTCTTGTCTTTGTGATTTTGAGAGAGTGATGCATGCTTTTGTTTCTTCATACCTGGTCTGGACTACTGTCATTTCCTATATGTAGAGATTAGACAGTCCACATTGCCAAGTCTGCAAATAGTTCAGAACGCTGCAGCTGGAATGGACAGTTTTTTTTTCTTCTCTACACTGGCTGCCTAGTATTGATATTCAATACATATACACAGATCCCATTGTTAATTTTAAAGTCTTTAAATGGCCTCAAACCATCTTATCTTTTAGATTTACTACACTTCTCTGACCAGAATCTCCTTATTGTTCCTAGGTCTCAACGCTTTTGCAGTGTTAGCCCTGAAGCTCTGGAGCATTTGCATCCAAACATTAGAACTGCATCCACACTGGTGTCTTTCAAATTTCTTTTAAAATGTCATCTCTTCTTCCAGGCTTTTTTTTTTTTTTTGTCAGTACCTGTTTTGAGATATGTTGGAACCTGATGTTTTATGTTGTGTGGTGATGTTTTAGAGATTTGTTGGACCTTCAATGTATGTGTTGTATCAGAAAGATCAGGCCCTTTCTGACGGAGCATGCTGCACAGCTTCTTGTCCAGGCCCTTGTCATTTCTAGGCTGGACTACTGCAATGCTCTTCTGGCTGGACTTCCATCAAACACAGTCAAACCTCTACAGTTGATTCAGAATGTGGCGGCATGACTGGTCTTCAAGGAACCCAAAAGAGCCCATGTTACACCTCTCTTTATCTCATTGCATTGGCTACCAGTCGCAGCTCGCATCAAGTTCAAGACACTGATGCTTGCTTATAGAACAACCACAGGCTCAGCACCCGCCTACATGCACTCACTATTAAGAATCTACATCCCCTCCAGAAGTCTGAGATCTGCTAGCGAGCGACGCCTCGTGGTACCATCACAAAGAGGCTCAAAATCACTCTCCAGAACATTCTCGTTCACCATTCCTGGCTGGTGGAATGATCTTCCCACCCCTATCCAGGGTGCTGGATCCCTGTCAATCTTCAAGCAACAGCCGAAAACTCATCTCTTTCGACACTACTTGACTTCATCCTAAACTTTAAAAAAATAAAAATAAAAAATAAAATAAAATAAAAAATCTCTCTCTATTTATTTCTTCCCTTGCTAGCTTGTACTTATTTGAACAATGCCTGAGACTTGGTGTTACAAGCACTTCGTCTGTCTGATTGCCTCTTCAAGATGAATCGCTTTATGTATTCCCCAATTGTAAGTCGCTTTGGATAAAAGCGTCTGCAAAATGACTAAATGTAAATGTAAATGTTGTGTAACAGTGGTGTGTATGTACCCTTCGCAAAAACCCGCCCTCCTTAGTTACTGTTGCTAAGTCCGACAAGCCATGTCGCTCTCACGTCACACATCATGCCATGCAGTAAAAATCACGGAGCAAAGAGGAAACTGACAACATGCTGACATACAAGACAGAGCAGGTTACTTCTGGTATGAAATAAGGTCTCAGCTTTCAAATTTTGTTATTTAAGAAATACAAACAATAAATACCGTTTTGTTGCTCTTTAAAGTATTGTGACAAATCGCTGAGCGCCTCAGTTCAAGCGGCACGTCAACCGATCGTCTTTTCATATTTACTTAAAGCACGATATAAACATGAATGAACATCAGAACGTATTTTATTTCAACTGCGGAAAGATGTCAATACACAGAATTTTTCAAGTTTAAGTCCACTGAGGTTAATCTACTCTCCTGTCTGGCAGATGGCGTATTTGGCGTTATGATTGCTCAGATCGCCTGTCAAGCTCTTTGCAAAAGGTCAATACACATTGGTCAACTGATTGTTGTTGTTAATTGTGCTTTATAAATAAATTGCATTGCCTTGCCTTATTTTCATGTTTATTACTGTGAAACTGCTTTGAAACAATCTGTATTATATAAAGCATTATATAAATAGATCTGACTTGACTTGACCAACAGGAACATTGTGTTTTGCGTGTGTTTAGTTTAATTAAGAATTTTGATGCAATTAATTTAAAGTTCTTGAAATTTGTCTCTTTCACAGTGTAGTGCATTCAGTGTGAAACGGACCGCTGATAGTACGGCTTATTGGCACGTACTGCCTGTGCTGTTTTAGCACCTGATTTCCTAAAGCAGCGGTTCCCAAAATAGGGGGCATGGAGTTATAAAAAGGGGGGCACAGCAAGGCTAAGGGACAGTGCACAATCAGATTGTTCTGCAAAAGCGGTTGTTGTCATGTAATACTAGCTTTCTTTTTTCCTATTCTACTTGTTTTCTTTCATAACAAAAAAAACCTTGCTACGTGTACTGCGTTAGGCTAACCGAGACTTGTCATAGCGCTTGCATATTGTTGCTTTTTTGTTGGTTTTGATTGCTTCCATTGTCCTCATTTGCAGATGACGAATATACTTTAAATCTACTACAAAAACAACATTTCTATATCAGACACGTGTGGTGCGATTCAACAAATCCAAACAGAACCCATTATAATCAGTGATCCTATAAGCGGGACGACTCGACGTGACACATTTCTGACAGTTAACTGATGCCCTGTTCTGATCCTGAAAAAAAAAAAAAAAAACTACAAATGGGGGGCCCACCAGAAAACCACTTTTCTACAGGAATTAAGAAAATCTTGTAAGACTGAAAACAACTTGGCAAAGAAAACTTTGTGAAATAATCAGTACTTCAGGACCGAAATTCCATTTACAAAGTCCACACGCATTTCCACTCATTTCTTATATTTTCTTTGATGCTGTTTGTTTGTCCCTGCTGGTCTACTGCTGTGATTTTCGATAAACCCGCCTCTAAGTGGAATGTAAAAACAATAAGTCTGGCTGCATGAAACTGTTCAAAGCCTCCCCCCAAATCCGGATTTGATTTATAAAGAATTTTCCTCCGTTGTTTACTGATAAATAAGAGTACTGGGACTATGGGACTATGTTGTGGGACTATGTTGTGTACAGGACTGTTGTGCAGTTAAAATGTCAATCTGTGTAATAGGGTTTATCAGCATTGAACACATTTCAGTAATCTTATGACTGAATGAGAGTGTGAGGTGTGTGAGGTGTGTGTGAGCACCTCTCCGGTCTGTCTGCGCGAACGGCGCGGGATGTGGACGGGCGTCAGGCCCTGCGTAAGCTGCGTCATAGAGGTCAGTCCTCCTCTGCCGAACAGGATGATGCCGCTTTCATTCTTCGTGCTGAAGGAGAGAGAGATCTCTGAGTCCACATCAAACGACACAGGCTTCAGCTCCATGTACCCCGGCCTGGGGAAGCTCACAGTGTGCAGGTTCTGACAGAGAGAGAAAGCCAGTGTTTAGTTTGTAGTTTCACCCAAAATCCTTCAACTATGCCAACTGTCCTGGAAACTTTGTGTCATGCCTTCATTTTTATGGTTTTTCTACTTTTCAAATGGCTTTATGTTCCACATTTTTGCACCTACAGTAAATGTCGCACCAGGACAAAATGGCATTGTTGAGAGAAACAAACACACAAACAAACAATTGTGTCCAGGTATAAGTCACATATTTTCCAGTAAATAAAATAAAATGTTTACAAACATTCTTAACACTGTAAACTTATTTTAGTTTCACTCACTCCACAAGAAATTCTTTAAATTTAACAAAGGACAATAATATATATATATATATATATATATATACATATACACTGGGTAACACTTTATTTCAATAGTGCACTTTAGACATTCTACTAACAGTAAGTAACTTTGCAACTACACGTCAACTAGCAGTCATTAGAGTATTAGTAGACTGTCTGCTTAATATCTACTAACACTTTATTTTGATGGGTCCACAACATACAACATACTGACTATCAGAAACTTTGCAATTATATGTCAACTTACTCTACTAACCCTAAACCTACCCTACTGAGATTAGTAGACATGTAGCTGCTAGTTAATAAGAATTAGTTGACATGTAGTTGACATGTAGTTAAAAAGTTACTTATAGTTGGTAGAATGTCTAAAGTGGACTATCAAAATAATGTGTAACCAAATACTGAATTACCGGCATGAGGGAAATGCACTATTCAAACATAAGCACAAACTTGTTGAATGTGAAGAGAGAAACTGAAACCCTTAAGCCTGAAAACTGAAACCCATGACATAAAACATCTCTTTATGAACACCAAGACCAGTCATGTGTTATTCAGTTGATGGAAAAATGCTAAACCCTAGATTTAAATGACACAAATTGTCTAACGTAGAAATGTCATTTGTTCTCATAAAATGATATTAAACATGAGAATTTAACACAGGGATCAATGTTGATATACTGTAGGATATGGTTAATGGACAAACTTACTAATGCACAGGTCTAAAACACATGATAGTATGGTACTTTTTTGTGGTGATAATTCAACCCATCAGCACTGTAAACCTCAACAGCACTTGAACTCCTGTTCAAGACAAACTACTGAACACGTGTGCTAAGATTCAGAAGAATAAAAACATTCATTAAAGATGATATGAGCAGACCAGGGATCTTTCTATAGTGTTTTTCCATTAACAGTGTATGAGTAAATTAAGGTCTTTTGGCCTGATGAGACCTTCATATTTGGTTTTAAGAGCAGAAATTACAAAGTGAATTCTGAATCTGGAAACTACAGGTCATCTTTTAATCTCACCCTCATTTTATTAAACTGCTATGACTGACTTTCTTCTGAGGAACAAGGAGGAAAATATTCTAAAAATAAATAAATAAATAAAAATAAATAAATATTTTTTTGTGTGTGTTGCACACAATAAAAGTCATACAGGTTTCAGCAACATGAGGGTGAGTAAATGATGACAGGGAAGCACTGGGTAGAGAGAGGGAAGTGGGATCGGCAAAGGACCTCAAGACAGGAATTGAACTCAGGTCGCCGTGAGCACAGTTGCGCTACATGTCAGAGCACTAACCACAAGGCTATCGGTGCCAACTTGTTTTTTTTTTTAACCCAGATTAAAGTTCAGAGGGAACCGATGGCTCAGAAATGCTAATTCTCTTCTGATTTTCCTTTAAAAGGGAGAGTGCTTGTGGATAAATATTTAAATTGAGCAAATGTTGCCTTTAGTGAAGAGAGACAATAACAAAGGCAGGAAGGTGCTGTGTTGCTGTACCTCAATGGAGCAGCCTTTGGTCAGTCCTGTGTAGTCTGGGCTGCTCAGCAGATTGTACGGCGTTCGGGAAACTTCAATGTCTTTCATACAGCCAGAGAATCTCTTCAAAACCACCTCTGACCTGAAGAAACGTGAAAAAAAACAAACAAAAAAAAACAGTCAGCAACTGCTTCAGAAAGCAGACATAAGATTAAACACAGGAGGAACTCATCTAATAACATCAGAATGCATTAATAGTGCATATACCTGTAGTTTCCAGTCTTGGGTACACCGCCAAAATACATCCTCTCATCCTCCCTCAGGTTGAGGCCTGTCGCTCCACCTGGAGACACCATCCGCAACTGCTCGTCCTCATTAGTGTCGATGTTCAATATGGCCATGTTTGCTAAGCAAATGTAAAAGAGACAGTGAAACACTGTGATTCTTTCAAAACATCGACTATTGACACAGCAGCACTCGTTCAACCAGTGGAGGGAGTTTGATCTATTTGCTTGACCATCAACTAAAGCAGATTTCACACTGGCAGTTTAGTTTGAAACAAAGCATGGTTTGCATGAAAAACGTTTAATGTGATAGCTGTGGGTCCAACTGTGATGGAACTGTAGCGTGATTTGTGTGAATGTGAAAGCAACTCTAACTCAAGTCCGCACTTGTGCATTGATGACAATGTTGTTAGTGGATACAAGCAAAAGTGAGTCTGCGATTGTGCAGTGTAATTGTGCAATGAATGCAAACAGGTCGACAAGACACATACAGTAGACGCAAGTGTCACTGTTCTGATGTGCATAGTAGCATTTAAAAACAAAACAAAAAGAAAACCTTGACAGGCATTGTTGTCTATCATGCGCAGTGCATGTTTGTGATGTTTACCAATGTTATTGTTAACTAAAACTAACGCTAAAGCCAAAATAGAATGTAAGAAAAAAAAAAAAAAGTATTTACTTTGGCAACTAACTGAAATAAAATTACTAAAACTAACAATGAAATAAAAGTAAATGATAAAAAATAATAAAAATGACAAAAGCAGAAAACAAAATTACTAAAACTAAAATTTTAAACTCAAAATATAAAAATAAAAGGTAATCCAACATGTAAATAAATACTATAATAATAAACGCATAAATAATACTGTAATGATACATCTTTGTGCTGACACATATTAAATTTGCCACGTCACAAAATCTGAATCAACAGTATTTGGCTTTACTGAGCTCACATGGCATACCTGAAAACATGCATCTACTGTAAGACCTGTGACCGTGTGATGATATTCAGTGGAAAAATAATAAGTTTGGCTTTGCCACGCTCATCATATGACTTCAGAAGATTTGATATACATTGCACATGTCACATGGACTACTGTTCTGAAAGCTTGCAAAGGACCAATGTCAACATCTCCATTTGTGTTGCACAGAAGAAAGAAACACATTTTGAAAAGCATGAGGTTGAGTAAGTGATGGATGTTTATTTTTCAGACCGGCTCGGCACACTGCTGAAGGTGAGCTGCTCTATTCTCATGTCTGTACCTTCTTTCTTCACGCGGGACATGGTGAACGACTTCCATTTGCCGTCATTATAGCGTTTGTCACTGATGATGGAGCCGGTGCCTGAGCCCAGATCATAACTCACTTTTACCCTCCCATCGCTCAGCTCTGCACTCATGAAGTCCTTCTGCTCAGACAGACAGAGCACAGATATAACAAGCAGAACGAATGCAGTTACTGTAAAATGGCTCATTTATATGGTTTAAAGGGGTCATCAGATGCAAAATTAACTTTTACATGTTGTTTGAACATAAATATGTGTTGGCAGTGTTTGTACACATCCACACTATAATGATAAAAATCCACAGATTTTTTTTTTTTTTTTATTGTGATCCAGCCTCACCTCCAGAAGAAGTGATAAGGTTCTTTTATGAATTTTTGCAAATCACCTTTCCTAATAACGTGCTAGTTAGCAAGTTCCACGGCTAAATTCGGCTAAAGTTAACAGTTTCATGAGAACGTCGTCACCACATGGAAGAGAAAGCGGGGTCAGCAGAGCTCATTAACATTTAAAGGGACATGCACCGAAACGGCTCGCTGTGAACAGAGCTATTTTTGACAAGGTAAAAAGGGTGTTGTTTTACACTACCACTGAAAAATTTTAACCAAAATATGTTATTGACTTTTCATTAAGACCCTAAAAAATCATATCAACTTGTGGAAAATGGGCATCCGATGACCACTTTAAGCGTGGGCGGGCTGTTACCATGTCTTTGGTGGCGAAGTACATCATGAGTGCGTCGGTGGAGAACGTGCGAAACTTGAACATGACGGTGGAAACGTTGGGGTTCCATCGGGTGGGTCGGCTGACGGCGGCGTATCCCTCTCCATCAAACTGAACTGTACCTTCAGTGTCTGCTGGCTGAGGACTACACACACACACACACAAACACACATATTACACTGAGCTCCTCACACTGAGCTCACAGCTGTGTGTGTGTGTGTGTGTGTTTGCTCACCTGACCACACATCCAGCACAATCCCCGTCTCTCTCTCTGTAGTTCCAGAGGCCGATCGGTTTCCCATCCAGAGACGTCTCTCCCATACAGCCTGAGAACGTGGTGGTTTTCACAGCGTCTGCCTTCTACACACACACACACACACACGAGGAGAATGTATTTCACATGATAAAACAATTCAGACTTAATATTCTGATAAACTGCACAATAATTCAAAATAAATTATTTCAAAGCAAGTCCCTTTCAGGCAATCCGGCATTGTAATAGTAATATCATTGATTTCACAGCACTGATACTATTGGATGGGAAAAGAACTGAATCAAATTAGTTCACAATTCATGAACTTTGCGATATCGACACTTTGAATTGAACTGAATTGAAACAACACTGAAGTGACTCGAGCTGAATGATGTCACTACAGTCTTCAGCAGTAGTGAAATGCAAACTCAGAATATGACGCAAATTTTAAATATATAATGTATTTAATCTAGTGCTGTCAAACGATTAATCGCATCCAAAATAAAAGTTTTTATTTACATAATATATGTGTGTGTACTCTATATTTTATTTGACAGCATTAATTTAATCTCATTTTATTAACCAGTATCTTCGCTGCTGACCTTCGATGATCCAATTCAATCATACTAATAAGCAAAAACAACTTTAGATAAACATATCATTTGTGTTTCATTTTTGTTATTGCTGAAGAGTGTTTATCTTTCTTCTCCTGCATCATATTCTTCATGCAATTAGTTTGAGCAGCACCCTCTACTGTATAGACATGAATTTACATTTCCTTCAGCCTGAGGCGTATTCATTTCACTTTTGCTGTGAAAGGGCTTTTACATCTGCCAAAATAGAACTTTATAGATTAAAAACAAACAAGCAAGCCCTGACCAGATTTAAAAAGTAACGTAACACATTACTTTCCATAAAGGTAACTAAGTAATGTAATTAGTTACGTTTTTATGGAGTATTGCAATATTGTAATGCATTACTTTTAAAAGTAACTTCCCCAACACTGGTCTTCAGTAGAGCTGCTTATAGCTGAATTTGAACTTGTTTCATACTGAATGAATGTGTCACAGTTATTGAACTGAACTGAATCAACTCTAAACTGACTAGAGCTAAAACTACAGATTTTTTTAGAGCTGTTTTTTGCTTCTGCCTCATTGATTCTGTGACTTTCCTGTTTATAACTGATAGCTGCTTTGAAACAATCCCTGTTGTATAAAGCATTTTAAAAATAAAGGTGACTTGACTGAATTTTGATTCTTAAGCACATTTATCTTGGTTTAACGCAATATATTACAGCTGAATATGCTAAAAAATATTAACTAATAGTTCTTACCATACTTCTTCAGCTGATTTATCACAATACATTAAGACAACTGGTTTGTATTACAAGTTTTTGAAATGCAATATTTAAATATGCAAATGATACATTATAATATAACTAAATATGCAACAATTTGCATACATTTTCCAGACAGGATTCTGAACTCTAGGTGAGTCGGGTTCAACTTCAAAATTCTTGCTTGATTTTGTTGACATATTAGAGGTAGGCTCTTACAGAGGGGATTTGGATTTTGGACTCTTTTTATCACTCCATTATTTAGAAAATACAGTCAACAGGCATAAAAAAAATATAAAAATAAAAATACATTTCCAGCATGTTATTAGGAGTAAAATTATTTATAAAAATCTTTATATAAATCAGCAATGTTAATGTTATATAAGCGAAATAGCATAAATTCTCAAAATTGTCCAGTGCATGAAAAAAAGAATGCTTTTTGCCTTTACTGTCACGCCTTAAAGATGTTTATATATTTTTTACTGGAAAACCGGTGGATGCAGTGTTGTGCGGTGGATTGATGAAGCGATCTCTCTCACCTTCACTGAGCCCAGTATGCCGCCGACAAACAGGTAAGCGTTCTGGTCCACATCCAGCACGGTGAAACTCTTGGGTGATTTGTCACTTCTGAGGCTCGGTAAGATGCCTGTTTTGGGTCCCTCCAGCGCATGAACGGAGATACTACCGTTGAGCCCGATACTGCACACCGCCAACATGAGAATAAGACCAACACTTGAGCCACTAATAACCAGCAATACTAATAAATAGTTACTAATAAACAGCTGTTTTCCTTTTCAGTCATGATTAATAGAAGGATTGTACTGTACACTGCAAATAGTAATCAATGTTTCCCCCCAAACACTGTTTCTCTTTACTGCTGTCATTAGATGAACATGTGAACTGAAATAACATTTTAGTTTTGTAAGGAAAATCTTTCACATCTGTCTACAGAACTAACATCTGGAAAGGAATCGGAAACAGTTAAGCAGAAGCATTTGATAAGAAGTAATGATATTTTACCAGAAATTATGACTTGGTTGTATTGAATTAACACTTAAAACAAAAAAAACAAAACAAAAGGAGAGTATTTAAAATATATTTTGAATCAAGTTAATTTTTCCATGAAAATGAAATCTAGTGAGGTTTAAGCTTAAAACAAGGAAAAATATTTCAGTGGAATAAGAAAAACTTCTCTGTAGCATTTTTTAAACATGTATTCTCTGAAAACCATCGAACAAAATTTCCACCATAATAAAATAAAACGGTAGTTGCAACTTTTTATCTCACAATTCTGACTTTATTTTTTACTTTTTCAGTTTCACATCTTCCAGTTTTACCATCTTTTTTCTTCTTCTCTGAATTCTGAGTTTATATCTCTTTTAAAGGAGCCAGAATTGTGTGGTATTATTTTTATTTATTGATTTTTTTGGAATTGCAAATTGAGAGATATCTCACAATTCTAAAAGATAACACCTCCCAATTCAGACTTTTTGTATATTTCCTGAAAATATATAGTACAAAAAATTTAAATAAAAAAATTATATTACATAATAATACATGCATATATTATATATATTATTCACTTATTGCTTACATATAAACTGACAATTGTGAGAAAAAAGTAACTACCTTTTTTTATTCTGTGGTGGAATCTCCACAATTTCCTATCTTGAGTAAATCTATCTTGTTTTAAGGATGTGAAAGGGTGATAGAAAATGAGGAAATGCTTATTTTTCAACAAAACACACAGTGTATGTGAACTCTGAATTACCGTGTGGCCTCGATCCGATGCCAGTTTCCATCGTTGATGACGAGATCGGGATATTCGACACGGCCGACCCCTGATCCCACATCCCACAGGAAGTTCACCTTACCCTTCCTCATCTCAATTGCTAAGAAATCCACCTACACACGATTCAGGAAATTCAGCTCTCATCAAACATGATATTATGTGTGTGTGGAAGAGTAATAAGCTCTTATTATTTCCCTCGACATCTCTGTTTCTGACTCAAATGTACATGTTCAGCAGTGTGAACCTCAGAAATCCAGACAGTTTCAGACTCACATATTTGGCCGATCCGAGGTAGAAGAGCAGGTTATCAGCAGCAACCGTCTTCACATGGAGGATGATGGTGTTATAGCTGCCTTTCTTGATTTCTGGCCGGTAGGTGCGGATACAGTCTCCACCGGATGACACAGACACCTTAATCTAGGGGTCAAAGGTCACGAGAGGTCAAGCCAGAGAGTGCAGACAACACACGATGAATGATCTTATTTCTTTTCTTGCAGCTTGTAGAATATTTAAGGAGAAATCAACATGAACATCTTAAAATTAAGACCATTTATTGAATTTGTGTTCATAGAATAGTGTTTAAAACGTAAAGCTGACAGAAAGTATCTAGGCTGTTTGCATGAGGATAATTAGGGATCTATGATTTCTGTGATGTGAAAAATGCAGATGGAATCCAGCCATAAAAATGGAATGTAATGTTTAAAGCGGAATGTCATGGAATTTGGCAAATGTTGTCTGTGCACTTAATTAAATGGTGATATGAACTAGTGCCTGTGACATATTTAACTTCTACATTTCAAAGAGTTAAATCATTCAGTTAATTCATTAATTTATGGGGAACAGATATGGTACTTCCAATTTGTTGTTACATGAATATGGAACAGAAATGATTACAATCTGGAAGTAAATAGATTTTTGCTTTAATACGGCACAACCACATGGTTTGAATGAAGACTTTAATTTGTCTAGTCTTCTATAATGTGAAGATATTTTAAAATATCTTCTTGTATATTTTGTATTTACACTATTATTACACATATGCGTTGCTATACAGAGGAAGGTCCTGCGTGAATGTTTGTTGTTTTAAAATGCACTGAGCACTTGATTTTTTTGCACGTTGTAATAATAAAGATGATTGCTTGCATCTTGGCATGTAAATAAATAAGAATCATGTTACACGTGGAGCATTCATTTTTTTAATGAATAATCACACATTTTTTTCTTCCACGTTTTTATTTTAAAAACAAAGGACTGTTTAATTTTCAGTTGTTTAAAAGATGAATTGTTAAATGTTTTATGCCTTCATTTGATTACCAGAAAAATGAAAATGCACAACACAAACGATCTGAAAATAAACAGATAAAGTTGTTTTTATAAATTAATTTGATTAGGCTTTTTGATCATTCAAATTTAATTAAACCATTAAGAAATAATTAAAAGAGAAAGCACAGGATCTAGTTAAAATTTCCTAGGGCCCTAAAAATGTAATTGTTGTTGAACTTCGATATTTTTTAATTAACTGATGTTAAATTGTATAAATTTCATGATTTCAATGAATAAAACCTGCTTCTCCTGGAGTATGATGGGCAGTACTCACAGAGTTGGCCTGTTTGCGAGCCTGGTTGATGAGCTCTTTGATCTGCGAGATGTTTTTCTTCAGGTTGTCCTGGAGTTCCTGAATGGGCTTCAGTTTCTCCAACAACCTATCAGCCTCATTCTCCAGATGCTTGACTTTAGCTCCGGCTGCGTGAACTGCAGACACACACGCAGAGGAGCGGCCGTCACACACATTAACACACAAGAGCGTGACAGAGTAAAATACACACCGCATTAGAAACATGCTGGATAGCGGAGCCGTGAGTAACGGAGAATGAAAGGCTCTAACATAAGAGCGCAAGAGACTATGAAAGAATTCAGAAACAAAGGGAAAATGGGAAAAAAGTGACATGTTATATATCTCTCACTGGCAGCGTAGGCAGCGGAAGACATGGAGCTGTTATTTCAAAAGAGAAGATGAGAGTAAAAAACGACAGAGTTTCCATCTGTAATTAGCTAAAGCGCTCATTAGGATAACAAGCTTAGTGAAGCTTTCAAAGGCTGCGTTTAATCCTGTCGGGTTGAAACAAAGAACGGAGAAACGGAGCGATTGGGAAAACACTCTCTCTGTACATGCAGCGCTCCGCATAAAAGCACCATGCTGAAGCCTCGGGGAGCGGAGAGAGCTCTTCAAATCATTCGCACAGATGAAAGAAGAAAATCGTGTATACATACTTATTGCTGTTGACGTTCAAAATCAAATGGGGGGGAAAAATACCAAATAAGCATTTAAGTGATCTTGTAATGCAAACATTTCAATTAAGAAATCAAATCTTCATGATCCATGCAGCTGTTGTCTCTATAAAGAACGATTATTGCTGGAGTTGGATGGAAGTCGTACTGTTTTTCTCCGGGTCTTTGATCAGGTTGTTGGCTTTCTTGACGTCGTCCTCCAGTTTGCTGTAGTTCCTCTTCAGGCCCATCAGGTTGAGGTTCATGTCCTTCAGGCGGTTGAGCACGTCTATGGCCGTGTCGTTGGCCTCCGCCGCCTTCAGCTTAGTGGCCTGGATCCTGGCTGCCAGATCTGCCGTCATCAACGATAAAACATAGCATGCTTAGCTGCACGTCTCAAACATCGTGTTCACCAAGCTGAAGAACAGCATTCGTATGAGGAAAGCACATCATGAATGATCTTATTTCTTTTCTTGCAGCAAATTACTTAACATATGTGACCCTGGACCACAAAACCAGTCATAAGGGTCAATTTTTTGGAAAATTCTGAATATATAAGCTTTCCATTGATGTGTGGTTTGTTAGGATCGGACAATATTTGGCCGAGATACAACTATTTGAACCTGGTAAAATCTAAATATTGAGAAAATCGCCTTTAAAGTTATCCAAATGAAGTCCTTAACAATGCATATTACTAATCAAAAATTAAGTTTTGATATGTATTTACGGTAGGAAATTTACAAAATATCTTCATGGAACATGATCTTTACTTAATATCCTAATGATTTTTGGCATGAAAGAAAAATGGATCATTTTGACCCATTCAATGTATTGAAGGCTATTGCTCCAAATATACCTGTGCTACTCATGACTGCTTTTGTGCTCCAGGGTCACATATTTAAAGAGAAATCAACAAGAGCATCTTACAATCAAAATGATTCAACATTTACTGAGTAAGTGTGTTCATAGCAAAGTGTTTACAGTAAATGTCACGTCATGCACAGAGGTGGACAGTATATTAAGTACATTTAAAAAGTATCTGTAGTTTATCAGAGTATTTTTCTTTGGAAAACTTCACTTTGTTCCAAAGCATAATGTCGTACTTTTTACTGCATTACATTTCATAAATAAAAGTTGTTGTTTATTTTACCTTTAATACTTAAGAATATAAAAAATGTAGTACTTTACTTGAGTAAAAGCAAGAAAGTAATAGATTTCTAATGCAATTAAGTATTTAACGATATTTAATATGAAATGTAGTGCAGTAAAAAGTGCTTTGGAATGTTATGAAGTAAACACTCTGATAAAGTACAGACACTTGAAAAGTACTTTTTAAATTAACATGTTTAATTAAGAACTATTTATTTATTTTTATGACAATTAAACACATTTCACTCCATATTCAGGCATCCAGACATTGGTAACACTTTACAATGAGGTTCATTAGTTAACATTAGTTAACAACATTAGTAAAAATGAACTAAGAATGAACAATACTTATACAGAATTTATTAATCTTAGTTAATATTAATTTCAGCATTTACTAATGCATTATTAAAATCACAAGTTGTGTTTGTTAACATTAGTTAATGCACTGTGAACTAACTTGAACAAATAATGAACAACTGTATTTTCATTAACTAACATTAACAAAGATTAATAAATAGTGTAATAAATGCATTGTTCATTGTTTGTTCATGTTAGTTAATACAGTAACTAATATTAACAAATGACACCTTATTGAAAAGTGTTACCCAGACGGTTTAATTTCGAGTTTTCATTACATTTCTATTCTTCTCAATGATTCTCAGTAGACTAAATCAGCATACATTTACATCAGCACTACAAATACTACCATAATGAAAAAATACTTTCCAGTTTTAATTATATTCATCAATTATTGCTATGGTTATTATTATATTTTCAGTCATGATGGTGGAGAACTGTGTTTAACTGTCATAAATCAATTTCACAATCCTAAACAAATCCTAATGTCCTCAAACTAACTAGGTTTCAATTTTCTGAAAGAAATATATATATTATTTTCATTATAAAGAAATATGCTTTGTAAGACCTATTCATAAACATACATTTCCATTTTAAAACAATGATCTGTGACAAATGTATCACCTCTCTAGATTATGCTTCTTGAAAAGACACAAATCATTTTAAGAGAATCTTTGTTCTTTTTTACTTTTTATTGTTAATTTTATTTCTTATTATTTTGATTTTTTTATAATTATTTTTAAGCCTTTTATATATAAAGCACCTTGAATTATCATTGTGTAATATATATATATATCAAGACTCTCCTTGCCTACATTATTTTAGTATTATTTACATACATTACAGTATTTATTCATATTTTGAATTAGCTTTTTAATTTTGAAATTTCTATTTAGGTTTATTTTATTTCAATTGTAGTTATTCTTAGTAATTCTAGAATTTAAAGTTGAAATTTTATTCATCTAACATTTATTTCATTTTATTTAAGCTTTCAGTTACTGAAAATGGTTTTTAATAGTTTTAGCTTCAGGTAACAACACTGACTTGATATTTTACTGACTGCTGTTTTCTCAGGCAGTATATGGAGGTATGAAGGTAACAAGACACATCCAAATCCAGTGCTTCCCTAATATCCTGTCTACTAAGATGCCTTCATCTGGGCATTTTTTAAGGGCAGCACAGAGTTGCCCTTTACAGTCTATGATAACCCGTAATTCTGTGTGCCAAATTTTGGTGCTGAAAATTGTTTTAGATCCTAAGAAATGACGTTGTGGGATTCTAGATGCCAGTCTGAAACCTGTTATGAGATGGATGCTATAGGTTTCACACACGCACACGCACACACACACACGCACGCACACACACACACACACGCACACACACACACGCACACTGCGCTCAGTGATAACCTCGTCCTGACAGCACCTGAATCAAATGTGTGACAAACACACACATGCACACACACCTCTGTGTAACCATAGAAACAGCAAACATCAAACTCTATGAAGGTTTAAAGTGGCAGATTCAGTGTTTTCTGCAGTCAAGCTGGTGAGGATGACCCTGACACACACACACACGTGCACACACACACACACACACACACACACACACACACACACACACACACACAGCTCAGCTGTCAAGGAAAATATGACAGTTTGAGAACACACACACACACACACACACACATGTTTGTTTTTCTATACTTGTGAGGACTTTCATAGACTTCTATTGTTTTTATACTGACCTAACAATATTTTCTATTGCCCTACACCAACCCTACCCCTAAACCTACCCCTTACAGAAATCTTTTTGCATTTTTACATTTTGAGATAAACTTCATTCAGTATTTTTAATAATTTATTTCCCTTGTGAGGACCGGCCAAATGTCCTCACAAAGTCAAAAATGTTAGGTTTTACTATCCTTGTGGGGACATCTGGTCCTCACAAGTATAGCTAAACAAGCCCCCACACACACACACACACACTCACTCACCATCAGGGATTGCGTTGAGTTTCTCCATTGTGTCGTTCAGGCCTTTCTGTAATTCTTTGTTCTTTTTGTTGGCTCCTTTCAGTCTGAACTGAAGAGCACCCAGATTGTCTCCATTTTCTGAAAAAAAAATAAAAATACATCAAAAAGATGTTGGAAAAACAATAAGGTTTTTCTTGGGAAGATTTGTGAGAAGGACGGTATTAATTCTGCTGAGGATGGAAATCTAATGTGGATTTTCACCTTTCACGTCATTCTGCAGGTCTCTGGCCTCATTCCACAGACGGTGACTCTTCTGAACTGAACCCTTGGCCTGATCTTTCAGAGATCCTTTGGGTCCTGAGGCCTACAGACAGGACATAACACACACATCAGAGCAGAGGCCACTCACGCTTCAGATGATACAAAACCTGCTGCTAAGGACTAGATGGTACTATAGGGAGGGACATGTTTTGAACAAAACACAATGCGATACAAAGCAAGATAAAGGACTGTCATTTTACAAGCCAAATTCCGGAAATGTTGGGATGTTTTTTAAATTTGAATAAAATGAAAACTAAAAGACTTTCAAATCACATGAGTCAATATTTTATTCACAATAGAACATAGATAACATAACAAATGTTTAAACTGAGAAATTTTACAATTTTATGCACAAAATGAGCTCATTTCAAATTTGATGCCTGCTACAGGTCTCAGAATAGTTGGGGCATGTTTACCATGGTGTAGCATCTCCTCTTCTTTTCAAAACAGTTTGGAGATGTCTGGGCATCGAGGTTATGAGTTTCTGGAGTTTTGGTGTTGGAATTTGGTCCCATTCTTGCCTGATATAGGTTTCCAGCTGCTGAAGAGTTCGTGGTCGTCTTTGACGTATTTTTTGTTTAATGATGCACCAAATGTTCTCTATAGGTGAAAGATCTGGACTGCAGGCAGGTCAATTCAGCACCCGGACTCTTCTACTATGAAGCCATGCTGTTGTAATAGCTGCAGTATGTGGTTTTGCATTGTCCTGCTGAAATACACATCATCTGGAGGGGAGCATATGTTGCTCTAAAACCTTTATATACACCTTTCAGCATTCATAGTGCCTTCCAAAACATGCAAGCTGCCCATAGCCTATGCACTTATGCACCCCCATACCATCAGAGATGCTGGCTTTTGAACTGAACGCTGATAACACGCTAGAAGGTCTCCTTCCTCTTTAGCCCGGAGGACACGGCATCCGTGATTTCCAACAAGAATGTCAAATTTGGACTTGTCTGACCATAGAACACTTTTCCACTTTAAAACAGTCCATTGTAAATGAGCCTTGGCCCACAGCACACGACGGCGCTTCTGGACCATATTCACATATGGCTTACTTTTTGCATGATAGAGCTTTAGTTGGCATCTGCAGATGGCACAGCGGATTGTGTTTACCGACAGTGGTTTCTGGAAGTATTCCTGGGCCCATTTAGTAATGTCAATGACAGAATCATGCCGATGAGTGATGCAGTGTCGTCTGAGGGCCTGAAGACCACGGGCATCCAACAAAAGTCTTCGGCCTTGTCCCATATGCACAGAGATTTCTCCAGTTTCTCTGAATCTTTTGATAATGTTATTCACTTTGCAATTTGACGTTGAGGAAAGTTGTTTTTAAAGTATTCCACAATCTTTTTAAATTCCAACACCAAACTCCAGAAACTCACAACCTCGATGCCCAGACCTCTTCAAACTGTTTTGAAAAGAAAAGGAGATGCTACACCATGGTAAACATTCCCGTACCAACTATTTTGAGACCTGCAGCAGGCATCAAATTTGAAATGAGCTCATTTAGTGGATACAAGTGTAAAATTTCTCCGTTTAAACATTTGTTATGTTATCTATGTTCTATTGTGAATAAAATATTGGCTCATGTGATTTGAAAGTCTTTTAGTTTTAATTTTATTCAAATTTAAATATTGGAATTCGGGTTGTAAAATGTGTATATGTGCCACACATTTAATTCAAAACCTTGAAGATTTTTTTTTATGAATTTGAAATAAGTCTCTTCTGCTCACCAGCATATATTTGATCAAAAATATAATAAAAACAGCAATATTATGAAATATTATTACAGTTTAAAATAGCTGTTTTCTATGTGAATATCTGTTAAACTGTAATTTATTTCTGTGATCAAAGCTGTATTTTCAGCATCATTGCTCCAGTCTTCAGTGTCACATGATCCTTCAGAAATCATTCTAATATGCTGATTTGCTACTCAAGAAACATTTCTGATTATTATCAAGCAATAGAAAGTCACAAAAACAATGGTCCTGATTGTGTGGTGATAAACAAAAATTATATTCTATATGAAATATAACAAAGAAATCAGGAATGTTATTGAACGTGATACGATCAGTGTGCTCTTGTCATGTATTTCCATGCTGGGAGAGGATTGAAAGTTAATTTTTAGTATTGTTGCATATTGTCAGGTTTGACACTCTTGTGTGAAGCACCCTTGTTCAGTTTTAACCTTTTGCCCCACCATTTCTGCGTCAGACGTGAGAGGATAGTGAAAGAGGGTGAACGACAGGAGCGAGGGATGATAACGGGAGAACAGGAGGAAAGCTTTGATCTCTGAAGCAGGACAAATGGAAATGAACTGAACAGCTTTAACACGACCTGTTTGAGGTGTGGAGTGAATCTCTAGACATTACAGACGAGCTCCTGACACAAAACGTCACTCCTATGAAATAGGTTACAGATTACAAGTTACCTTATTTAAAATGTAATAAGTAGTGTTACTATTTCAATTACTATTAAAGTAACTGATTGCATTTGATTACTTTTTGATTACTTTTATTAATTCCTAACAAATGTTTTCAACTGTTAATCATTTTGAAACATTTAAAGCAGGCACTCAACACTGATTAATGCCAAACTTTCAAAATCCGCTTGAATTAAGATAATAATAGTTTAATTTTAAAGCACAGCCACCACAAAATCAGACGTTAGCACACCTTTAACTCTGAGATTGTTCTGATTTTTGGCATCAAAAATCAGAATCATCAGAATAGCATTACTTTACTAAACGGCATTTAAATGACTGGAGGCATCATGCACATCAAAAACAGGCAAAGCAACCAATTAATATTATTCTACATATCCTAGCTATTTACAGAAAATATTCAGATGTAATCCTCTCTGTAACCGTTAACATTTTCATGAGTAACTGTAATTTATTTACACATTTTTTTTGCAGTAACTGTTCCGGATTACAGTTACATTTCTTTTGTAATTAAATTACGTAACCCCGTAACATCCCCAACACTTTATATATATATATATATATATATATATATATATATATATATATATATATATATATATACACACACACACACACACACACACACACACACACACATACTGTATAACGTAATAAATATCCCTGCATTTCCCTGTTTGCCATTGGCTGGGATATGAACTCTTGCAATATCTTGCAATAAAAAAAATGTTGACTTTTCTGCTTTAACACAAAAAGACATGAGTTGAAAAAATCTGCATGTTCTATAAGTAAATAAAACAAAAACAAAAAAACAACCGAATGTAAATTAGCTGCTGCCCACGTGGAGCGTTTACATCAGTCACTGATGCAGACAGGAGCCACTCCTAATGATATGTGTGTGTGTGTTTGTGTTTCCTCACCAGCTGTAGAGCATCAATGCTGGTTTTCTTTGCCTCTTTGGCCACTTTATCGGCCTCATCGATGTAGTTTTTGATGTTGGTATAAGCCTTGAAAGCAGCCGTGGCGTTGAAGGACAGGTTCTTTGCCTCAGCTAGAATGCTACAGAAATCAAATTCAGATCAGTGAGAGAAGACAAATTAAATCAACCCAGGCTCACTGGAAAAATGTGCCTGTGGTCACATTTCCACAAACTGATTACATTGCTTCAGCACATTTCGTGACAGTTTTGAAATTAAATGTCCAGTGAGTGGCACTAAAAGCACATTCTATCTGAAACTGATGAAAATATGAATCTGGCAGCGTTTTACTATGTGAACATATACAGTAAATAATGTAGCGCCCAGTGTTGGGGAAAGTTACTTTTAAAAGTAATGCATTACAATATTGCGTTAATTCCTAAAAAAAGTAACTGATCACGTTACTTAGTTACTTTTTATGGAAAGTAATGCGTTATGTTACTTTTGAGTTACTTTTTAAATCTGGGCAGGGCTTGCTTGTTTGTTTTTAATATAAAAAGTACTTGTTTTACAAATGTAAAAGCCCTTTCACACCAAAAGTGAAGTGAATATGCCTCAGGCTGAAGGAAATGTAAATTCATGTCTGTACAGTAGAGGGCGTCGCTCAAACAAATCACATGAAGAATATGACGCAGAAGAAGAAAGTTGCAATAACAAAAATGAAACGCAAATGTGCCATTTTTGCTTATTAGTATGGTTAAATTGAATCATCGAAGGTCAGTAGCAAAGTCATTGGGTAATAAAATGGGATTAAATAAAATTAATTATATTTGTCTTATTTAACATTTAATTAGTGCAGGTTTGCATCATATTCTGAGTTTGCATTTGGCTGTTTTTATTCATTTTGAGGAACACTGAATGTGTTTTTGTGCAGGTGAGATGAGTAAATATATGTTCATATTTAGTCTAGAACTACAGTAAGATCATGTTCACACACAATGCTCTGCACTTATGCTGCATTCAAGTCATGTCGGATACATTGTATTTACGAGTTGAACGCACATGAACGCCACCACAAAGTCGTTATTACGAGTGAGAAACTAAATTTTCTTTAAGCCCTGAGTTTTCGAGTGGGGGGCGTGTCAGTGATAAAACGTGTCGGATGCAATGGATGCAGCCAAAGAGTAAAGATATGCAGCGTCGGGAAAGTTGTTGAAATTAATAAAATGATTAATTTTTTTAAATGTACAATAAAACTATATAAGTTACATATACAAAATATTATATTATTGCATAATTATAATAGAATATATAATTATTCAGTTTTCATCACCTTCATAAATAAAATAAAAACAGAAAAAATAAAAAAACACAATGCACATTCTTCATTCAGTATTTTGTAGATGTAGAGTTAAAAAAACGTTGAATTTTATGTAGAAAAGGTAAATCGTCATCTTTTTCTGACCAAAGTGACTTGAACGTCGTAATAACGACTTGTCAACTCGTCAACTTGTGCAAGTGTTTTATTGCCTCTAGTGTTCATTTGAGCTGGAAACTGCACACACACACACCTGTCGAGCATGGCAGCAGAATCATTGAGCTGGCCAGCGTGGTCCTCCGCTCTCAGCAGCAGATCAGGGATGGAGTCGTCCAGACCACGATCCAACCGCGCCACCTTAAAATCCAACTTATCGTGCAGGGGACCCAGCTCTCGCGCCATCTCCTCCAGCTCCTGCAGACGCCAGTCAGTAAGCCACGGCTCTGAAGATAAGTTATCTTTTTTTGTAGCATTTCTGTAGCATTTCTGTAAGAAACTGACCTCTTTGCCCCGGTTGATGCTGTCTGAGAGAGCGTTAGCTTCGTCCAGCATCTTCTCTCCTTCCGCCAAAATTCCCTCCATTTCCTTTTTCTGTTCACCGGCCACATCCCTCTTTCCCTGCTCAAACATAACAACATGCTTTAGACACGACTCGGAGCGTTTTATACAGCAAGTCTGTGTGTTTGTGTAAGTGTGCACCTGCAGACGGTCGAGGTTCAGTTGGTTGTTAACAGCCAGTCCCTCGGCCTGTTTAGTTTTGTTGTGCGCGTCCCTCAGCAGATCCTGAGCTTCGTCCAGTTTCTGCCTGTAATCGCCTATTTTATCACTGACCTCCTTCTTCAGGTCCTCTGTGGCCTGGTGTGGATCTCCAAACAAACGCTTCACTCTAGCCAAAAGAGCCTCTGCGGCACTATAAAGATGAAGAGAGAGGGCTCCTTATCTGTGACTCATGACACAAGAAAACTCTTTAAGAGACCAAAGCAAACCAGAAAGACCAACTACACTAGCATTCAAATGTTTGGGATCAGTGAGATTTTGGCTTGTATTCAGCAAGGATGCATTAAATTGATCAAAAGTCACAGTAAAGACCTTTATAATGTCATAAACGATTTCTATTTCAAATAAATGCTGTTCTTTTGAATTCATCAAAGAATCCTGAAAAATAAAAATGTCTTGCTGTTTCCATAAAAATATTTGGCATTTTGGGCAGAGCTGGCCCAAGGCATAAGCGAACTAAGCGGCTGCTTAGGGCCCCCCGTGGCCACCAGAGGGCCCCCAAGAGTAGCCTACATGAAATTACAGTTTATTTTATTTTATTTTAATTCGTGATATGTCAATGGACAGTGCTAATTATATGAAAGCAAAATATAAAAAAATAATAATCTATACATATCATTTTATTACGTATTTCCATAGCGGCGTGTCATGCAGGCATAATAACGACCATGTTGATAATATGTGCTGGACGCTGCCGTGTGAATCTGTCGGATTAACATCACATAAATTCACCTATTTCTCCCAAAACACATGAAAGTAAGTGGCCAGTTAGCTGGGAGAAAAACAGAGTAAACTTTATAGTAACCTACACAATGTGTATTTGATAGAAATAAAGCACGTCCTCCATTAATTGAAAGGATTATTTATTGCCACTTTCCATAGAAATCAGTGTGCAGCCTATTTAACAAACTAAATGTCTTTTTTACTTAATTAAACTGCATTTAAATGTCTGAAACCTAAAATAAACTTTATTCGGTTGAAAATACGGAACGGTTATGAAATATGAAAAGCACTGAGCGTCTTTCTTTTGTCTTTCTTTTCTCTGAGCTCGTCTCTCTGGCTCAGTGCCAGCCAAAGCGTGGCGCGTCAAAGGGTTAAAATCAGTCTCGTTTTGGGGGTGGAGGGGGCACAAATTCAACATGGAGGTTTTGTGGCACAAATCAGGGGTGCGTTTCTCAAATCCATTGTTAGCTAACTATGGTCGTTATTTCCATTGAACTCTATTAGTAACGACAGAACTTGCGGCCATAGCTGCTTTTGGGAAACGCTCCCATCAGACCAGATTAATTAGCACAGCCTAGGCAGGGTATCTTTTTGTTTTAGCGAAGTTCATGTTTGAACATCAAAATATCAGCGAATAGACATCTTAATATATTATAAGATTTTACTTAGTTTTAGATAAAGGTTTTTTTTCTTCTGCGTAAAAATAACTTTCCTGGGTATATGTTTTTGTAATAAAAATAAGCTTCTGTTTCATAAACTAGATATAGATTAAGAGTTGTTTTATATGTACAGATGCTCTCTCCAGTGTTTACTATTTATTTAAAAAAAGTAGGCCCATAACTTGTAATAAAAGTACAACTTCGATAGCATTGTCTGCTAGTTTATTTAGCTAGGTCTACTTTTCAGCACACCACATTAAGTATGCCATTTAATACTTTAAGACTTTGAATGTTAAAGTGCAAATTAACACCTGACCACTCTTGTAAGTTTGCAGTTGTTACAAATAAAAATCACAGAAGGGTAAAAACATGCCAGGCACACAATGGTATGATGTAAGCAACACAGCTACATCAAACAAAACTGATAATGTGTGTTAGATTTATAGTGTGGGAATAATCAAGCTTTGACAATAACCAGTCATATTGGCGGCACCGAGGGGCCCCCAAATAAAATTTTGCTTAGGGCCCCATAAAGGCTTGGACCGGCCCTGCACATGGGTGAATAATCACAACATGAGTAATGAATTTAAGTTTTTGCACACACTATTCCTTCGTAAATAAATTCCTACAACCCTGAATAAAGATGTTACAATCTCAGCTCAATACTGTATTTTGTAGGACATCTTTTGTCTTTTACTAAAAGACAGGGGATCTCTGAGGAGACATCAAACCAACAAATATCTACATGCTTCAGCGCTGCGCTCAAACTGAATCCATCTGTAAACCACCTAATGCGAATGAAGTGGACCTGGCAGCTCTTAAAGCGGTTCAGCTTTACTCGATCCCTCTGTCCTCCTCTAGGTGTCTCTCTCTGTTCTCTCATGGCCGTATAGACTCTGGAATCCATTACAGAAGTAATTTGATTAGGCTGGAATAATATTCCTCCCCCGCCCAACCTCGGGCAACTTTTAATTAGTTCATTAAGATTTTACATAAGAAAGAGAAACTTTCTTCATTTGAGCTGTGATCCAATGAACCACAAAATACGACCGAGAAACATAATGCCACCAAAACAATTATTCCAACCTGTGAGCTTGAATGGCGTCCTCACCGCTGCATAGCTTTATGTGCTCTGTGTGAAGGAGGTTTGTTGTGGTACTCAAACTGAGCAACATTCATATGATCTTTACTTATGAACACTTATGAAGCACAACCTCAAAACTGCATGATTTTTTCCATTATAGAGCGCAACAGTCTGTAAAAACTCCAGGTGGGGAATTTTGAATGATAAGTTATAAACCTTGCTAATCGATCGAATATGCTTGCGTTGAAAACATCAACCCACATTATTTTAACTTACTTTTTTTAAAATATTCCTATTTAACAGCTGAGTTTATGGTGAAAAACTACATTACCCATAATGCTGTACAGAAAAATCCACCAATCAACCAGTTCCAACCATTTGCAGTAAACAAATTGTGCCAAAAGATCTCTTTAGTCAATCTCACTACACTCTCAGAAATAAAGGTACAAAAGCTGTCACTGGGGCGGTATCTTTTCAAAAGGTACATGTTTGTACTCAAAGGGTCCATTTTGGTACCTTAAAGGTACATATTAGTACTTAAAGTGTACATATTTGAACCTAATAGGTACAAAAGTGTACCTTTTGAAAAGGTACCGCCCCAGTGACAGCTTTTGTACCTTTATTTCTGAGAGTGTACGCTGTCATAAAACGTACGTATTTGTATACATATGCATATTTTCATGTTTCTATAGATACAATCAACAACTAAATAAATAAATAAATATCCATTGTTTTGAAGACTTGCTTCCTGAGATTGTAGTTTTTTCCCTCACTAAAGCTGTGAAGTACACAGTCTTTTGTCTTTGTATTTTTGTCTGATTTTCAAATAATTTTTGCTTCAAATCAAAATTTGCAATTTAGTGATTCCCCTTGTTACTGTTTGTTTTGGTTCATGGCTTATAACTCTTTAAAATGATAGTTCACCTTCAGTTGGTCCCCATTGACTTGCATAGTGTTTTTTTTTGTTTGTTTTTTTTCTTCTCTCTCCATACTATGGAAATCAGTTGGTACTAGCAACTGAAGGTGAACTATCTCTTTAACAAAGACGTTAACAAAAATCCCTATGGGAAAAATGAATGGGGAAAATACCAATGCCACTGAAAAATGCAGCCTTCTGCAAAAAATGATATCCTGGAAGTGACATAATCTGGACTGCAGTGTGAACACTTGTGTGTGTTTTACCCCAGTTCTTCATCAGCGATGTTTTTCTTGCCAGAGAGCTGGCGTTTGCGTAGCTCTGCGAGCATGGCTTGTATTTCGTTGTTCATCTCGTTCACGCTCTTCTCAGGAGCGCCATCCCTCGAGCCCAGAGTCGCGTTCAGCTCACGCGCTTTGTCCCGTAAAGCTGGACAACACACACACACACAGAGAGAGAGAGTCACATTTGTTTTAATGTGAGCAGCAGAAATTTTACACGCACACACAATGCGCAAAAATACTGTAATTGTAAATAAATTTACTAATATGAACAGACCATCTATGAATCTATAATAAAATGATGAATAACACATACAGGGGACAATATATACAAAGAACCAGTGTTGGGTAAGTTACTCTAAAAAAGTAATTAATTACTTTCTAAATCCTATATCAACCTCGACAAGTTAATGATACATGGATAGACATGAAACAATTCTTTTAATTCTTACAAATAAATAATACAGTAGATAACTACATAAATTATTCTGGTCACACTTTAGAGTATAATTCTCACTATTAACTAACTATTAACTATGACTTTTGCCTCAATACACTCCTAATTACTGCTTATTAATACTTAGTAAAGTAGTTGTTAAGTTTAAGTATTGGGTAGGATTAAGGATTTAGAATAAGGTCTTGCAGAATAATAGTTTCTTTTTAAGTAATAACAAACAGCCAATATCCCAGTAATATTCATGCTAATCCCAAACTAGTTAATAGTGAGAACTGGACACTAAAGTATTACCAGTATTCTTAACGACTCACCAAAGCATTTAAAGTGAAAAGGGTACATAAAAAGCATACATTTATGGTTAGACTTTAAATTTTGATGTTAAATCCACTATTGTATTGTACTGTATATAAATGTTCTACAGTCTATACAAAGTATTAAGTTCAACTAGATAGTAAAGTTTGGATACAAACTTTAAGTTGGCTTGAAAAAGCCTAGCTGTAAAAGTTTTAAAAGCTTGAAGTTTGAAGGTTTTCAGTTTGAAGTAGTTTGAAATACGTAAAATAGTTTTAAAGATTAAAGTTTGAATGTTTTAAAGGCAATACAGTCTATCAGAAGAACAGACACAGAAAAACAGATCGCTGGGGTACCTGGGGAGGCTTCTAGGGTGGTTGCTAGGTGGTTGCTATGGTACCCGGGGTGGTTGCTAGGATGTTTCTAGGGTACTCTGGGTGGTTGATAGGGTGTTGCTAGGCGGTTGCTATGGTACTTGGGGTGGTTGCTAAGGTGTTGCTAGGTGGTTGCTAAGGTACCCAGGGTGGTTGCTAAGGTGTTGCTATGCGGTTGCTAGGGTACTCGGGGTGGTTGCTATGCAGTTGCTAAGGTAATATTAATGTGTTGCTAGGTGGTTGCAATAGTACCCGGGTAGGTTGCTAAGGTGTTACTAGCATGTAGAAGTAACTGTAATTAAATTACAGAAAAAATAAGCGTAATCCCTTACTTTACTGTATTCAAGGGAAAAGTAATTAAATTACAGTAACTAATTACACCCAACACTGCACAGAACACATGTAACTTTCCCTTATTTCTTTTCACCTCAATCTCATAGGTGCGACCTGCTTCAGTTTGGTTCAAAGAAGTTAAAATTTGACTCAGCAGAGTTAATGTTCTTTAATCAAATTAAATTCAGTTCTGAAACTCCAATCAATTCAAACCGGAGAGTGAAATAAAAGAGCAAACAAGCTTCTCTGCATATTCTAATTTAAATAAAAATCATTAAATTGAGATGAAAATGAGCTATAATTACATGCGTTTGTGAAATTCCTCGAGAGTTCAAACGCAAACAGTCGATCGACTACAAAGAGTGCAGTATATACCTGCCAAGCGAGCCGAGCTGGAAATAATTGCATTGCGAGTTTCAAACGCAGATCGGGTCTTTGGGGTGGACAGAATCATTTGATTCCTACTCGTTTAGCGTGCGAGAGAGGATGAGAGACGAGGCGGTTTACTGGAGCAGGGAGCTCACGCACAGAATGGATAATGAAGCTCTTCCACTCCACGCTGACTGATGTCTGCTCTCCACTTCTGCTAGCAGCTTTTTGGAAGCGCTTTTTGGCCAGTTATCAAAATCCAGAGGACCAAAGTGCAATATGTTGGCTCTAAGTGCCAAACACGTATCCAGGAAAATAAATTACGCACTTTTTTTTGTATTTATGGCTTTAATCTGCTTACATTCGGTGGGTGAGTGCGCCCATCAGTGTGTGTGTCTGATGTTTAGACTCCGTCTGTTGTGAGAACTCCTCTCAGGTGGATGATAGGTGTTCAGGTGATTTGTCCACAGAAACGTATAATCAGAATTTTTTAAAAATATGTGACTGATAAATGTAATGATTAAGAAAGCACATGCAAGAGAAAACATCACAGATATGTGCAATTCTGCAAAACATATTGCAAGGGCATAAATCTAACATTTTAAAACACCTGTAAATGGCCTGTGACTATTTGCTCGCCATAAATATTTTGGTTACACTTTATTTTAAGGTGTCCTTGTTACAGTGCAATTATACATTTAAGTATTGAGTAATATTAAATGTTAACTTCTTTTTATCCAAAACAGCATCTTAATAATGCTGTGCTCAAGGCGTGAGACACTGAAAAACAGCGAGAAGGATCAAATAGCCTGTGCATGTTCATACAGAAAACAGTCCCTGAATCTGGTCATAATGAATGAAGTTGTTTCATGGTTGAACTGAATCAACATTGAAACAAATCGTTGTGAATATTGACACTATTGTCTTCTGCAGAGCTGCTTTACAGCTGAAATTGAGTTTGTTTCATAATTTATGAT
This sequence comes from Onychostoma macrolepis, assembly GCF_012432095.1. Classification (NCBI taxonomy): domain Eukaryota; kingdom Metazoa; phylum Chordata; class Actinopteri; order Cypriniformes; family Cyprinidae; genus Onychostoma; species Onychostoma macrolepis. The sequence goes on along the minus strand of NC_081174.1, from coordinate 2,446,932 downwards.
TTTTACTTTTCTGTTTAATAACGTGAAACTGATTTGAAACTGAATCTGCATTGTATAAAGTGCTACACAAATAAATGCGACTTGACTTGACTACACACATACACACAGTCAGTGAGTGGAGTATCTGTTTAAGTGATTATTTTTCCAGTAATGCATTTTGTCTCTTTTAATTAAGGCATCACATAGTGTTAGCTGAACCTTCATTATCTAAAGCAGCTTCTCATTTAAAACCATGTACAATGATACAAACACACTCATTTACAAAGCATCAGGCCTCACACAGACACACACACACACACAAGCCCAAAATAAAGCAGCTCAACTACATCCTAACCTCACCCAACCATCACCTCAACCTCAGCTAATATCATACTGATCCCATCAAAACCTCATTAAAATAATCATTTCAGGTGACAGAGCTGTAGATTACTTACAAATTGTAGTCTGTTACTGATTCCAAATTGCATGACAAAAATTGTAGTTATGTAATTCATTATATTTTAGCAAAAATAATGAAACTACTTTTTGATTACTTTTAGACTACTTTTGACCTAACTTGTTTATCAAATTGATTTAAATAAGATAATCTTGTACCATATTTATATAGAAATGCAAAGAAAAATAAAATATATTCCATTCGTTGTTATTGACAACATGAAGTGCATTAAATATTACATTACGTCAAGGTTTCCCAAACTGGGGTTAGTCAGTTTAATGAAAAATGTAAAATTAAAATAAATCATTTTAAAATAACATCAAAATAAAATAAATTAAAAATAAAACACTTACTAAAAAAATATTCAATATTTTAGATATTTTATTTGTTTTCTTGTGCGTCGTGTGTCATGTTTTAAAACCTCAGGGGTACTTCAGGTAAATATATTAGGTGAAAGAAGTTCAGGTGACTAAAAAAAAGTTGGGGAATCCCTGCATTACATAAGACATAAAAAATAATGTGAATGTGTGCAATTGAATGTGTTTGAAAGACAAAAGCACAGTGGCCGAGAAGTGCAAAACAAATTACAATTCTGAAAACAAAATAACAATTCAGAAAAGGCAACAACAATTTCGAAAACATTATAACAAGTCAGAAAAAACAACGACAAATCCAAAAACAAAATAAGTCAGAAAACAAATCCAAGTAAAGGTTTCAGTGGACCAAAAAGGGGGCATTTCTCAAACTTTCGATGTCATTTTCATTTCACCTTAAATATAGTGCCTGATAAAGTAGCGTTGATCAGATCAGCTGCTTTGTGTAACGTTACAGCTGTCACAAGGGGAACCGTTCCAAAAGCTCCTCCTACTGGCAGAGAATTTGCATTTTCAATAAGGCCGTCTGTTATTTTTTAACTATGTATCTTAATGCTGTTGGATATAACTCAATTCCTAATTTAATTTTCCTAATAAAATCAAATAGCAAAAGAAAATTGCCACGATAGTGTTTTCACGAATTAAAAAAAATAATAATAAATGATAGAGATGGACTGATAACGGCAGTCAGAAGAGAACCATGTCATTTACCGTCCCTCCCATAGACGCTGCATTAGAAACACCCTCGCATTAGCGTTAACTAGTTTTTTGTAATCTGATTCAAAGGTAATATAATACAAAGTACAGTGTTGTCAATGTACATACATATATTTTTATTCCATAGTAAGGGCAATTCATACAAAACATTTAAACTGAGCTGCTTTAAGACCATCTCCGAACTTTCTAGCGCTAGTCTGCTGTTCTTCCTGTATACCTTGATTGACAGATGTCTCGTCCAGTCAGCGGTGAGCAATCTATTCTCACACCAGCGGTACTGTCTCAAACTATACCTACCTCTTCCGTTTTGTCTGATTTGTCGTTGTGTTTTCTGACTTGTTGTAATGTTTTCGGGAATGGTTGTTGTGTTTTCTGAATTGTTATTTTGTTTTTTAGATTTGCATTTGCATTTGTAATTTGTTATTTTGTTTTCAGAATTGTGATTTGTTTTGCATTTCTCGGCCACTGTACAAAAGTCTTCCAAAGACAAAGTAATACATGATTAAATAACCCTCTGAGTGATAATTAAAATAGAAATTTACGTGTACATAAGTATATAAGCAGTAGGCGATTTTTAGAAATAAAACATGATGAAAAAGAAATTAGGGAGAATCAATAAAGTATGAATAATATGTAATCATGTAATCAATAAAAAAGTATCTTTAGTCTGATTCAGAGTATTTTATTAGTGCTGTCAAACGATTAATCGCATACAAAATAAATATTTTTGTTTGCATTATATGCAGTATGTGTGTGTTCTGTGTATATTTATTATGTATATATATATATATATATATATATATATATATATATATATATATATACACACACATACAGTATATATTTTGAAAATATTTACATGCATTTACATGCCTATATTTATATTCATATGCGTTATATTATAAATAAATATATTTAATATATAAACATAACCAATTTTTCTGAAATATATACATGCATTTATATATGCATAATAAATATACACAGCACCCATACATATATTATGTAAACAAAAACTTGTATTTTGGATGCGAATAATAGTTTGACAGCACTAAATTTAATCTAATTACAAGTACTACATTTTGGGAATCTGATTACGTGATCCAGATTAGATGTAATCAGTTATACCCAGCTCTGTCAGCTGGACCAGTTTGCATTTGTTGGTACCTTCAGCAGCCAGCAGTGTGTTCCTGATGTAAAGCTCCAGGTCCTCAGCTCCTTTGCGGCTCCGCTCTGCATCTGCTGCCGTCTGCTCCCCATCAGCAGACACTTTAGTCGCCTGCATGTACAGAGAGAAAAACTCAACGAAAGCGCAGTGAGATTTTATCGAACAGTCTCAGATCAGCCTCACATGCTCTTCTGCAGCCGTGTGACGAAGAAACCAACCTCAGGATAAAAACAAGACACATTAGATTGGACAGCTCTGGGGCCAACATGAACAAAAACTCAAAGAAACGCTGCAAAACCACAATACTTCCAGTTTGGCAGAAATGTTTCTAAGGTCAGCGTTACGAATCCAACAGGACAGAAGAAGAGCGCAGGAGTTTTCGACTGAACTGGCTCTTGAACGTCTGCTCTCTGAAAAAGCTGCTTTAGAGCTGAACTATAATGAGTTTATCAAGGACTTCAGTTCAAAAGAAGGTGAAAGGTTCCCTTCTGCACAAATGAGTAGAACACTTCAGACTACGAACAAGTTAATGTTCTGGCATTCTTTCATGTTGAAAAACAAACCGGCAAGGTCAGGGTCTTACAGGAGTGATTCAGATGGTGTATGTAAAATACGGTTTATCTGGAGCGCAGCTCATTTTGCTGTAGAAGTATAACTATAATAAATAAATATCTGCATTCATATATGTACTGTACAGTCTATACGAATGAGACCTCAAACTGTGCTCAAGATATACAAACTGTCTTATGATTTATATAACCAGTAGACAACAAAATGTGTGAATTTATTTATAAAATTATATTACTGTTTTATATGTGAATGTAATTTTCAGCATCATTACTCCAGTCTTCATGTCACACGATCCATCAGAAATCATTCTAATATGCTGATTTGCTGCTCAAGAAACATTTCTGATTAATATCAATGTTGAAAACAGTTATGCTGCCCAAATAAATAAATATATATAAATTGGAAATTGAGATCTTTACTTTAAAATACTTTGATTAAGAACAGAATTTCTTTGAAACAGCATTTTTTGAGACTTTTAAAAATGTCTTTACTGTCACTGTTAATTTAATCCATGTTTTCTGAAAAATGTTATTATTATTATAATTTTTTTAATCTTACTTACCCCAAACTTTTGAATGGTAGTGTATCTTGGTTTCCACAAAGATATGAAGCAGCACAACTGTTTTCAGAAATGTTTCTTGAGCAGCAAATCAGCATATTAGAATGATTTCTGAAGATCATGTGACACTGAAGACTGGAGTAATGATGCTGAAAATACAGCTGCGCATCACAGAAATAAATTACATTTTAACTTATATTCACATAGAAATCAGTTATTTTAAATTGCAATAGTATTTCAAATTTTTACAGTATTTTTGACCAAATAAATGCATCCTAGGTGAGTCACATGGTTCAATTCCTAATAATACCAATGTTTAAAAAACCCACACATTTAGACTCAATGAAGGCCACTAGGAGATGTTTGCATGCATGCACTTTCGATTGGTACTAAATTTGATGCTGAATTTAGATGGTTTACGGCTAGTGAAGGAGTCATTGCAGTAAAGACCAGATGTTTAACGTATGAGAGACTCACCCTGCTGAGCAGCTCGTCCATCTCGGTGACCAGACTGCCCAGGTTACTGTCGGCCAGCTGCAGCAGTCTCTCCGGGGCTCTCTGAGGCGACAGCATGTGCTGCAAACACACGTCATGGCCATCAACACACGACTGACCCACACAGACACGCTCACTCTACTGGCCTCTTTTGACATCACTCAATCATGAATCATGCAATGAATGATTCCAGCTATACGTGCAAAACTATATTGTAAACAACTCAAATATAGATGCTAATTCACAGCAGATGAGTCCGTTTGACGTAATTAGAGCTTCTCCAAATGAACCTGCTCTCTTACCGGAGCTTCAGCTTCAAGTACAGCACAATTACTGCTATAGTTTCTGTGTTCAAGACTTTATACTTTACTTTCTATACAGTACTTTCTAGTGCTGACTTTAACTCTTGCTCAGCTTCTCTGTGTCACTACCCCGGTGAAAAAAGTACATTTCCATAATATACTTAAAGTGCTCTGTTTTTGTGCACTAATTTTGTACTTAATATACTAAAAATGATTCTAAGATAAACATAAGATTATCTAATTGTACTCAACTGTGCTATTTTGGGAAACCATGAATATGAACTAAAATGTGCTTTTAACATACTATCTCTGTATTTAAAAAATTTATTTAGTCACCGCTTGTACTGTAGTACACTTGAGTGTACTAGTGTATGAAAGATGGTTCAAGTGTACTACAAGTGCTAACTAAATACATTGTTTGTATCGATAGTATGTTAAAAACACATTTTAGTTCATATTCATGGTGTCCCAAAATCAACCTGATCTCACAGAATTCCGTGAAATGACCACAGACTTAATTAACCCCGAATCTGTGATGGGCTGACAGAAGGCATCAGCCGTGGTCCATGCACGGATTCACTGGTTCAACACCAGCGCTGCATCGGACCACATAAAAAGAGTGACTCCGATGCAGTTATATTTTGTATATAAATTTATACTTTCACTGGAGTACCTGACCCCACCCCTACCCTAAACCTACCCAGTTCTGAACAATAATGATGACGATAAATTTCCCAGTATCGCGTCGGCATATTGATGCTAAGGGTTTCCTATTTAAAGTGTTGAACCAGTGGATCCGTGCGTGGAGTACAGCTGATGCCTGTCACTGACTTACATTAGTATCACTTCTGTGAGCCCATCACGGAATTTTCGGCGACTCCGTGATGCCACCACAGATTCGGGGGTTAATTAAGTCCGTGGTCATTACACGGAATTCTGTGAGATCATGTTGCCCAAAATAGCACAGTTGAGCACACTTAGATGATCTTAAGTTTATCTTAAGGAGTACTAAAGAATCATTTTTAGTATATTAAGTACAAAATTAGTGCGCAAAAATAGAGCACTTTAAGTATATTTTGGAAGTGTACTTTTTTTTTCAACTGGGTATTGAAGCGGAGCATGCAACCAATCAAAGTTGCACCAGAAATTTTTTTACAGACATTTTTGTCTGTGTTTTCATGTGTATGTTGTAAATGAAATCTAAAAAATTAGGACTGTCAATTGATTAAATTTTTTTAACTCAATTACATGATGTGCAGATTAATTCATCACAATTAATTTCAAATAAAGTCCTCAAATGAAGATAATTAGATGAAATGACTGTGTTGTGTAAACCATTAATTATACAGCAAGTGACTACTAGTCAGTTCACTGTTACTGTATTTCATATCATTCTATCATTGGCCTATTCAGCAGCAATCCATTTTGCTATTGAATTTATGAATCTGATTGACCATCTCTGAATTTAATAACACATCCTGTAAATTAGTGCTCACCTTCAGCTCCTCCGTCATGTTCTCGTATCGATACACCACTTTATACGGCAGGGGGAGGGGCAGAGTGAGATTGACGCTGCCAATCAAACGCAGCAGACGATCCATGTCATGAATCAAGAGTCCCACGCAGTCATCATCACACGCTGAAAACACACACACACACACACACACACACACACACACACAATCAGACGCGTATAGTAACACATGCACACACCCCACAGGCAGCACTACATCACACTGCACACACTGCACACATCCTCCAGATGCCACCTTACAAGGTCACACGAAAAAAAAACTCAGATACGAGTATGCATGCTCAAGGTCAAGGGTCAAAGGTCAGGCACCAGTCTCAGGGCAGACAGTAAACAGTACATGTGAACATTAGTGGACAGTAACAAAGTATTTTTAACTCAGAGTATCAGGGTGTTTTCATCTTGACAAAATTTCACTTTTACTCCACTATGTACAAACATGCCGTTCCGCATTATTTCAGGGTAAAATGAATAATAATGACATTTGATTAGTGAAAGAATAAAACAAAACAAAACAAAACAACAAAAAGCCAGAACCAGTTCTTTTCATTAGGGTTATTAACTCTTTCCCCGCCAAACACAGAATTTTCTGTGTTTCTGTGTTTTCACTGTTATACGCTAGGGGGCGCTATTACACATCTCCTGAATGAGTCTAGAAAGTGCTGATCAAAAACACAGACCAGGAAGACGCAGAAACGAGCGATCTCATATGTAAGCATATGCATATGGAAAATAATGCGATCATCAACACTAAGCCGCATATAAATGAAAGCTGCCTAATGTTACAGAGTGAAATGTCTATCCAGAAAGTGTTAAAGGCCTGTGAAGCTTTGGGATACTGATGGAAGCCATCTACTGCAGCTTTGCTTTGATAATATTACTGAATATGATCCAGATGTAGTATTTGATAAAAATACGATTTTCTCAGCATTTTGCACAAAATGTAGCTTTTTTTATGAAACCTACCGACATTCAAGTGTTGATAAAAAAAATAAATAAATAAAATGTAAAAAAAAATGATATTTGTTATTATTTATTTATTTTATTTTTTTTAAGTAAAATCTAAAAAAAAAAGGTCTGATCTTTATTTTGATGTATTTCATGTTAAGATATTCATACACTAAAATATTCTGGCGGCCATGCAATTTTAGTGAAAATCAGCAAAAACGGTGGCGGTGGCTGACAACTTTTTTTTTCAAAAACACTAGCAGGGAAAGAGTTAACTAAAGCTGAACCATAAAACACCAATTTTGTATTTGAAATGTTAGCTGAAATAAAACATAAAACACTTCAACATTTTATTTCAGCTAGTTGCCAAAGCAACATTTGTCACTTGACGTACTAAAATATCTAAAACTAAAAAAGAAATAAAATGAATGAAAAGCTATATAAACATACTTAAAAAAACAGCTAATAAAACCTAATTAAAATGTTAAATGACAAAACACAACTAAATTACTAAAGTTAAAATGAAAAAAAAAAAAAAAGTAATAATAACAATAATTTAAAAAATAAATAAAAATCAATGTATCTCAGTGATACTAAAATACTAGTTCATGGATCTGTTAGTTTGAGCATCATGGCCAGCCGGCACAGTGACACTCACTCAACCAATGGAGGGAGTTTGGGGCAGGGCTATCTGATTGATTGACAGAAGGGGGAGTGTTCAGGAAACCAGTCATTATTGGCCCTGTCCCAAATGGCACCCTAAACCCTCACGGTCTTCCACACGTTCGTGACGTTATGCTGCTTTGACTGATGGATAGAAGTCTGCTGCGGGCTCGACAGAAGTGCGTATCGAGGGCGCATAACTCAAATGCTTCTGAACGCTAAAATGACGAATGGGACACCCTATGGTCTTGTGGACTTAACGGACACGCGCACGTGGTGGCCATTGTAAGTCCATAAGACCGCAAGTGCACATGAAATGTGCTATTTGGGACAGGGCCATTCTTGCAGCCCTGTTTTGAGACAGTAGTCATAGAAATTACACACTTGAGCTACACTAGTAGTCCATTTGTACGTTTACTCAAGTGCAAATTAAAAAGGAGTGCACTTACTTGTAGAGCAGTCATATTTGATCAGGCATATGTACAGGATGAGTGCTTGTGAATATATGTGTGTGTGTGTGTGAGTGTGAGAGAGAGAGAGAGGGCACACGCTGTCTGAAAGGACAACCATGTTAACAGCCAAGGATGGACAGGTCCTGGGGCAAGAATGCTGTTAACGAATGTTACTGGCCTCTTTTGTCTCTCTTCCTCTGCTATCACAACAGCACTCATCCAGCATCCTTCCATCATCTCTATCACCTGCTCGGAGGGCAGTTCTCTCTCTCTAGATTAAACGTGAGCGAGGTGGAAACTCAGGGGAGCAGGACTTCTCAAGCATGAAATTTAACAGAGAATGTGAAACAGCTCCTGGCAGCCTATTATGAGTGTTTGACATGCCACGAGCGATAGAGGGAGGAAAAAAGACACCGACAGGCGCGTGGCTTTCGCCGCGGACGCAAAACGCCGCTCAATTTAACCTCTTGAAAAAATATAGCTATTAAGACTTCCTGTGAAGACGCAAAAGACAGAACTAGTAAAGGTGCGGAAAAACCTGGAAGGAAAAGCGCTGCACTGAAGAGTTCATGAAAGTCAAATCTCAATTATCAATCTTTACAGCAGGGTGGGGCCTCCATATTAAATAAAGTATTTTCACTCATTCCTCAGTGTATTTTACAATAAAATAAAATAAAATAAAATAAAATAAATAAAATCAATGTATCTCAGTGATACTAAAATACTAGTTCATGGATCTGTTAGTTTGAGCATCATGGCCAGCCGGCACAGTGACACTCACTCAACCAATGGAGGAGTTTGGGGCAGGGCTATCTGATTGATTGACAGAAGGGGAGTGTTCAGGAAACCAGTCATTATTGGCCCTGTCCCAAATGGCACCCTAAACCCTCACGGTCTTCCACACGTTCGTGACGTTATGCTGCTTTGACTGATGGATAGAAGTCTGCTGCGGGCTCGACAGAAGTGCGTGTCGAGGCGCATAACTCAAATGCTTCTGAACGCTAAAATGACGAATGGGACACCCTATGGTCTTGTGGACTTAACGGACACGCGCACGTGGTGGCCATTGTAAGTCCATAAGACCGCAAGTGCACATGAAATGTGCTATTTGGGACAGGGCCATTCTTGCAGCCCTGTTTTGAGACAGTAGTCATAGAAATTACACACTTGAGCTACACTAGTAGTCCATTTGTACGTTTACTCAAGTGCAAATTAAAAGGAGTGCACTTACTTGTAGAGCAGTCATATTTGATCAGGCATATGTACAGGATGAGTGCTTGTGAATATATGTGTGTGTGTGTGAGTGTGAGAGAGAGAGAGAGGGCACACGCTGTCTGAAAGGACAACCATGTTAACAGCCAAGGATGGACAGGTCCTGGGGCAAGAATGCTGTTAACGAATGTTACTGGCCTCTTTTGTCTCTCTTCCTCTGCTATCACAACAGCACTCATCCAGCATCCTTCCATCATCTCTATCACCTGCTCGGAGGGCAGTTCTCTCTCTAGATTAAACGTGAGCGAGGTGGAAACTCAGGGAGCAGGACTTCTCAAGCATGAAATTTAACAGAGAATGTGAAACAGCTCCTGGCAGCCTATTATGAGTGTTTGACATGCCACGGCGATAGAGGGAGGAAAAAGACACCGACAGGCGTGGCTTTCGCCATGACGCAAAACGCCGCTCAATTTAACCTCTTGAAAAATATAGCTATTAAGACTTCCTGTGAAGACGCAAAAGACAGAACTAGTAAAGGTGCGGAAAAACCTGGAAGGAAAAGCGCTGCACTGAAGAGTTCATGAAAGTCAAATCTCAATTATCAATCTTTACAGCAGGGTGGGGCCTCCATATTAAATAAAGTATTTTCACTCATTCCTCAGTGTATTTTACAATAAAATAAAATAAAATAAAATAAATAAATAAAATTAAAAAAATGCATATAGCACTTAGCTTAATGTAACTAGCAATGCAAGTTAAATTAAAACTAAATTAAGACCCCTGACACTTTGAACTTGATACATACTAATTTATGAAGCATACAGAATTCATTATTATATTATATTATCTTATATTATACATTTTTATAATTTTTATTTATTATTTTAATTGATCTGTTTCATTTTTATAATATAAAAATTAAGCAGAGCAATAAAGATTTTATTGAAATACTATTGTACTGTGAAATAAATAAACTAATTTAAAAAATCTGTATCGATAATAAATAATATCAATAACAATAATTATCATTATCATCTCTCACACAAATGTGCACACACAGAAAAATAATAATTATTTAAATTATAAAAAAGCAAAATAAATCAACATAAGAATATATTACTATTGCAACAACATAGTTAATTATATTGTACAGTAATTATTTTAATTACATAAAATAAATTATTATTATTATTATCTCTTTTCTAATTTTACAGAACAATAAATTACTATACTAATGTAGTCACGTTGGTCATGCTTCTCAGGTTGGAAAACACGAAAATCCATATATATATATATATATATATATAAAGACATCCCTGATACATTTGATGCTGGATTATGAAGAAACACACGTCACACAAACACAGAAAAACACATGCATAATCTGTCCAGTCAACCAATACAATTATCATAAAACACATAACTGCTAAAAGACATCATTTCAAACCGGGTGGTGAGGAGCAGGTGTCTAGCGCAGCAATGCAATCTGATCTCTCCTAGCTGAGAAAATGATCAGTCAACAATTATACGAAAAGTAAACAGTAATTTTGTGAGGGGAAAATCTGAGCATGTCTAATTAAAATGTTGTTTGTTTTGGCTGCATCTCTTCTCTGTTATTAGTGGCTGTTTATGGCAGAAGAAACAAAGACAGAGGAATAAATCAGATCGACCTAACTTAGTTAATCATATTCATTCTACATCACAGAAGTCTTAAAGGGACGGTAGCAGAAAAGGCTCAGGGTCAAACAGAGGCTCGTGTTTTGTGTGAGCGCAGCTGTCATACGTACACACGATGCCCTGAGGGCCACACACATGCCTCTCCATGCACTGGTCACATTTCAGGCCGCTGGCTCCGGGACGGCACCGGCACTGTCCGGAGCGCGGGTCACACGCAGAGGGAAATGCACCGTAAGCGTCGCACTTACACTCCTCGCACCGGCCGCCCAACACGCTCGGGTTACCGTGGAAACCAGCAGCGCACCTGTACAGAGCACAAGCACATTATCAGGCCTCTGGTAAAACTGACTAAGATTTGACTCGCATTCAACACTGCAGAAACGCACGCTCATTTTCAACACTTTATTGACAGATTCGGCCATGCAAGTAACGACTTGTTTTACATCATTTAGAAAAATGTTTTCACCTTTCACAGTGTTTTCCCTCATAGCCTTCAGGACAGGCGGTGCAGCGGTAGTCATTAAAACCCTCCGTCTGACAGGTGGGACTAAAGCTGAGAGAAACACTGCAAAGGTTAGACTTACCACAGCTAAAGAGTGTGTGTGTGTGTGTGTGTGTGTGTGTGTGTGTGGTTCAGGTAAACCATACGTTATGGGGACAAAATGTCCCCACAAAGATGGCAATATCTGAAATCCTTGTCCTTGTGGGGACATTTTTGGTCCGCCTGAGGAAACAAGCTTATAAATCAAACAGAATGAAGGTTTTTGAAAATCTAACAATGTGACCCCTGCTGGCAAAATGAGTCAGCTCTAATTTTGAGCTACAGGCAAAAGAAGTGAAAATGTCAGTATTGGTTGAATTTGAGGTTTTCACAAAAATGAGTTCATTAAGGCCTCTTCTAGCGATCCCAGTGCTCCAAATAGTAATTAAACATCTAAAATAATCTTTATTTGTGCATTTTCTGAGAGGAGTACCTTTTTCTCTGCTCGCTTCTGAAAGACTGCGGCTTCTCACCACAAGTTGTAGGTCTATTGTCTAGTGCAGCATTCAAGCTTTGTGAATATTCATATAGAATTATCGATGACATGACTCCAAACCAGTGAAATATCATTTTCAAACCCATGCTGATGAAAACAAAAAGATTGCGCCGAAAGCCGCTTATGCAAAGCGCGTGCATAAGATTATACGAAATCTCTCCGAGAGCATGCCATCGCTCTAAAAAGTATATTATTGCGAAATATGTCTTGATGAGATTCACACAAACATAATCTATTACGTCTTACATGAATGTTTAGTTAATGGTTGGGGAAAAATCTGATGTGTAACATTATATTAGATCCATGCATTACAGTAGGTCTTAATATAGATCTGTCTCAATGTTAATCAAACATTAAAAAGAAAAGATGGAATCACTCACTACATCTTTGTTCTTATTTTTAATAACAAAGATAAAATGAAAAATAGCTATATTGTGGTTAATAATATAGTAATTATTATTAAGAAAAGAATTGGGGGAAAATATGCAATATTTCTTGGTGATTTTGCTTTTTCTCAAAACTCTGCTGACTCTATTGCCTTCAAACGGTTGTAGATCAGTCATTTTTTTTGTCCGATTCCAACAAGTCATATATCATTTTGAAGGCATTTTAATGGAGAATGTGAAAATAAATAGAACTTATTTTTGAAAATTTCCTCATTCCAACTCATTTTGTCAACACAGGTCACAAAAGGTTTCTCTGTGAGGGTGTAGGGCATTAGAAAATATGGTTTGTACATTATAATTATCATTACACCTATGGAATGAACCCATAAAACATGAAAACCCAACATGTGTATGTGTGTGTGCCACATACTTGTTCTGTGGGTTGAGGAGTGGACAAGCACAGGGTTTGCAGTCGTCGGGAAAGCCACGCACTATGCCGTAAAACCCTGCAGCACATCGCTCACACTTATCGCCGACCGTGTTATGCTGACAGTTCTAGTAGAACAAAGCAGCATAAATACACACATAACGCTTAATAACATGTAATAATACTGTTATAACTACAGCTGCCAATTTGATGCATTTAGCATGATTAATAATTTAAAAATAGTACTAAACACAATTAAACCATGTTTACTGCACAATTAAATAATTATGTGTTGACTTTCTAACAGCTCACAGTAAGTAATGCCATCATGTTATAGTAATTCTGTCTGAAATCAGAGATGCAACTAATTAAAATGAAAGCCATATCTGTCATGAATCCGGTCTATGAACTTCCGTTCACTCACCACCAGAGGTCACTCGCTCACCACATTGACTCTCACAGCACACATCACACTGGACTCCATTTCCCATCATTCATTGCACTGATTGCACACACGGCTGATTGCACTAATCACACGCACACCTGATCCTACGCACACACTGATTACATGCCTTATTTAAACCCTGGACTTTCTTTCCTTCACTGCCGAGTATTGTATGCACTTATCCCTCTCTTAGCGTTAGCTACTCTACGGAGCCCACTTAGTTGTATTAGTCTTGTCTGTTTTCCTGTGTTTGTTTCTAGCCCATGTTCCCTGGATTAACCCTCGCCTTGCCGTTTGGACACTGTTTGCACCTCTCTTGGATTCTAGCTCGTGTACCTGGATTATCTCTCTGCCTTGCCCCATTGGATACTGTTCGCAGATCGTCGACCCACGCTTGTCCTAGGATTACTCTTTGTCTTGTCCCTGCCATACCTGTTTGCCATTATTTCGACCCTGCCTGTATATATGACCATGCCTTTAAATAAAAGCTTGCACTTGGATCCGCACGTCTCATGTCTCGTCAGCCACGTTACAATATCCTATATCTCTTAACACTTATATGACTTCTAATTAAAGATGTTGCAAAATGTTAAACTCACATCAGAATCTATGATAAGCATCTAGTTTTCACTTAAGACAACATATTGTATCTTTATTGATGTTTTCTGAGAATTGTTTCAATCCCTTAACCATCCCTTATGACTTTTCATCTGTGACATCCGATCTCATTTCATTACTAATTTTTGAGAATCGCTTACCCTTGCTTTGAACAAAACCAGCCAATATTTAAATATCTTAATCGTCACTGCTGCACTGATACCTATGCTAGACAAAACTATAAATACAGCTAAATCTAAGTCTGAAGGATCACTTGTATCATTGTTTTATATCGTCATATCATCCAGCCCTAAAAATGCTCCATGCTAAAGCACTAGGACATTATTGACTTAAACATCTCTCTGTAAAACAGTTTTGAAACAAATCCATAATAGGGAATTTAGTTGTTTTTTTTCAGTCTGCAGTCAGTGAAAACACATTTACTGAGAGCAGACGGCACAGAATGAATGCAGAGCTCACAATCTTACAGAAACAGCTGGACGGAGTGCAACAGAATGCAGCAGAATGCAGGGTTTGATACTCACTTTTTAAGTTCAATTACACATAATATGGCACTGGGTTTTTCATATCTGTGCTTAATTTTTCCATCAAAATAATGCATGATAATGTCTGTGAGTCATCTTCATTTTGGGACAGCAACTATTGATATATGCAATTAATTGCAATGCATCTGGTTTAAATTTAAATTGTTGCTTGATTGACAACGTGAGTTACAGCATATAATCACGTTGGTAAGACAAAAGATGCGTAATGTTGCGACAAGAAAACAGCTTAATTTTATTACAAATAGAATCGATACAAATGCAGTTTTTCAATGAACACAAAGCTGTTAATCTTGTTAAAATGCAACATTATGAACAGAAAGCTGGCCCCAGTTAAGAGATTTGCATTTCTCAAGTTGCCCAAGTCACACACCAAGAAGGAGAGGAAAAATGGAGAGAAAGAGGCACAGAGGAGCGGCAGCTTTCAGACTGGAGTGTAATCAGACTGCTGAAGTTGCGCTTTACTGGTCCGTGTCGCTCTGAAACTTTCATTAACTTCCTGTGTACCTCAATTACTCAAATTACCCCCCTACACACTCGTTTACCATTTTCAATTTGCGAAAAACCGTAAAATGCAAATGATATTGCTATTAGCATGCATGCAATTGAAGGCAGAGGGTCGACTGTTCGATGCACAACTCTGGAAAAGCTGTTTGGAGAACAATTTGATTGCATGTCTATTTTGCACTGGACTAATGAACTCAACAGACCTGATACTTCTAACATGCTTTACCTGTACCTCTTTTCCACTAATGCGGTGCTGGATCCAGTCTGGCCCAATCTACATTTCCACTGCAGAAAAGCAGGTTCTGGGCAGCTGTTTTGTCATCACTTGGCCTGAAAATGCAAGCCAGTTCTGAGAGCGGTTCAAAGATGCCCTGGCTGAAAACTGGCTCCAACACCATTTAGTTGGAAAATGGATACTGGATAACTGGCATCTGTGGTGGTTAATTGAAACCATTGCTGAGATATATTGCTGATATTCTGAATGCAATGCTACTTCAACTCTCCACCAATGGGAGACACTCACTCAAGCCAATCCAATCAGGAAGGACATGATCCACTCAGAGTAATGCAGCTCACAAACACTTTCATTAAGGGTGTACGTACCTGGCAGATGGCTGTTTCAGGATCACACGAGTCGCTGTGTCCATTGCACTGGCACCGGACACAGGTGCCAATTCCTGCTCTGGACGCGGCTCCACCAGCATGAACAGAGAGCCTATAGAACCCGGCCGCACATTCCTACAGCAGATATATATAGTTACTCACACACACAGCGTACTGCATCAGCAGGATCTTACAGCAACCTCTCACAATAAAATCATACAGTATATTTATCATATTAATGTGAAACTAGGGGTGTTTACACAACACTAAACAGAAAACTTTTATGTGCTTTGGTCGTTCATTTACACAACAATTGCATGTCGGATGCCTGAAAACACAAACTTTCAAAAATAGGTTTCAAAGTGCAAGTTTTTGAAAACGATACTGCTATTGTCTCAGTATAAACTACAAACATGTAAATTTGTGAAAACTGTGTAGGGATAGGCCTATGACCAGTTTGATGATAAACCACAATAAGAAGCCCCGACAGTTAGTATTACCATTTCATATTTTAAGTATTATTAAACCCATATTTGATTATCGCGATTTGAAAAACTCGAGGTAAATACTGCTCAGAGTTAAGCAAAGTTAGTAGTCTCACTCAGGCACAACAGTGTAGCTTTGCTTTTGTGTGAAAACATAACAGAAGACAGAGTGCTGAAAGAAATTCTGTGAAAGAATGTATGAATGAATTAATTCTATGAATGCATGGGACAACCAGTTGTCTTCAGAAAAGTGTCGATGGCATTTGCTTTTCATCTTCTCTGTGTAACGTCTAATAAAGCAGTGTTTATAAGCTCAGCGCTGCTTTGTGTACAGTGTTTACCGGGAAAGCCGCTCTATTTCTGCTGTTCATAAGCGCCACCTGCTGTCAGACAGTGGAGTTACATTTTCATTCAGTCTGTCTGGAGTTTGTGTTCAGACCAATGCAAAAATTTGACCAATTTTTTGTTGTAAATCATAACTGGTAAATGGAAAACAAGCTAATGTGCATTCTAAATATCTCAACAGTTTGAATAATAAGGTAGCCTACTTATAATTATTTATGAAGCAAATAAAATGATTATAATTTATCATTTTGACTCATCCTTTTTTACGATCTAAAGACTGAAATGTGAGGTTTATCATTTTATAAAACTTTATTTGAATGTGTAGTACATGTTAGTAGATAACATGTTAAGTTGTGTGCGTGTTTATATATCTATACACATACATACATACATACATATACTGGATATACATCTTTAATGTTATTATTTTAATGTTTATGCTAACAAAAATTGCATAGTGCTGCTAACTGTATTTGATGTTTGTTGTTTTTCAACATAAAAATTGGTAAAATTATTTCAGTGTGTATATGAGTACTTTTCAGCACACTTTAATAATACCACGATAATATTGATAACCATGATAATTTTGGTCAATATAATCGTGATAAGAAATTCCATTTAATCTCTAAAATCGCGACATCATCGTGTTTAGTCTATAGGAATGCACAGGCGCATAGTGTTTCTTTACAAAGAGACATTGCCATATACTGGCCTGGCATGAATAATAAAGCACTTTTAGACACATAAATGGCCATGTTGCATGGCATTGTTGGATTATTTATGGATATTGTTTTCATAGTGTCCCTTAGACAGGGCATTTGGGCTTTACTTTCTTTTTAGCAACCTTTCCACTATCTGCAATTCGTGTACAATTTCCACATCCCCTAGTGGCAGTCACACAGAACTAACTGGTCATAAAGTAGCCTTAACCCTCTGCTTATTTACGATGGTAAAATGAATGAATAATAACTGTATGAATATTTACACACAAAACAAATGGCGGCCAATACATGTGAAGGTAAATCACAGTATAACATTTCAGTGCATAAATATCAGTAATTCTCTCAGCTCGTGCTAATAGTTTTGTTTGGGATATATATCACATCCAGTCAGGCGGTTTCATGGTGCTCTAGCTACCAATATTTGAATATTTCAACATGTCTGAAGTTCAAAATGGATCCTAAAGTTTTTGCATATACATACAGTCAGAACTTTACACAGCTCCCGTACTGCTCACCATTGGAAATGAATGAGTTTTGGTCTGTCGTTTGTGGTGGAAAGTCAAAAAGTGGCTTTAGCCGGGGTGATGGTGGTGTTGCAGTTGCTACAGTTTTAGTAGACATTATATGTCCATAAGGTTAGTAATGAACTTTTATTGAGTGCAAGTTAGGATCAGAATTACTCTACACTTTACTGTATGTTGTACTTTATATTAAAATAAAACATAATCAGTTAAATGTGTTTCTGGTGAACTTTATGTGCTTTCAAAACCTGACAATGGAGACAACATCGACTCATAGATATTATATGACTCACAGATATTATCTGTACAATTTGTTCATTCTGCAGCACATGTGTTAGTATAGTACTGTGGAGTTTGGATATGACACTACTACAGTTAATGTGTAGATATGCAAGAGGTTACAGACACACATAAGTATTGTCACTCAGCTAGTAAGCAGGAACGTGCTGCAAATCCACACTGAAAATGGTTACACCGTAGACCAGCATGTTCATCCAGGGGAAAAATAGTCCTCCGCTGAAACCATAGCAACACTCCTTCTCACCCTCGCTCTTCAAAATTAATCGCGTCAATTTAGTACACCATCTGTTCAGGGTGAACTTGCTAAACGCCTGTTTAAAAATACTTTATTAAGCACAGTATGGAGCGTTTCAGAGTTAGGGCCATCTGTCTCCACGCGGCCTCGTCCAGCCTGAATGTGAACAACTGACACTCGCTGATCTGTAATCGGTGTCTCGCACACTTGAGCTTGTTAAAGATCTCACACGAGCGTTTTGTGGGCGGAGACTGGCGGCGAGAGATCGCTTTAACACATTAACAGTCTGAGAAGCAGAAACACTTGCTGTAATGATGAGCGGCGTGCAGTGATGCACCCAGCTGTTCGTCTCTTCACACTCGGCCTGTTTTCCAGAGCTGTTGTGTTTCTAGAGCCCTGTTATGAAAGGGCACGTCAGCACTGCTCAAAGCGGCTTCATTATTGTGACAAGGACGTCACGTTAAATCTATCTGGAAACTGCATTACTTTACTGGGACTTTTCAGAGTTGCTTTTTGTAATGTTATGAACAACAGATTGAGTTCAATCTCAGCCGTACTATGTAATAAATATAAAACATATGCAAATGTGTGTCCTTACTATTTTTATTATGACATTTGCTTGAGATTACACTATATTATCTGACCAACATTATGCTATAAGATCTGACGAACAGAGAGTTGGGTAATAAATTTATAACATTTTACACATCTAATCACAACCTTCCAGCACATAACAGCTCTGTCATGTCAAATATTGCACACAAAAGTCATTACCTCACAGGAGAGACCGGCGTATCCCAGAGGACAGTCACATTTCTCAATCTGATGGGCGATTTCACTGTCCTGTGAGGGCGTCCCCACCTCACCCACCTCCAAAGTGATCTCAGAAATCCTGCACACCAATCCAAAACATATATGAGCCACATAAATAATCCAAAACTTATAAAACAAGTTTTTCCCAGTGCTATTTTAGTGTCACTGAGTTATAGTTTTTAATGAATTTGATCAATTTATTAATTTAATCAATTTTTGTTTTTATATTTTCCATTTCCATTTTAATTTTAGTTAAAGTTTTAGTAATTCTATTGTGTGTTTTTCCATTTTTGTTTTGTATTATTAAGTCTATACAGTCTTTATTTATTTGAGTTATTTTAGTACAAGTTGAAATAATTGCCTTGGGAAAATAATATACATATATGCTATATATACAGTATCTATATATGTGTGTGTGTGTGTGTGTGTGTGTGTATACACGCACGCACACACACACACACACACACACACACACACACACACACACACACACACACACATATACATACTACATACATACATACATGACCCTGGACCACAAAACCAGTCATAAGTGTCAATTTTTCAAAAGATGATTTTTCATCATCTGAAAGATGAATAAATAAGCTTTCCATTGATGTATGGTTTGTTAGGATAGGACAATATTTGGCCGAGATACAACTATTTGAAAATCTGGAATCTGAGGGTGCAAAAAATAAAAATTCTGAGAAAATCACCTTTGAAGTTGTCTGAATGAAGTTCTTAGCAATGCATATTACTGATCAAAAATTAAGTTTTGATATATTTATGGTAGGAAATTCACTAAATATCTTCATGGAAAATGTTCTTTACTTAATATCCTAATGATTTTTGGCATACAATAAAAATGTATAATTTTGACCCATACAATGTATTTTTGGCTATTGCTACAAATATATATATATATATTTTTTTGTGGTACAGGGTCACATACACACACACACACACACACACACACACACACACACACACACACACACACACACACACACACACAGTTGTGCTCAAAATTATTCATACCCTTAGTAAATATGATAAAAGAAGGCTGTGAAAATAAGTCTGCATTGCTTATCCATTTGATCTTTCATTTAAAATGAAAAAAAAGTCTAACCTTTGTGAAAAAGTGAAAGTGGGGGGAAATCACATTAGGAAATAAATATTTTTCTCTAGTACACAATGGCCACAATTGTTGGTACCTCTAGAAATTCTTATGATTAAAATATCTAATATGAAGTATATTCCCATTCATATTTGTATTTTTTTATCACACCAGGGTGACTAGGAACATGAAGTTGCCCACCCTTGGCTTCATGTTTCACAGGATTATAAATATGAGGAACACAAATTCCCTTAATCATTGATCACAAGGAGTAAAACCAAAGAATATATTTCTGATGTGCAGCAAAAGATTGTTGAACTTCACAAATTTAGAAAGTGGCTATAAGAAAAGAGCTAAAGCATTAAAAATCCCCATTTCCACCATCAGGGCAATAATTAAGAGGTTAATGCTGGGATAGTCAGTGATTCGATGATTCTCCTCGCTCATCCAAAAACATATTCAGTTGTCAGACACGACTGGAACTTCAAATAGCACTGGCTTCTATGGTCAGATGAAACAAACAAAACAAAAAAAAAGAGCTTTTTAGCAACAAACACTCAAGATGGGTTTGGTGAACACAGGGATAAAAAAGTACCCCATGTGTACAATGAAAAATGCTGCTGTATCTTTAATGTTGTGGGCCTATTTTTCTGCAGGATGTCCTGGACATCTTGTTTAGATACATGGCACCATGGATTCAATTAAATACCACATATAAACATATAAAAAATTAAAAACTGACTGTCCATGCTAGAAATCTTATAATGGGCCGTGGTTGGATCTTCCAACAGGACAATGATCCAAAACAATCATCAAAACCAAAACAAAAATGGGTCACTGAGAACAAAACCAAGGTTCTGCTGGCCATTCCAGTCCTATGACCTGAACCCTGTAGAAAATGAGTGGGTGAACTAAAGAGAAGAAGCACTGTCATGGAGCTGGGAATCTAAAGGGTCTGGAGAGATTCTGGATGAAGGAATGGTCTCTGATCTCTTGTCAAAATGGTTCACGTGCAACTTTTGAATTTCTTTAAAAATAAGACAACGTAAGGTATGATTTTCCTTGATTAGTATTTATAGACATTCCCCTGACATACTGTGTGACTGAGGTTCTGAGAGACGATAAGAGAGTTGACATTATCGATGACTTTGCAAAAAACAAACAAAAACACGTTTTGAGAGTCCAAAAGCATTCACTGCGCGATGAAGCCTATTAGAATGCATTTAGAATGCTCTTATAATTCATGCAATGAAAGAAAAAAATACCCATGTATGAGTTTTTATGTTTTTATATTCATTGCACAAGCAATGTACTTTTCTGAATATCAGCACATGTGCGTGACCAAAAATGTGCTATTACCGTATTGACCCGAATATAAGACGATGTTTTTTCCTTGGAAATACATCTGAAAAAACGCGTTTGTCTTATATTCAGGGTCTAGACTTTGACATGTCAATAATACACCCACAACAATAGGTGGCGCCAAAAACGCATAAAACGAGTGTGCCATGAAATATGTAATGTAATGTGTGTTATAAAGATCGCGAGTGAAAACAAATGAAAAAGAAAAGCTTACAGCAGCATGAGACGTGACTGTCATGTTGCCTGATGGGACCAAACTTCCTCTGTAAGTGATTTTAAAACATAAGACAGTACCCAGATTTGAAGACTACAACAAGATTTCATGTCTACTGATAATAACATTTTGATAGGCTACTATGAGTTGGATAGCCTAATTGTTATATAATTCAGATGGGCTACCTGTTATTTCAATGGTATATCAAAATTTTCCAATGTCATTGTTGGTACATTTTACCAGTATTTACCATACTTTCAAAACAAAAATTAGAATTGGAAAAATGATTCAGATGGACTCACTTGTTTAGTTTCTAATTGAATCAGCCGTTTTGAACGAATCGTTTGATTTGAATTATTCAATAAATCTTTTATTAAAACATGGACTTGCTGCCACCTACTGGCAGTTTTATTGTCATATTTATTTATTCATGACCAGTCAAGGTGCCAGCACAAAAACACATTCAGCAAAACATTTTTTAATTATCAATATTGATCAGAATTCCTCCAATTTAGGCCCAGAAGGAGTAGAAAAATAAATAAATAAATAAATAAATAAACGTATAAATAATAGTTCATTTAACAGGAACCCCTGCCCCTGTTTATTTTATTTAGATTTAGCTTTAGTTAAACATAATGAACAAGGTTCTTCGTGATAATTTGAGAGTTGACTGATAAAGTTGTAGATTTCTTTTATGAGAAGGACTTTGCTTGAGATCAGTTACCTGCTGTGTCTCATGACGCTGCCATGTGAGGCTTTTATTAGGATATATTCAACATGAAACAGCACGTCCATGAAATCCTCACGAGACATCGGTCTGTCATCACTGTGCTTCCACTCATGCTGCAAAACATCAAAGTTTTAGTGTATGCTTCAAGTAACTGTGGTAAATGAGATCAATTAAATGACTCCTGCACATGCAAACAGTCATCACTCTCGTATAATCTCGTATATAGTGGGAGGGGCTGAGCGCTGACTCTCATCCCTGATTGGCTCACCTCTGTTATGTCAATCTCATGACGGGTCAGTTGGCCAATCTGAAGCGCTGGCATGTGGCGAACCATGACCTTGTCCTTGTTGGGGCCGCCCTTTATGATGACGTGCGGCTCGTAAGAGGTGCGGCCTGTCTCATCACGAGCCTCGTAATAGATGGCATACTTCAGCTTCCCACCATAGGCTGTTATCTGAGAGAATAACCTCTAAACGGTGAGTCTTGGAATATTCATTAGCTGGCCTTGAAATTCAAAAATATTATTTTATATGACTGAAACAATTGAACTATACATTTGTTTTCAATTGTTAAAAGATTATTTTATTTAGCAATGCTGAAAAATTATGTACTTTTGAACGATCTATTCCTCAAAAAATAAAATGTATCACAGTTTCCACAAAAATATTCACTGTTTTCAACATTGATAATAATCAGAAATGTTTCTTGAGCAGCAAATCAGCATATTATAATGATTTCTGAAGGATCATGTGACGCTGAAGACTGGAGTAATGATGCTGAAAATTCAGCTTTGATCACAGAAATAAATTACATTATAGCATATTCACACAGAAAACAGTGACAATTTTTTAAATTGTAATAATATTTCACAATATTCATGTTTTTACTGCATTTGTGATCAAATAAATGTAGCCTTGGTGAGCAGAAGATACTTCATTCACAAGCATTAAATAAATTACTGACCACAAAATCCCTGTTACCACAATTTGGGACATTTCTAATTTCTATATATATATTTCTATATAGCATTTGGTTCTTTCTCATTATTTGACTTAGCGGGAGCATATACAGGTTAAACAAGAGCGGTGCAAGAATTGAGCCTTGTGGGACTCCGCATGTCATGGATGTCCACTTAGACTTATGCTCTCCTATACTCACATAATAACCTCTCCCTTCTAAGTATGACCTGAACCATTTGAGTACCATCCCAGAAAGCCCGACCCACTTTTCCAGTCTCTCTAGAAGTATGTTATGATCGACAGTATCAAACACAGCACTAAGATCTAGCAGTACCAGCACTGATATTTTGCCAGATTCAGAATTAAAGTGAATATCATTTATTATCTTAATGAGTGCTGTCTCTGTGCTGTGATGGAAACCAGATTGACAATTGTCCAGGTATCCATTTGAGTTTAAGTAGCTGATCAACTGATTAAAAACTACCTTTTCAATAATCTTACCTATGAAAGGGAGATTTTATATTGGTCTATAGTTGCTCAACATGGTGTTATCAAGATTGCACTTTTTCAGAAGGGGCTTAACAACTGCAATTTTCAGGGAGTTTGGAAACATCCCAGAAAGAAGTGAGGCGTTCTTTTGCACACTTTTGAAAATAGATGTGGGAAGTGTGTCAAGATAGCAGGTTGATGATTTAAGGTGCTGTACTATTTCTTCCAAAATTTTGCTATCAATTGCTTTAAAAACAGACATAGTCACTTCTTTTTGAAATTGCGGTCGAATCCGTGTGACCTCTGCATGACTAGAAGATGTGCCAATCTCCTTTCTGATATCATTGATCTTCTTAGAAAAGAAGGAAGCAAACTCATTGCATTTGCTGTCGGAGAGTATTTCACTGGGAATCTGACTTGGGGGGGTTTGTTAGTCTCTGAACAGTAGCAAAAAGAGTGCAAGTGTTGTTTAAGTTACTGTTTATAAGGTTTGAGAAGAAGGTCTGTCTAGCTGTGGCCAGTTCCACATTGAAAGCATGAAGGCTGTCTTTATGGATGCTATAGTGAATTTCGAGTTTCGTCTTCTGCCACATCCGCTCAGCTTTTCTGCATTGTCTTTTCATACTCTGAACTGCTGTTGATTTTCTCCAAGATGATTTTTGTCTGCCAGTCTTTTTGCCCACCTTTACCAGAGCAATATCATCAATAACATTCTTAGCTTTTGAGTTAAATGAATCCAGGAGAAGATCAACAGGGTCTGCAGAAATGCTTGGTGTTAAAGATATAGCCTTCATAAATAGCGCACTAGTGTTCTCGTCAATGCATCTCCTTCTGACAGAGACAGATCTAGATTCAGTGGTAACAGAGATCAATATATCAAAGAAAATACAGAAGTGGTCAGATGGTGCAACATCCTTAATAACAATGGATGAAATCTTTAGGCCTCTACTGATGAATAAATCTAGAGTGTGTCCACGATTGTGTGTGGGTCCATGCACATGCTGAATCAGGTCAAAAACAGTTATAATTTATTTTGTAGTTTTGATTTCTGCATTATCTATGTGAATATTAAAATCCCCTGCAATAGCAAAACAGTCAAACTTTGAGGAAATCATTGATAACAGTTCTGTGAATTCTTCAACAAAGTCTGGGGAGTATTTTGGAGGCCTGTAAATAATGATAAACAGAATGCGTGGAGCACCTTTCAGCACAATACCTAGGTATTCAAAAGACAAATACTGACCAAATGACACTTGCTTGCATTGATAAACATCTTTAAATAGAGAAGCTACACCTCCACCTCTCCTAACAGTCCTGCAGACACTTATAGAATTAAAGTTAGGAGGGGCTGTTTCATTTAGGACTGTTGCACTGCAGCTGTCTTCTAGCCATGTTTCATTTAGAAACATAAAATCCACATTGTTTGTGGTTATTAAATCATTGATCAGAAATGATTTATTTTTTAGTGAGCGAATGTTTAAAAATGCTAACTTGATGTAATTACATTTTGCCTCTACAGCAATCTTAGATTGATGCATTACAGGCCGCAGATTAGATGGGTCAGCCGTACGGCTTGAGAAGGCCTTAGACTTTCTATCACGTGATAAAACAGAGATAGAGAAAGCTACAGGCACACTATATATACAGGTGCATCTCAATAAATTAGAATGTCGTGGAAAAGTTAATTTATTTCAGTAATTCAACTCAAATTGTGAAACTCGTATATTAAATAAATTCAATGCACACAGACTGAAGTAGTTTAAGTCTTTGGTTCTTTTAATTGTGATGATTTTGGTTCACATTTAACAAAAATCCACCAATTCACTATCTCAACAAATTAGAATACTTCATAAGACCAATAAAAAAAAACATTTTTAGTGAATTGTTGGCCTTCTGGAAAGTATGTTCATTTACTGTACATGTACTCAATACTTGGTAGGGGCTCCTTTTGCTTTAATTACTGCCTCAATTCGGCGTGGCATGGAGGTGATCAGTTTGTGGCACTGCTGAGGTGGTATGGAAGCCCAGGTTTCTTTGACAGTGGCCTTCTCTATGGGGTTCAGGTCAGGCGAGTTTGCCGGCCAATCAAGCACAGTACCACCATGGTCATTGAACCAGCTTTTGGTACCTTTGGCAGTGTGGGCAGGTGCCAAATCCTGCTGGAAAATGAAATCAGCATCTCCATAAAGCTTGTTAGCAGAAGGAAGCATGAAGTGCTCTAAAATCTCCTGGTAGATGGCTGCGTTGACTGTAGACTTCAGAAAACACAATGGACCAACACCAGCTGATGACATGGCAGCCCAAATCATCACAGACTGTGGAAACTTCACACTGGACTTCAAGCAACATGGATTCTGTGCCTCTCCACTCTTCCTCCAGACTCTGGGACCTTGATTTCCAAATGAAATGCAAAATTTACTTTCATCTGAAAAGAGGACTTTGGACCACTGAGCAACAGTCCAGTTCTTTTTCTCCACAGCCCAGGTAAGATGCTTCTGATGTTGTCTCTGGTTCAGAAGTGGCTTGGTAGCCCTTTTCCTGAAGACGTCTGAGCGTGGTGACTCTTGATGCACTGACTCCAGCTTCAGTTCTCTCCTTGTGAAGCTCTCACAAGTGTTTGAATCAGCTTTGCTTGACAGCATTCTCAAGCTTGCAATCATCCCTGTTGCTTGTGCACCTTTTCCTACCCAAATTCTTCCTTCCAGTCAACTTTGCACTTAATATGCTTTGATACAGCACTCTGTAAACAGCCACACCTTTCAGTAATGACCCTCTGTGACTTACCCTCTTTGTGGAGGGCCTCAATGATCGTCTTCTGGATCATTGCCAAGTTAGCAGTCTTCTCCATTATTGTGGTTTCAAAGAACAAGAGATACCCGGAATTTATACTGTAGGGATGGTCATTAATTGAAACTCAAATGTAAATATTCTAATATTTTGAGATACTGACTTTTGACTTACATGAGCTGTAAGCTCTAATCATCAAAATTAAAACAAAAAAACTTTTGAAATATTTTACTTTACATGCAATGAATCTAAAATATATGAAAGTTTCACTTTTTGAAATAACTTACAAGAAAAAATGAACTTTTTCACGACATTCTAATTTATTGAGATGCACCTGTATATATATATATATATATATATATATATA
The DNA here is from genome assembly GCF_012432095.1 of Onychostoma macrolepis. Lineage (NCBI taxonomy): Eukaryota > Metazoa > Chordata > Actinopteri > Cypriniformes > Cyprinidae > Onychostoma > Onychostoma macrolepis. Next base: position 2,419,817 of record NC_081174.1, on the reverse strand, counting down.
TATATATGTATGTGTGTGTGTGTGTAATGTATATAAGGATGTTGGTGGCAGACCTACCATTGAGCGTTTGAACTGTTTTGGCAGTCTCCAGTAGTATGGCTCACTCAGATGCTGCTGGACCACATCAGCATTAGCGATGATGTCCGGATGCTGAAAGCTCACGCCCGCTGTGATCTCCTGACGACTGGATTTGTCCACGAGAGGAAGAACAGTCTGTTCTGGCATCAGAGTCAGCTATAGGACAGCAAAAGGGAACAGGACATCACAAACGCTCAGCCACATCAATCAGCTGAATTAATTTAAACAAGACCTGCACTTTGAACTTACAAAGTCAACAAATGGCATTCACAATTTAACTTAAATAATATTTCCAAGTAAAACAGAATATTCAGTGGGATCTAATGTAGATTGGATTGTGAGAAATGGGTAGCGATATTATTATTAGTTAATGTTTGTCCTCACCCACACAGCAGATATTTCAGAGGTGGAGAAAGTTATTACATCTCAAAGAAAGATTATGAAAACATTTTTTGTCATTAGGACTCCAGAGATATTTATTAAGTAAGCAGGGTGAAATTGCCACACAAAATAGCGTAATTGTGTAGTGTTTCAGCGTCAGTGTCTTTGAGGATTTATTTGTGTGTGTATTAAGAGGCATATTTTAGTAAATGTGTGTGTGAGGAACCCCACAGGGCGGCTAAACTACCCTCACATCAACACACAATCTCACGACTCACTGATTTAGAAAAAATCTCTCGTTTTCCCATAAATGAGCTAAAGGATTCCAAACTCCTCTCCGAAACTTAGATTAACTTTTGGACTGCAACCTTTGTTTAATTTGTTTGTCGATTTCATCACATTGGAAAAGCGTCCTTCAGCCATTTTCTGCTGTTTGTCTCCATGGACATGCTGAGGATTAAGACGAGTTTGTGAACGTGCAGGAAACCCTTATTAAAAACAAACAAGGGGCGTCTCTGGCTCTGTGCGTCAGCGCTTTCTCTCTATCTTTGTCTCTCTCTGTTGTTCCTACACACTTAATTCTGTCCTGTTGTGAATATGGTTGAGGGAGAATGACAGCTAGGAAGCACTTGATATTTATTAATATTTACTGTTTCCCTGGTAACCGGAGCATCTCAGCCCACCTTGGGACAAGATGATTAAGAAAGCCATCAAAACACACACACACACACACACACACACATACATACAGGCACCTGTGTCCTCATCTCATCTACACCATCACAACCAACATATAAAGCACATAATAATTAAAAAATATATTTTGGTTAACAATCATAAGCACTCATAATCCTGTAAAATAACAGTAGAAATGGTTTGTAATTGTTTAAAACTTCCATACTTTAAAGAAAATACATTTGAATAACAGCATCGAATAGTTAATAGTTGAACCTGACACAGTATAATACTGTATGTGTAAAAATGAAGAAAAACTGCAATGAGATTATTTACTTCTCTCTCCACCTAAAGTTGGTACCTTCTAAGGTGTCACAGATTTTTTTTTTTTTTTAAAGTCTTGCTATTTTCAAATCCAATGCTCCCTTACAAAGGCTTAATTGTGCTGTTCAAATTAGAAACAATATTGAGTGTTGAGTAATTAAATTTGAAGTGAGAATTAAGAACTACTCTTCTTCCTCTGCACCTATCACCAGGGTATCTCAAGGCTCCGTTTTGGGCCCGGTTTAATTATATATATATATATATATATATATATATATATATATATATTCTCTTGTTAGGTATAAATTTTTAGAAACACAACATCTAATACTATTATTAGACAATATTCAGCTTCTACTAAAACTGAGTTCTCCCTTACAAACTCTGTTTGCCAGAGACATTAAAAGTTAGACAGCCATCAACCTTTTGGTAAGCAAAGTTTTACCAGAAACTGCTTTATGAGAGGAAGAGATGTTAACTTGTGTGTCATATGTACAACTGGATAAAATGTAATGGCAAACAATGCTTAGGAATTGCATTCAGGTAAGTAATTGAATATGAAGGTAAAAATTTTGAATGTGAATTAAAGTAAAATTTAAGTTTTCTACAATAAGTTGACTATCAGTTCAAGATATTTCAGAAGGTCTTTAAAACTGATTTAAAACAGTTGCTTTAGAAAGTAACAAAACAACATTTTGAATCTTATTGATGAAAAAGTGGCATATGACTTGTGTTTACTCACCCTCATACGGATGAGTCCCGTGGCCTCCGTACATGAGCTGCTCAAGCCAAAGCAGTAGCACTGACTGCAGCCCAGCGGATTCCTGTGACTGAGGCCGAAAGAGCCCACCTTACAGCGGTCACACTTCACTCCCTCCACATTGGCCTGAATACACATGCATTCACATTAGTATTGTGTGCTGCTGTTTTATAGCTACATTAAAGACCAGGGGCTGCGTTTCCTAAAATAATTGTAAGCCTAAGCAGATCATATAAACCATCAGCATCAGTGATCTTCATGATCTACTTAGGCTTACGATGCTTTTGGGAAATGCAGCCCAGAACAGCTTCTCTTACAGCTGTCATGTGTTAACAGCAGTTTTACCAGATTGGAGCATTATACAATAATTCATTGTCAGTGCATTTCTATACCCCTAATAATCATTATGATATGACAGTTCTGATGAAAAATCCCTTTGATCACAAGTTACTGTACAACACTATTAGAGGATCAGTGGCAATGTTGGTCGAATCAAAGATGGGTTTCGAGCTCTAGGACATTACCTTGCAAGAGCACTGCCCACTTCTGTCTGCACATGCGCAGAGCCCAGACTCTGCATCGCAGGTGTCCAGTGATGAGCCTGCCGCCGAGCACTGGCAGGAAATGCATTGTGGGAAGTCTCTGTAACCCAGCTTACACTCATCACATTTCTCGCCCCTGAACTGCTCACGGCACATACAGCAGCCAGTGTTCACGTTACACTGCTGTGCCACAGACCCCAATGCGTTACAGCCGCACGGCTACAGAGAAGAGAAAATTACACAAAAAATTCATATTATGCATAACATTTACATAAAATGGCATTCACTTTCCCTACATGTGACTGAACACTTCTGAAAATGAAGGATCCATTCAGAACCATTAAGTGTTTTAAAGTCTGATGAGGGCTGGCAAGGCAGAGCATCTTTTGCCCACTCTATAGAAAATCAGTCAGAATAAAGTGCAGTTCTCAGCACTGCCCTTGGCTGCTTCTCTTCCTACCTTAAGGCAAGAGCTTTTTCCATTGAGACTGAGAATTACTCTTCTTCCTCTACAACTATTACCTGCGGGGTACCTCAAGGCTCTGTTTTGGGGCTGGTTGCTTTGTTAGATATTATATGCTTCTGTTAGATATAATTTTTTTTCAGAAACACAACATCTGATTCTATTGTTATATTAGATGACACTTCCTGTTCTTCCTTACAAACTCTGTATGCCACAGGGACACTAAAGTTTATATGGCTACCAAACTTTTGGTAAGATGTAAAGTTTTACCAGAGACTGCTTTACAGTGCCCTATACTAATATTGGCAAAAAAATCAAAACCTGACTGCCTCTGTTAGAAATCTTATAATGGGCTGTGGTTGAACCTTCTATCAGGACAATAATCCAAAACAAACATTAAAATCAACACAAAGATATACTATGTCACTGAGAATAAAATGAACCTTCTGCCATGGCCGTCCCAGTCCTCTGACCTGAACCCTATAGAAAATGAGTGGGGTGAACTAAAGAGAAGAAGCACCAACATGGAGCTGTGAATCTGAATTATCTGGAGAGATTCTGCATGAAGGAATGGTCTCTGATCTCTTATCAGATGTTCTCCAAACTCATCAGGCATTATAGGAGAAAACTCAGAGCTGTTATCTCGGGAAAAGGACGTTGCAATAATTGGGTGCCAATAATTGTGGCCAACATGAACTAGAGAAAGCATTTATTTCACAATTAGATTTCCCCCCCACTTTCAACTGCTTTACTTCAATGATAGGTTAAAATTTTGTGAATTTTTTGAATGAAAGATAAAAAGGATAAACAATGCAGATTTATTTTCACAGCCGCCTTTGCACATATTTATCAAGGGTGCCAATATTAGTGGAGGGCACTGTATGTAAGGAGATGTTAACCTGTGTGACGTATGTGCCATTGGATAATATGCAATGGTAAACAATGCTTATGAATCACATTCAATAACACTTTCAGCAAAAAGTTACATTTGCAGATATTATAGGTCTCAGAGTGGTGATCTGGGACTTATAAAAACAAACATACTGGTAATCAGCACCTAAGCAGTCAGATTATTATATGATACCACATAAATACAGTTAATTCAGTGTACTGATGCATGCAACAGTAAAAACCCGTTAACTGTAAGTTACCTTAACATATACTGTATGGTGAAAAACTGTAAATGATTTAACATCGCATTATATGTTTGTGTATATGTTTGAATAGTTCCATGGATTAAACTGAATTCAGATGGTAACTTAGCAAAAAGACGCTGTGCTGATTTCCACACTCACCTTCCATTCTCTGCTGCTCTGCGACATTAACTCAAAGATTCACCTCGACATGACTTTACGGAGGATGAATAATAATGATGTTTCAGCAGAAGATAAATATACACAGGCAGAGCAGACAGAGTGAAGCCGTGACGGCGGGAGGAGACGAGAATAAGCCGTACCTTACAGCCGCTGCTGATGTCGTGACCCCAGTGGTTGGGCGCACATTTGTCACATCTCTCTCCCACGGTGTTGGGCGGACAGATACACTGACCTGTGTTAGCGTCACAGTTATTTCCCACATGGGCACACTGGCACGCTGCGAGACAGACAGAAACAGAGAGCAGGTTAATTGCGGAGCGCAGCTGAGCACCTGTTCTAAATGTCAGCGTCGGCTCTCCTCTCTGCTGTGGTAATATCAGTGTGATAGCGTGACAGAAGGAGATGGGCAAATTTACACACCATCCCGACAGAGAATTACATTATTCTTAATGAAATGAACACCGCAGATGAAAACTGTAGCGCTTACAGGTCAGGCTTGTTGACATCCACATTCAGGAATTGAGCTGGAATCTAAAAGCCATTGCCTGATATCTGATTGGTTGGCGCACAACCTTTTGCTCTTCCATAGATCAGAAGATGTAAAGCAGTTCCATGTTTCACTCACATCTGTAATGCTTCATTTACAGTAGTGAGTTCAATTTCAGCTGTAAAGCAGGTCTACAGAAGACAATAGTGTCATTATTCAGCTTGATTCACAATCCAATAGTGTCACTGCAGTTCAATAATATTACAGAATATTATTAAGTGTCTTTTAAAACAGCTATAAAATGAATGTGGATAGCAGCTCAGATCATTTGGTGAGCGTGCATTTGGTATTTTGGTAAATTTGTGCACAGTTTATGATATAGGGACATATGGATGTAAATTAGAATTGCTGCAAATATAATATATTAAATTAAATTATTAATAACTACAAACCACCATTGGTTCCAAAGTAGCAATCCCCAACATTAATTTAAACTAAATATCCATTACTCATCCTGATGTATAATAATAAAATAATATATAAAAATAAAATAATAAATGAAAAAGAATAAAACAAACAAACAATTAAATTAATTTGTTAAAAATAAATAAACAGAATTCATTTTATGCTAATGTTTATTAACGTGCTTTGTCCCTATCAAATAAACACAAGACACTTGTGACATTACTATAATTTAAAGATGAATTTAGACTGACTTTTTCAAAAAACAACAACAGTATATGGTTTGAAATTAAAGGAGCAAGACTTAAAATGTCTTAAGAATGTTAATTCTTGAGTGAAGGGTACCTTAAATGCTTTTCTTATCCTATGGAATTACTGTTATATTGTTTGTACAAATAAACACCTAAATGCACAAGTGGATCTGGACTGAATTACAGAAGCAAAAACACGGTCTCCTATCAAGGGCTCAAGGTTCGGAGGTGAATTCTTACGTGTGCAGCCGCCTTCCTGAAAGCTGAAGTGTCCGGGAGCGCAGCGGTCACACTTCTGTCCCGTCACACCAGGCTGACAGCGACACTGACCGCTCTCGTCACAATCAAACGACTTCGATCCGAATGAATTGCAGTGGCAAGGGACGCATCCTTGAGCACCCTGCATGTGTAAGCCAGACTGGAGAGACAGAGAGGAGACAGTGAGGAGGGAGAAATAAGGCGATTCTCAGAGTGATTGCTAGACTACGCTGTGTGGCACTTTCCACAAAGAAGGTGCAAATAGGTTTAGAAAGCAATGAAGACACAGATCCCATATTTTTAGAGCGAGAACTATTACATATGCAGGTGTATCAACTGAATCTTTTCTATTAAGCCCTCAATCTGTCAAACGTATTATAGTTAAATTGATATATTAACTACAAACCACCACTGGTTCCAGACTGGGAATCCCCAGCATTAATTTAGGCTAAAAATGTTGGGGTTGATGTTGATTTATCCATTCTGGTGCATTAAAATAATAATAATAAAAAATATATAAATAAAACTAATGAAACTAATAAAATAATAATAAAAAAAACAAAAAAACAGAATTATTTTGTTTAAGTCGTGTTCATGTATTTAATGATTACTGCTACATAATAAAATCAGACCGACTGGGCATTAAAACTCTTTAAAAGGGGGGTTCTAGATATGGAAAATAAAACAAAACCTCTCATATAATATTTAATTTGACCTGCTGACAAGAACAGAGGTTTTTCATGTGTAGGTGGCGTTTAACCTTTAGAAAAATAGACTTCATACAGAGCATCAAGCTCATGTTTTTGCACCTACTCGTGGAATGTGCCTTGTTTAGTCATGCAAACAGTACAATATCTTGTGCATTTATGTAAAACCTTCTTCAGTCTCGTTTAGTGACTCAAAGACCTTCATAAACACAGATCACAGCCATGCAGATATTACACATCAAACCAAACCACAAGACTGTGCCTCTGTCTCCAGTTTGTACTCTGTCCCCTTTACACTAACTTCAACTGACTGTAAAGACATTTTGAGAGGTAAACTGCCAAAAATTTCATTTTAATGATCAAAAATGATCATGCAGTGATGATAAATCTGCACGCGCCATGTGGATGTGAAGTCACTGTGGCAGCCATTGCTGTGGGTGATTGACAGCCATCTGTCTGCTAGGAACAGGTGCGCTGTCACCGTAGCAACCAATGAGAAGCGTTCCTGGCACAGACCGTCAGTGGCACCCCATGGATGCCAGATATATGAAGACACACACACACACACATCCCATCATGCAAAGCTGTGAGCCAAAGTGACAAAACTCTCCTCCAAGAGAACTCATAACCGCGCCTGGCGCTTTATAAAGACTAAGAAAAGACTAAAACGTAAAAAAGCACAGCATTTGACAGTGGCTTTCTGTGCTCGACAGAGATTAACTAATCGCTACTTAACTAATGTTACATGTAAATGTATAATTAAAAGCCAAAGCAGAATGCGCACATTATTTTTTAGCCGTCTTAAAGCCAAAGGCTGTCTTTTTTAATTATGTACTGTATGTATGTTTTGGGTCTCATTCACTATTAACTGTACACAAGTTGTGTACTTAAGCATGCAGAAATGCTTCTCATGCAAAACTAATGCACAAACACAATTGCACATGGATTTGTTCTTGATCTTCAGTTAATCTAAATTTTACTATTCTTTTGACATGTAAGCATTGACTGTAATATAAAAACATACTGTAAGTTTTACTGAACTCTAGTTCATAACAGTTATTCCATATGCAAATATGTTACCCATGGGCATTTAGCAGTGGGCATTTAATCTATAACCTTATACAACCCCTAAACTTAAACCATTTATCTCCAAATATGACTGCTTTTAATGTAAAAATCCTACCAACATTATAAGTGCACCTCCAGGAACATTAGAAATATTGTGAATGCAATGCATGAGCCCTTTAAAGCAAAGTGTGTCATTATCGAAACCAGATGAAACACAATAAACATCTTTATGAAGAAGCCCAGATCAGGCTCTGACGTACTCATGCTGTTGCTGTGAAATATGAAAGACATATTGTAAGGTCACTTAGCAACTCAGTTTCTAATAATAATCATATCTATAAAAATTCACACGTTTCTAAGGCCAGCAGGAGTCAAGCACATTCTACGTGTAGAATAAAAGTGTGAACTTGTTTGATTACAGTTTGTGCATTAAAATGTTCACACAGGTTTTGCACAAAAATACATGCTTATGCACAGGCAGTGAAACAGACCAAACGTAATAATTCTAAACCTTTTTGTTTAGTATGCATGTGAGGACCTACAATGCATGATGCCCTCAGTACCGCATTATTGTTACTAAAAACTACAATTAAAAACAGCATCATACATTATAACATGCATTAATGTTATATTACAGAGACTATATTTTATATAACAAAACTAAAAATTGAAACTATTAAACTGCATTTATGGACCTATGTATATACTATTATAGTTTTTTTATTAATATTTTCAATTAGCTTTTATATTTTCAGCTTTCTTTTTAGTTACCTTTTTTTGTAATTTTGTTATGTATTTGTATAACGAAATGCCTTTAACTGAAAATTGAAAATTGAGTGTTTAATCTCATCATTATACATTACTGACATTCTATCCTCTAATTTGATACTGTTAAGTGCTTCGACACAATCTGTATTGTAAAAGCGCTATATAAATAAAGGTGACTTGACTTGACTTATTTGTCATTTATATAAATATATATATATATATATATATATATATATATTTAGTTAGTTCGTTCGTTCGTTTTTAAATATTACTACAGTATTTCTATTTCTATTTCAGTTTTAGTTTATATTTATATCCAGTTCATAACATTTATTTCCAGTTACTAAAATACTGTTTCAGTTAGTTGTTAAATTTTCATTTGAAGATTTGCATCTAATTTTAACATTTCATTTTAGCTTTATTTCAATTGACAAAAATATTTTAATAGATAATAGATAATATTTTGAATAGAATAGTTTTAGTGAATGATAATAACCCTGGCTGGTAAACTGTAAACAGGAGTGAACTGCATCAATGGAGAAGATAATTGAAATAAAACAGGCAAAATTCAAAAACAGTTGATTTGATCAGCAGTAAAAAGAAAAAAAAAAAGTTATAATGTTTTGTGTATAATGTGTGTTATTTTGAACACTCTTACACTTGTTACACTCATATTAGATGCTGATTGTCACAGGAAGTCACACACACGCACACCGATCCTGTGCACCCATCATGCCGTGTGTTTACCCCTGTGCCGGGGCGATAAGCCCCTCGAGGGCAGCCCCCTCTGCTTTCCCATCTCTGGATGTGTTTGATGGGAACCTGTTGGACGGGTCGCCGGGTCTCCCTGCGGGCGTGAGGCGGGCGCAGGAGGTCACACCTGCGGCCCACGTATCCGGCCCGACAGATGCACCTGCCCTCAGAGTCACAACGCTGGGACACAGAGCCCCGAGCGCTGCACTGACACGGCCTACACAACTGAGCCTCACTGTCCCACCAACAATTCGGCTGAACACACACATTCACGGGTTTATGAAGAGGCAGAGATAAAAATAGGAAAATATAAAAAAATAAATAAAATTAAAATAAAAAATTTAATTAAATAAAACCCAATGACAGAAATGACTGCATTTAGTGTTGTGTATACTCACCATACACTCATCACACTGACGTCCAACAACATGTTGTCGACACTGGCACTGTCCGGTCTCCTGATGGCACAACTCTGAGAGCGATCCGTTAGTGTGACACTGACACGCTACACAGAGACACAGAGAGAAACTTGTAGAGAGAAACACAACTAGACATGAAGATGTTATATCTAGGCGTTACATCTAGAGAGATAGTAAGTTATATTTTGTATAACTTACAGTACTTTGATCTCCTTTATATCCAGTACTGCCAGTCAAAAGTTTGGAATATGGTTCTCATTGGTATTAAATTTCCCTAATGGTGTTGGTGCCAGGCTTGTGGTTAGTGTGCCGACATACAGTGCAACTGTGCTCACGGTGACTGTGCTCAAGTTCAATTCCCATCTTGAGATCCTTTACTGCTCCCCCTTCTTCACCCAATGCTTTCCTTTCTGCTCTCTAACTTAAAAAATGTGTCTGATTATAACCTTCTCTGTAAGGCTCCATTTATTTAATGAAAAACACAGTAAAAACTGGAATATTGTGCAATATTATTACAATTTCAAATAACTGGTTTCAAATTTTAATGTATCTGAAAATGTGAATTTCCAAAGGACTAACAATACTTGATAATAATTAAGCAGCCAATCAGTGTTACATTATATTCAGTGTTGCTATGAACATTTCTAGCCCAAATCCCACTCAAAATCCACCCAAACGGAATGAAAACTTGCCCATTTTCCTCCGGACGCAACCCACAGTCCTGTAATTTTTCTTTCAACTGCAACACTGTTTATGCTAGGCATTTCTGCTTCCTTTGGTCTCTGTGTTTCCTGTGTTCAGTTCTTGTTTCATTAGTTGGCTTGGTTTTTGATCATAACCTAGTTAGTTTCCAGTGTAACTGATTATGTTCTTCACTTGGGTCTTCTTTGGTTGTTAGTTTTCCATGTATATATTGTCCTGTGTTTTATGTAGTTTGTTGGTTATTGTTGCTGTTAATGTTGTTAACCCACATTCCCAAGTTCTTTGTTTTTGTAAATTAATTACTACTGCTGCTACAAGTCGATCCAAGCATCTACTCTCTCCCTGCCTGTTAAACTATTACAGAATAACCAACCCACATACTGCATACTTATGGATCTAGCAGCAGTCTCTCTCCACCTCGAGGACCAACTCCTGTACCTGACCCTGAGCCGAAGCCAAAGCCTGCAACAAACCCTGAGCCAGAGGCCGCTGAATTGTTTGACTCGGAGCTAGACCTTGTCACCATTTCCATTCTGGAGCCAAAGCGAGCCTGTTGCCGTGTCTGTCTCGGAACTAGCGTTGGAGGAATTTCTGATTGACCTGTTTGCCACACAACCAGTCTCCGCCCACCTTCAAATTCCTTCCTGCTTGGTCGGTTCCCTCCAGCTTATTGGTCTTTCTGGTCCCATCCAACCTCCAAGCTCCCTTGTTTCTGGTGGCCTGTCCTCCCCTGCTGGTTCCGTCCAGTTCCCCAGCTCCACCTCAGGCTTTGCCCTGGTCCTCAGATCCCCTGGTTTCATCTCATCCTTCCGAAAACAGGGAATCCACCTCGGTCCTTTGACTCTTCGGCTCCACCTTGGCTCGTTGTTTCTCATCCCTCCGGCTCTGTCAATCATCACGTTGACTGTGCCATGGACTTTTGCTGTACCTCAGCCCTACATCCCAGCTCCACTGGGCTCCTCTTTCGCTCTGGCTTCTTTTTCGTCCTTGCTCCCAGCTGGCTCTGCCACAGTCTTTTTGGCCACCAGCTCCACATCGGTATTCCTACCTTGCAACTCCACCTAAACCCTTCAGTCCAGCGGTGTCACCCTGTCCCTCCACGCCTCTGGCTCTGCTTGGTTCTCCAACTTCTCAGTCCTACTGTCAGGGTATTCTACCCTGCTGGTTTTACCACAGCCTTCCATGGTTATCTGCTCCACCAAGTCCGACCAACCCCCATCATGTTTGTTGTTCCTGCCAGGTGTAATTATTCCAAACTTTTGATGTGTGCAGTGTACTGAACATAAAATTCACTCAGAATGCATTGTAGCCACTGATATTATCGTAATTTGACACTGACATTAAAGGGGTAATGACATGAAAAAAATAATTTCCCTTGATCTTTTGACACAGAAGAGGTCTTTGTATGCTTAATACATCCTGCAAGTTTCATAACTTAAAATGTCCTCATCATCAATAAAAAAATAACTTCATAACCTTCAGAAAATGGCTTGTTTTGGATCCGAGGTGCGATGTGATGTCACGGGGGCGCAGTCATTTGCATAAACACTGCCTCCAGTGCAAGAGATCAAAGAAACGTCATCTTCTCAGCATAGGCCCCACCCACTGGTGTTCAGTCGCTTAAAGCCTGACACTTGATTACGCTGAATGCGAGTATTGCGTCGTGTCAAAAGCAAATCGAAATTACAATCACTGCTGCTATCTTGTCTACACTGGATACAGTATACAGATGCCTGTTCACTTTCTGACACAGTCCACGCGTCTGTCGTCAGGACAAATGGAGTGAAAGAACATTCGCTTTGATGCGTTTGGTTTAAACAGCTCCTTCACGTCTTTATACAGATTTTTAATGGCATCCTGGATCGTGTCTGAGGATTTTGTTTTGTAAACGAGGTATAGTGTCATGGAGAGTTCACAATGAAACATTTGTTGAAAGATGAAGCGGCACTAGATCTGACTGCAGCTGAATCACAAACTGTAAGTAAATTATTTTATAATGCTTTGTCTGGAAATGACCGTTTTATTTTGATTATGTTGTCAAAACACTCACAATAGTGAGGGGGTGTTGATAGTGTATCCTATGCAATGACGTTAGCCAATCATAATAGTGGTCGATTAATGACAGGCTTTAAAGGACCCGCCCTTAAAAAAAAGGTCATTTCAGAGAGGGGGTTAGAATGAGAGTTGAAAATAATCATTTTTCCACATATTTATTTATTTGTGCAAAAAACTTTATTAACATTATAAGTAAACCTCAAGGAACATATTAAAATAATAATAATAATAATAATAAATCAATGTCATGACCCCTTTAAATCGTGATCAGTGACATTTCCATCAATGTTTTGACAATACATACAATACATACTATATATATTCCAAACAAAATGTTGTTGTGTTTAGGAGGAACTGGCGTGTACTTCATTATGTATAACACTGCAGGTAAAGACGCCTTTCTGTGTAATGTAGGTCATGCAAACAACTTCTGTAAGCATCCCACTGAGCGCTATGCTGCACTGCATTGTTCTGCTCTTCAAAACTTGTTATTCCCAACAGAAATAAAGAAAATTCTATTATCTTACATTAAATATAAACATGCGTTAGAGGTTAAAAATGGACAAGCATTGAACAAGATCACAGCACAGACCTGGTTTGTATATTTTAGTAATTGGTGCAAGTTTTTTTTTTTAAATATGACTTTTTTACAATATTTCTGATATTAGTGAAATGTTTTTATTTAGAATTTCCAATCTAATTAAAGTTAAGCATAACAATTTGAGTGAAATTTTTATTTGAAAAGTTATAATTATAACTTATAACAATTATTCATTTTTTACATTACAAATTTGACATTACAAATTCTAAGACTTCCTGTTCCAATAAGACTTTGAGTCGCAGACTTTTAATTTGGAGCCCACCATCTGAATATTTTTTGCAATATTATAACCATATCAAATGCACTAAGCACTGATAAAATCAGCAGGAACACACAGACTCAGACACAAACTGGGGAAACTGTTTCATTGTCATGTTTCATGCACAACCAAGGGAATGTGTGCAACCCAAATGTGCTTTGAACTCGCCTCTGGCGTGTATAACAACTAAAATTAAAAACCAGTGTGATTATTCAATATCCCATGACCCCTTTGCATGCTAATCAGTGCAGTGTGTGTGGAACAGAATGACTCTATCCTGCTTAAAATTACAGCGCGGTGTAACCGTGGGCACACTGCTGTAGGGCTGCAGGAGGACAGATTGCATTTCAATATAATGCACACACACTTTCTGAGCAGCCTGACTCTGACTGAGATGGAGCACAGATGGTGTAGCGTGAGGCTTGTTGGAGGGGAATCTGTGTGTATTGTCCTTGAGGGTAGACGGCCCGAGCTACTGGATCAACTCACCTCACACACACTCACATCTGCCATGCGGGCTGTCTGGAAGAACACAATTTAATTTCTACAAAACAGACACATTAAAAACTCCTAAAGTGAAACCAAATATGGTGTCTCAGGAAGGGCGTAGAATATCCCTCCTTTTACTGTAGTTGTAGATTGCTTAACAGAGGGTGCCCAATTTTCTATTGTGGGAGGTCCCATAAAAACAAAAAGGAATTTTCTACAACCGCGATCTTGGTAACTGTGTCTTGATTAGTGGATTTCTCTACAGGATTATAGGTAGTGCAGTACTTCACAGGGCATTCACTCAATAAACATGGTTTTTAAAAAGTTGAAATCACACTAAATGTCTTCTATAGAAGCAAATAGGTCATAGCTGGATCTTCTAGTGAAATGTCAGCCTTACCTCTGGTGACATATTCAGAATTTTTCCAATCATTTATTCTTAAATTGCCTGATATTATAAGATTATAAAAGACATTATAAGAGATTAGACATCACATGTTGCTGTTAAATATAGGCCTATGATCTGAAAACAATTAAACTCACCTTGGCAATTCTTGGCTATGAGGGCATCTCCAAAGTATCCGTCAGTGCACCTTTCACAGTCCGGTCCTCCATATCCCTCACGACAGCGCAGACAGGCTCCAGTCACTGGGTCGCAGCTGAGCTCTTCTGTAAGATCCAGATTCCCGTTACATGTACATGGCTGACAGGAACCCCCAGGAATGTTGGGACGACCAAAATAGCCATTGGCACACCTGAGGTCACCCAGAGTAGAGAGAATACATGCTTTAGAGATGCATACAGGGAAAATACTGCAAATAAGCACACTTCAGACCAGTGGCACACAACAATATAATGCATCATTTAACCATCTTTCCTCACACATGATAAAATACTTTACACTCAAATCAACTTTTCACATGCATTTGTTTTATTACTTGCTGTGTAGCCGTGTACTGTAATGAGCTGGATAATGCACAGTCAGCCAGCTTGTGGTCCTAGTCCCTGTGTGTGAGTTTGTTTTGTGATAATTGTTTTGTAAATGCAGTTTGAATCAGAGCAGAGGTCACTTTAGCAGTTGCGATAGTGTATGTAAAAGCTAAAGCTGAGCTTAACAGATAGTCTGTCAAGAACAGCTGGGGTAAAGTGGGAAAAATGGAAACACTTAGGGAAAGCATTTAAGTATACTGCATTTCCTGATGAGTCATTTACCGTTTCTCTTTTAAAGGAGCTGTGTACGACTGAACTGACTCCATTACAGTACGTCTGATGAACAACCTTATTTTGATCATGAAAAGAACGCCTGAGACTTTTCTCGCCAAAACAAAGCGCAGACGATGAGAATGTGAGAGAAATATAAAGGGAAGAGACGCTATCACTTCCTCCACTCGCTTCGCCCACCCGCTCTTCTTATCTGCTGTCGGTGCGTTTGGATCCTATATCTCTACTGAAGCAACTTGTGCTGCTGGCTGATAAACACGCACAGTCTATCCACTGCCTTCATGTTAAATGGATTCCTCTGCGCTTATCTGCACACGACTGCGCTATCTGCATGATGGTGGAAAGAGAAAGTAATCACCGTGTTTCACTCACGCTCAGCGGATTCCGCGAGCCACCCTAGACTTATTAATTGAATATGGTATTGCTTTTGACTGTCTTTACAATCCCAGTAGCATGCTAGCGCAGAATCTAGTTCTAACTGTGCATGTTGGAGATTTCAACTTTTAAACAAAGTCTTAGATCTCACAATAACTTTAAAATTAATTTTATCCCTTCATCAGTACAAACGCTCTGGGCTCATGTCTTCTTTAAGAAATCTTGGTACATATACAGTAACATCTGCATTTATAGTTGTGTTTCTGTATGTTGGGCTGGATTAAAAGTGTGATTTTTACCAAAACCGCCTGTCCTGGTACTTTGTACCTGGTACTGCTATTTAAAACGGTTAGTGAACTTCATGTATGTTCATGCTTTGCTAGGAAATTGTCTCCTAAGGACATGACTGCAAATGCAATATAGAAAATGTGAAGATCAGATAATGGAATAAAAATTATCCGTTCATATGTTGTAGTGTAAAATATAACAAAGTATAAAGGAACTGATATGTTGTCACTTTCATATCTGAGAATATGAAAAAGAAAATGCTTGTCAGACTGATGTTTATCATCTAAATTTTGATGTATTTCTCTGTACTATAGCTAATAATATTCTTTGGAAAGGAGTGGAACCATGTTAGCACTGGTCTTGTTTAAATGTTATATGTCAGATGTGTGTAAATGTGGAACTGTCTCAGACTAAAGCCGTGGTCACAATAGACTTTAAGAGTGCAAATTTCTTCAGACACTGCATCGGTCGTGATTTGACGTCACGATCTGCAGGGTGTTTTAACAAATTAAATTCAACATATGACAAATAATAGGAAATCCAAAATGTAAAGACATACAATCTACTCCACTTTCCTGCAGTGATGCAGTTTTAAATTTATGTTATTTTAATTCAGCTACAAAGTCATGCTGTGATTTATCGGCCTTGTATTGGTCACACAGTAACATGTGATACGTATTCACAGGTCAGAGTTCAACAAACTTGAACTTTGGAATGCAGCGAAATGTAAAACAACTTTGCAAGAGCTTGCATTTCTGCTCTCCTGCATTCGTATACACATGAACAGAAGTCAATGGTATGAAAAGTGTATGTGACTGATCTTTAACAGATAAATATGGAGTGCCACAAGGCTCTGTCTTCGGTCCGATTTAGCTGCATTTCCATGTACATCCTACTAGGCCAAATTACAATAAAAAAACTGATCATGCAAATTTTTATTTACGCTATTTTAATACTTTATTATATATTTTTTTAAATGAGCATTTAGTGTAATAAGACAGTAAAGACTGATATCCATTAATGGAAAAATGAGAAGTCATTGGGCGTAAACAAGGGTTAGGAAATGATTACAGAATCTCTTTAAGTAAAAGTGTCTGGGTAAATGGGTCCTCACCTACCATTTCAAAAATACATAAACCCCAACGCTGTCAGACAGACTGTCACCTCTGCACTGCTTCAGTACCCTTTAAAGGGTAACTGAGCATTGAAGGCTGGCTCTTCCTCTCCCTCTGGTGCCGGCTCATAATTTCTCCTGTCGTTAGCTCTGCTGCGAGAGAGCCATCTTAAGCACTGATGACTAGGGCCAGGTGTCTTTAACCCAGGCCATATATACGGCCAGCTTCCTGTGTGTCTGCACACGAGGGAACAATTACTAAAAAAAAAACCTGGGACAGTTCCAAACTCTTATTTCTGTCCTCTCTTTACCTCATACAGCTCAGCCTGCTCTCTCTGACTCGCTCACTGTTTCAGGTGTCACTGGCCACGCAGGGCCAAACTAAACATAAGTACTCTATTTCAGAGCAGGACCAGGCACCATGGAGGGACCGAGCTGAATTAGGTCAGTGAAAGACTAAGTGGGGTGGAGAGAGACGGGTATTGGTTTTTCCTGTTTTGGGTCAGTGATTCTTAAACTGAAAGTATCACTAAGTCCATTACTGTTACTGATTGCCTACTACACTCTCAGAGCAAGCTTAAGGCATGCTTCACAACAAACACATACACAGTGTGTAATGAAGCAGGGGGGCGGGATGATGAATAAAAGCAATGTTTCACAGAGCTTGCACATCTGCAGTGTAACTGCAACAGCAGGCTCACACTGAGCTTTCACACTGAGAACAAGTACATGGAGACCAAAAATGGACACTCCATTAGTAAGCAGCTTTCTCTCTTTGTGTTTACATAATATTTCAGAATGGCACTTTCTTGCCATTATTTTGGTGCATGAGATGTAAAGCTGGTCACTGACAGGGTTTCTGCTGAGTATGCTACTAAAGCTCTACACAGTATTAGTGATTTCTGATCGAATATATTAAGCAGTCCTATAGACCAGTGGTTCCCACCCATAATTCTGGAGCCCCCAGCTGAACTGGGCATACAGAACTGCACATTCTGTATGTCTCCTTAATCAAACACTTAATCAACTTATTGGTAGAGACTCTAAGACCTGAAATGGGTGTGTCAGACAAAAGGAGAGATGTAAAATATGCAGTGTTGGGGGTTAATCTACATAAGAATCACATTTATATCTAAATAGTAAAGCACAACTACATTAAACTGTATAAACCCCCACGAGTAGCTTAGACTATAAATATAAAATACACATGTAAATCAAATCATCTGGATTCGGTTTGTGTGGCTGTTTGTGTGCATTTGGAATTTAGATCTCCAATTTATGTTTCATGAGGGTCAATCATCATTGCAATCAACACTAAAGTCTCTGAAGTTGCATCTTAAGAAGAGTGAGATATTTAAAAATTGAAGAAATCCGCAATTGTGGCACTTGTTGCTCATCTGTGTACTCTAATAAAACAAGCTTTAAAGTCCATGGTAGCGCTCCAGTGGGCTTAGTTTGGTTCTACAGATATGGTTCCTCTGAAGTTTGGGATCTGGTTTTAAAAATGATGTACTGTATGATGTCTTGTATTCTACAATGATTTCTGTTTAAAGAGACCTAGTTATGTGCAACTTTTGACGGCTGGCCAAATATACAATCACATATGTAGGATCTATTGAAACTAAATGTAATAATTTACGATTTAACCACTGAAAATCACACACTGGCTGACTGCTAACCTGAATACTGGAACTGACATATCCTGTTCAATGTCTATGGTGTTTACGGCCATGTTGGACAATGCTGAGTTTTAAAGTTTCATTGAAATGTAAACTATCTCAGATGTTTTTCTTAAAATTCTACAGAAGACTCAACTAAAGAGGCACTGATGAGACAGTAGATGGCACACAAGTATAAAGCTATACAACAAACGTGGATTCATTGATGTTTCCCAAAAGCTATCAAGTGGACTGAAGAAGCCCCTTGGCACCAAATGTCTCTTCGGTCTACTTAAACTACAGTTCTTTTGGGAAATGCAGATTTTGAAAGATTTGATTAGAAATGTTTGAGCTCATATTGAGATCTCTGCCTTCTCATTGCAGATTATCTGAGCATTCTATGAGGAATTCTTGAGACCTCCTTTGCAAGTCCTTTGACACGTGTGTGATTAAGTCTCTATTTGCGCTCCATTTAATGTGGCTTCCCTGTTGGACTGTCTCAGTACAAAGCGTTTTTAAGAACTCGTTTTAGGAGCAACTAGCGCCGCCTGACTGAGTTTGTGTGAAGTATGTCCTTCACATCTCTTTCAGTGGGTCTCTCAGGGGACAGAATGGGTTCGAGCCCCGTCTGAGCAGTGATGGATCGGTCCCATCTCGCCCCATTAACGTGCGTCTGTCCCTGGCTTTTCCCAGAACGAAAAACCTTTCCATTCACTCTCTCTCCTCTCTAACTTTTCTCCGCTTGTCCTCCATAACACACCACCAGCTCCCTCGTTTCCATTCCCTCCACCTCGTGTCTGCTAATGGCACAGCGTGGAGAGCTTTGGTGCCAGCTAGCGTGGCACTGCAGCAGTCCCTCTCCATCTGTTTCAGGGGTGGGGTCACAGCAGAGCCGAGACCTTTCTTCCACCTAGACGCCGTATTCCACGACACCACTGTGATTTAGTCCGCGTACAGAGCTGGTGCAACTGCCAACGCAACCCTCCCAGAATGCAGCATATGCTAATGCTAACACATCAGCATATCAACCTTCATTGAACGAGAGAGATCGACACCCAGTGGGGAACGTGAAGGGAAATAAAGAAAGAGAAATAAACAGAGCGACTGATGGAAATATTCTGCATGATAGATGAGCTCAGTGATTTCTGATGCTAATGAAATTAAGACAAAACCATGAGTGCCACAGCTGCCAATGCTAGCGAGGGAGCTGCTTTGTGTTATATTGCATTTGTGGCCACTTTGCACTGACCAGAAAGGATCAAGCCATTTTCTCCGTCTTATCCCTGAATTTTATTTCATGTCACACTGGGACAGAGATCCATATGGCCTAGAGATTAAGATTTGTTTGACTAGTCTACTCAAACAAACACATTACAAACTCAAACATATGGTGTTGTTCGGCATTTTACACACTCTCTCTCTCACACACACACACACACACACACACACGTTTACTTAGCTATCTAAATGGGGACATTCCATAGGTGTAATGGTTTTTATACTGTACAAACCGTATTTTCTATCGCCCTACACCAACCCTATACCTATGAAAAAATATGATGAGTTACTGGAGAGGACACAAGCTTTTTTGCTGCCCTTATTGGAGGTGTCCTTCTATGGCTGCATCCAAAATTAAAAGGACCCACTAAACTGACTGATTTTATAACTGAAGTCTACATAAGAAGCATTAATGCCAAGATTATGGGTTGATTTCCAAGGAATGCATGAACTGATGAAATACCTTGAATACACTGCAAGTCACGTTGGATAAAAGCATCTGCCAAATGATTTTAAATGATTGAGTTGAAATTATATTGATGCCGTCAAAATTCTGCAGGGATGTTCTGGTCAAGTTTCAAAACTGCATCAAAAATGGATCTACTGCATCATCAGAAATGAACCCAGCTTGGGACTTTCCAGTACGCCATTCCATTTCACATGGAAAAGACCTCTCTCAAAGATGCACATTATTATTATTCATTCATTTATTTTAAATTTAGGGCCATTTTAAAGATTGTAACTGTAAAGTAACTAACCAAGGATCATCGGAAATATGTGTCTCTACTTGTGTTTCTGCAAAACTAAACAAAGTACCAATACGTAAAAATTGCTGCAGTTTTCATTCGAAATGAACACTACAGTAGAGGCAGTAAAACTCTTATTCTTTTTCACACAAAGTATGATTTACAGGGACAGAATTTTGATTAAGAAAGGCTAATTTTTGCACAATTCCTTGCACAATATTATGTTAGGACTTCAAAAATGTTTTACATGCTGCAAGATTTGAAAACTGTTACTTTTGAATGTTAGCATCACATATACTGCTTCATGTGTATGGGTTTTCTAACGCAGTAGGTATGCTTGGTAGTTCACACAATATGGCATTGCACTTGAGAGGTGAAGTGTTTTGGCGTCACTCACTGTACATTTCACTTTGAAACTGACACAAAACGTGCAGTAAGGTACATACTGTAATATCGGTGTTGCAAAAACGTTGCCACAAGCATGTATTTTTAAATGGTTGCTAATCACTCTGTAGCACTATCAAGCCATACTTGCAGCAGAACAACAGAACTGGTGACACCTTAGAATCATTTCATAGAATCAATACTTTCATACAAGCGCATGCTTAACAATGAAAAATATCAAACCTTCAGTCACTAGAGTTACTAAAAATAAGGAAAGTGTTGGGTAAGATGTGCCAGTGAGTAAATTGTGTCACCTCTTTAATCTGGCACTTTTTTATGCATAATTTGTGTCATGTGAGCATATTACCAGAAAAAGTAAAACAGGTCAAATGGAGTTTTACATCCATAGTCATAATCTGACTAATGATTAGTCATCGATAATTAAATGTAGCCTAGCATTTTACACAAAATGCCAGCTGTGGGGTAAAGTGTGTCAGATACTTTGGGGTAAGATGTGCAAGCAGCACTTGTAAATGCAAACTTGACCTTTGTATTTAAAAGGTTTTTATTTGAAATGTAAACCAGTCACATTGATTCAATTTTACATGACACAGCAATCTGTGTGAACGGATAACTTTGTTTATTCAGAAGTCATACATCTACAGTGCGTGCATAATTATTAGGCAAGTTGATATTCTGATCATATTTTTTTTTCCCAAGCACATTTGACCAATTCCAAACCACATCAATCTTAATAACTACTATTAATTTAGCTTTTTTAGTCATTTATAAGTGATATATAATTGTCCATGAAGGCTGGAAGTGAAAAACTCCTTACAGATAAAATGAGCCAAAAAAGAGATTTAACTCAGACTGAAAAGTCAAAAATTATTCAATCCCCATGAGAAATATTCAAAACAAATGCAATACAGAAATTTAGGACATGACCATTGGACAGCAAAATGCTCAGTGGGTCAGCACGGTAAGAAAAAAAAAAAAAAAACAGGTGGAGAAGAAAAGACATTTAGTCTCCATTGCCAACATTTTCCAGAACTGCAACCTTCATGGAGTCTCCAGAATTACAAGGTGTCAGGTTCTCAGAGACTTTGCTTGGGTAAAAAATCCTAAAATATGGCCCTCACTTAATAAGAATAACATGCTGAAGTATTGTGAAAGTATTTTATTTTTATTTTTTTAATAGGCTTTATGGACAGATAAGTTGAGAGTGACTCTTGAAGGACCAGCATCACATCCTCTTGTACCACTGTTTGAAGAATTTATCTTCCAGAATCTGGCTGTAAGCTTTAGGAGCTCGTTTTGTCCATCTCCTATCCTGAAAAGTCTGTCTTGCAAGATTGACTAAAAGTGAGCTCCTAAAACTGAGGGTCATCTTTTACCCAAGCTTCTGAGAATCTGACACCTTGTAATTCTGGAGACTCCAGAAAGGTTACAGTTCTGGAAAAAGGTGGCACTGGAGACTAAATGTTTCCTGATGGTTTCACACCTAATTCTTCACATTAATTCTTAATTTATTTGCAGTTAACAAGTGTCTTTTTTTCTGACCCCGCTGTCCCAGTGAGCATTTTGCTGTCCAATGGTCATGCCTTAACTTTGCAATTTCTGTATTGCATTAGTTTTGAATATTTCTAATGGGGATTGAATAATTTTTGACATTTCAGTCTGAGTTAAATCTCTTTTTTTTGGCTCATTTTATCTGTAAAAGAAAACATGCCTAATAATTTTGCACACCTGAATATAAAGGAGTTTTTCACTTCCAGCCTTCAAGGACAATTATAAATCACTTATAAATGATTAAATACAAAATTAATAGTAATTATAAAGACTGATATGGTTTGGAATTGGTAAAATGTGCTTGGAAAAAAAAATTATTATCAGAATAACAACATGCTTAATAATTATGCATGCACTGTATGGCCTGGTGTTAAAGACACTGAAATATCATTAGCTATAACCAGTCTTGTTTCTTTTTGTATAGAGGAGAGCTTGAGTAAAAAGTGGCACAACTTACCCCACTGAAGGTAAAGTCTGGAGGCAAAACCTTGTCGTCTTACCTGTCACAGCGTGTGCCCGTGTAACCCGGCGGGCATCGATCACAGATCATCTCACCCCTGGCATCGACGTGACATGTGGGACTGAAACTACGGTGTTTTTGAGCCAACAAGGGGACAAAGAGAAAAATAAAAGAGCAGCGAATTAAAAACATCCTTCCCATTCGTCATAAGTGCTCACTCTGGATCAAACCGAAGCCAGAGAGAGTCTGAAGCCCAAGACGGTTTAGCTGGTGGGCAAACCCTGTACAGCGAGGTCAGGTTCTGCCATCAGCTCTAGCATAATGACTGTGTGGCTATTTCAGACGACACTGGAGCCCGGCTGAGGGGCATGCTGGGAATGCTGAGGGCAGGAGGGGAGCGACGCTTTCTTTAGACCGATTGAGGATGTGGAATGTTCAGCTGTTGGATTCTGGGACATGTCTACTCTTTCTGGATTAGCCACTAGCATGCTACAGCCAATATTAGCCTAGTGCTGAAATCATGCGCCAGTTACAGAGTTGAAGTTGAAGCATGCAGGACTTTGCATGCTGGAAGAGCTACAAGTCATCCTTATAAATACTATCTGCTAAAAATAAGAAAAATTTAAACTGAATTATGGTCTTAACCGGTTTTAGTTAAACAAGTTGAGTCTGCTACTAGCACAAGATTGTTCAAGATGATATGTGCAATTTTTTTTTTTTTTTAGTGATACAAATTTTGAAATAGTTTCTCGTCTCCCACAGGTTTATTGTGCTGTTTGAGTCTCTGGCATGATCACAACATTTCTCGGTCTCTTATAATATCCCGACCTGCCCAGCATAGCAACACACTCAGGGGGGTAGTCGTGGCCTAATGGTTAGGGAGTCGGGTAGGGAGCTTGTAACCTGAAGGTTGTCTGTTCGATTCTTGCGCCGGCAGGAATTGAAGGTGGGGATTGTGAATGAACAGAACTCTCTCCACCTTCAATACCATGACTAAGGTGCCCTTGAGCAAGGCACCGAACCCCTAATTGTTCACTGTGTGTGTGTGCATTTGTTCACTACTCACTGCTGTGTGTGTGTGCACTTGGATGGGTTAAATGCAGAGCACAATTTCGTGTATGGGTCACCATACTTGACAATATGTCACGACTTAACTTAACACTGACTCTATGACTAACCAATAGCAATGTTCAGGAAACCTGTTTGCACACAGCAGTTTCTTTTAGTGATGCAACACTTTCAGAAAAAAAAGTGTGCAAACATTGTAGCTTGTCACTGGGGCAGTAGCCTCAAAAGGACATCTTTGTACCTTATGTACCCCTAAAAGGTACACATGTACCTTAGATGAGGTATTAATTTGTCCCCTTAAGGCGACTAAACGCAAAATGTTATTTATTTATTTTTTTAAATTAAAGATTAAGTGGATATTTGAATTAAATGTTTGGTCAAAATAGCGTATTAAACAAGGATTTGATTGTCCTGTAAGTATAACAGCAGCAATTACCAGACCTTTGGCTCCCTTTGCATGCATTTGCAATAACATGTAATGTACATAAATTGTTTATTTTGTATTAGCATACATCATGTATTTTAACAGTTTTATTCGATAAAACCATATAATTATTAATTAACCAATCATTATTGCCTCCTCGTTTTTATATAATGCATTTTAAGTAATTTTAAAGGCTATTGTTGGCTTAGGTCTGTTTTTATAACCACAAAAAATTTTTAATACTACTTTGTAAATTATTATTTGAAGTAACAAAACCATGGTTAATTTGCAGTTACCATGGCTACAAGAACAATGGTTTTTGGTTTTATTCATGTTAAAACCATGGCTAAGTTAAGGGAATGTAAGGGAACATGGAAACTAGAGAGAATATTACATGCGTTGTTGGTGGTGAAATTATTTCCGACATTAAAACATGTTATTAACATTTTCTTTTCTTTTTTTTCCTTGGCGCCGGTTTGCTGATGTCTTTTCACGGGCATAGTCGTCCATTAATTATGATCATTTGCATTCAGCCGCAAATATGAGGTGCGAGCGGGAATGTGGGAATGGCGTCACGTGTGTTTTTTTTTTTTGAGCAACTGGGATGGTGCCCCCCTAGGAGTTGGTGCCCTACGCAAACTGCATATAGGGAGCGGCGGTACTGGATAGTAGTTAATTTGCATGTTTAAACATAACATTTCAGAATACAATTACTATAAAGGGGTCATCGGATGCCCATTTTGTACAAGTTGATGAGATTCTTTAAGGTCTTAATTAAAAGCCTATAACATACTTTGGTTCAAATTTCTCAATGTTAGTGTAAAAAACACCTTTTTTACTCTATCAAAACCAGCTCTGTTTTCAGCAAGCCATTTTTTGGTCCATGTTGCTTTAAATGCTAATTACTCTGCTAACCCCACCCCTCTCTTCAGTGGGGTGACGAGCAGTACTGTTTACCATAGACATGCATATCTATGCTGTTTACTTTGGCGAAACTGGCTAACTAGCACGTTATTAGGAAAGGTGATTTACAAAGATTCATAAAAAAAAAACCCTTATACTCACTTCCTCTGTAGAT
Source organism: Onychostoma macrolepis (assembly GCF_012432095.1). Taxonomy (NCBI): domain Eukaryota; kingdom Metazoa; phylum Chordata; class Actinopteri; order Cypriniformes; family Cyprinidae; genus Onychostoma; species Onychostoma macrolepis. The sequence goes on along the minus strand of NC_081174.1, from coordinate 2,394,333 downwards.
GAAGCTGGATCACAAATGATTCACGCGAACATAAACACATTTAGGCAGATTGGGGATCGGCGCATTCCCTTCAAAGCGAAAGTAACGTTAATCCTCTGTGTCTTCAGCGGCTCAGATGTCGGGAGTAACTGACAACTGCTATATTCATTATTACATCCAACAACAAAACACCTCTATCGCTTAATCTGAGATATCTTGTCTTCCCCTGCACTGGAGTCGACACAATGACGGCGGACTGTTTACAGCTCACTCAGGGTGGGTCTAAGGTAAGACGGCCATGTCAATCAACTATCGTGGGAGGGGCCTGTACAGAACTACATCATTCTGACAGGAATCTCAGAACAGCCTGATTTGAGAGAGGGGATTTTAAAATGGGGATTTAAAAAAAACAAACACTTGGTGGATTTTTATCATTATAGGATGGATGTGCACACACACTTCCAACACAACTTGTTATGTTCAAACAACTTGAAAAGTGAATTTTGCATCCGATGACATCTTTAATGTACTGTGATAAACAGCTGGGGATGTATGATGATATCTCTTAGTTCATATTTTACATTTTTTCTTAAAGGTTCTGCCCCAATAACAAGCTGTTGTACCACTAAAAGCACATTGTTCACATTTTTAAACACATTTCAGATTTGTAGCAATGCCAGCTCAAACCATGATTTAATTAATATATATATATATATATATATATATATATATATATATATATATATATATATATTAATATATATTTGGTTTAGTATCTCTGTTATTTTGATTTAGTTTTTAAAGTACAATGGGGTTGTTTCTTTATTTCTTTACTTGAATGTTTTTGTTTTTGTTTTTTTCTTGCCTTTACATTGTTAAGCATAAGAAACATTGTATTTGAAAAAAACTGGCAAAAACAAGGTTACATACAATAATCTGAAAATACTATTATGTGACTGTTTAACTGCTTTGATTATGGTTGGTGAGTGTTTATTTGTAGGTTCTGATGTCATGACTTCCTGTTATCAGTGCTGACGTACTTGTTTGAAGGGCTGAGAAGAGGACAAGCACATGGCTGACAGTCGTCTGCAGTTCCTCTGGTGGCATCTCCGTAATATCCAGGAGCACACTCGTCACAGTACGGTCCGACCGTGTGATCCCTACAGCCCTACAACACACACACACACACACATGACTAATGTCAACACATGGATGTGTTTTAATATATCTATATATATTTAACTTATGGCAAAATTTGGTAATTTTGTATGTTGTCTGAGGGTTGGCATCTTCTGAGGTCCTCTGAGGGGTTGGCATCATCTCTTCTCAGGTGTTTGTCATCTCAGATTTTAGTGTCCGTATCCACAAATTAAATTTACTAAGTGATTTTATATACATAGAAAGCATGTTAGATGCAAATAAAGTGTCTAATGTTTCAAATAACTTTTGTGAAAATAAAACAAAATATGGGTAAAATAAGGTTCATTGTTCATATAATGTCATTCAGTACAACACATATATTTATGTAAAAATGCAACATATTTTTCTGCCCTGTACTTATTTACAAAATCTAAAAAAATAAATAAATAAATATATATATTTTTTTTATTATTATATTTTAAAGCTATATTAAAAACCTCTTGCTGACAAGTGGATAAATCATAGTGGTTTGAAGGATAGTAGCAAAGACCTAAAATGAAATGACAATTAATTAGTTTTTTTGGGAGCTCCACTGTGATCATTAAACAGTATTTTAATGTCATCTAAAGATTCTTGTTCTAAATGTGCCTGACAAGAACAACTATTGTTACACTGAATGACATTTTGAGTATCTGCTGTAAATCATGGTAAAAATGCATGATGGTCATTATTTTAAGCTCAGAAAAATAAATAAATAAATAAACAAAGAATATAAATTCAAATGTTCAACAAAAATAAAAAAATAATAATAATAAATTAAAGCTGTATTTAACTTTTGTTTCTAATGCCTAAAATTTTCTCCAGGTTACCTATGATGGTTCCCTGAGGAAATGAGACGCTGTGTCGGAAAACGCTATGGGAACGTCTTCAGCGTGACCACGCTCTGAATCAGATGTGTAATCAGTTCAATGGATGGGCGAGACGTCACGGACGGGGTGACGTAGAGACCAGGAAGCTTAAAGCATGTGCGGTGGAAACAGCGGCAGCTTCTGGAGAGTAAAGGAAGCGCTTCCAGTGATGCCGGAAATATGGCAAGGGGACGCAGCGTCTCATTCCCTCAGGGAACCATGGTTACATACGTAACCTGGAGACGTTCCTCTTCAGGAGCTCGAGCTGCATCGGAAAACTGCTCCGATTGAGCTAATATCAACCAATCGTCGATATAATTGAGTATGCTGATGCCCTGGAGTCTCAGTGGAGCCAGAGCAGCATCCACACACTTTATGAAAGTGCGGGGTGAGAGTGCAAGGCCGAACGGAAGAACCCAATATTGGTAAGCTTCGCCCTCAAAAGCGAACCTCAGGAACTTCCTGTGATGGGGAAGGATGGAGACATGGAAGTATGCGTCTTTTAGATAGATCGTGACAAACCAGTCCTCGAACCTGATCTGAGACATGGCTTGTTTGATTGTGAGCATCCTGAACTTCAGTCGCATGACTGAGCAGCTCAGCAGACGCAGTTCTAAAATGCGACGCAACCCCCCATCCTTCTTCGGAACGATGAAGTACCGGCTGTAGAACCCGGACTCTCTGTCAAGAGGAGGGACCACCTCGATGGCCTCCTTCCTCAAGAGAGTGTTTCCTTTTTGTTCCATTACCAGAGCCTGCTCGGGACCCACCAGAGTGGGAATTACCCCATTGAAACGAGGCGGAGGAGAACCTAACTGAATGCGGTAGCCTTTTTCTACAGTGTGCAGGACCCTCTGAGACACATTTGGCAGAAGCTTCCACGCTGCCAAATAGTCTACTAAGGGAATCAGTCTCTCGCGACTGACCTCTGGTGTTATCTGAGCTGCTAGCTCGGGCCCTGAAGTGGAGGACCGGCAGGAGATGGCCGATCTAGCTGCTCTAGAGACCTCCGTGGAGGTAGCGAGCTTCCCAGTACCGCTACGTTCTCCCCAGAGGGGCCTGCCCTCAGAAGCCCTGGAAAACATACAGTATATTTGGAAGTGGGACCAATGCCGCTAGGAATGCTGGCGAAGGCTCCCTTCTCAAAGAGAGCCTTCCGGGAGCGAATCGTACGGATCGACAAACACTTGCAATGCGGGCAGTCAGCTCCATTCTCACACATGCAGCTTCTGTGCAACTGAGCCAAAAGTATCAATTCCATTCCATAAAAAGTGACAATGTAACACAATTGCTTACATTTAATTAGGCATTACACAATATTGTGATGCCTAACTTTTAAAAGTAATGTGGCAGTATGGATTAACACTTTTAATCAGTCAGAGACACACAGTGTCAGACTAATGGATTGGAGGGACAGCGCTAGTATTTCATCTTTGAGCAGTAAATACACATGCACACAATGATAATCACAGCACAATCCATCCACACATACACACACACACACACACACACACACACACAAACATGCACGCACGTAATCATTCAGTCCAGTTCACTGCTGTAACAAGCTATGGACAGAGGAAGTGATACTGTTGTATGAACATGTTTGTTTGTGTTTGCTAATGTTTGTTAATGTGTCAGTTATGTAATTCAATACTCAAAGATAATGTGGACCCAAACCTCATTTGTGTTTGCATACAAATAAACAACCCATTTAAACCCGTGCCAATTACTCTGGCTTAACAATCACACACTCACTGGATAGAAGAGAAAGAACAAGACAGAAGAGAGCGTGCAACACACACACACACAGGAAATGGAACGGTTCTATTTTCTGTGACTCCATCTGAACTGCATTCACAGCAGATTGTGTTATAATGCAGTTCTGCTATTATGGGCAAACAGCTACAACAACAAAAGCAGCAATGACACAGCAAGTCAATTCTGTACACTCACTATGAAAAAAGAAAAGAAAAACAACAAAATACGGTCACACTTTATTTTAAGGTTCAATTCTCACCATTAACAAACCATTAACTATGACTTTTGCCACAATAAACTCCTAATTTGATGCTTATTAATAGTTAGTAAGGTAGTTGTTAAAGGTGCATTAGGAGATCTTGGAAAATGCTAACTTTAGCCTGATGGCACTGAAAACGAACGTCCCACCATCCCTGCAATCGCTGTCTAAAGCCACGCCCCCTGCACACATACGTGTGATCGCGCTGATGACGTATCCTGTCTGCGCGAACCGTGTGCGCAGAGGTATGCAAATACATATGTTGACAGGCAGGTAGGAAAGCCAATTAAAACGCTCGGGCCGAGCGTTTGGATTGAACGAACATTTCTTGGTCCTACGCCTTCCACAGAATATACAAATACAGATAAATACATTTAGACCACTTAACTTAATGATTGCTATCGGGATGTGAAGAGACTTTCAACCAGCATAACAAAAAATGTTTCTGAAGACAATCACCTATTGCACCTTTAAGTTTAGGTATTGGGTAGGATTAGAGATGTACTGTAGAATCTGGTCATGCAGAATAATAAACAGCCAATATGTTAATAATAGGCACGCTAATAATCAACTAGTTAAAAGTTAAACTAGTTAAACATAGTTTTTTGGAAATAAGCATTAACGTGTTGACATTAAAACTAATTACATGCACGAGCACACACACACACACACACACACATATTACCAGGCAGTGTCCAGTGACGTCATGGCAGCGCTCCGCGTGTCCGTGGCATTGACAGCGTTCACACACGCCCTGGTACAGCGTCCCGTTCACCCTGCGGTAGCCCACCGCACACATCTGTGAAAACACACACAACATCTCATATTTAACACATCAAATCACAAGATACTTCACAAGGATGAGCGTGGTGTTTTGGGCAGGTTTGGCTGAAAGTGCATCAGTGTGTGAGTGTCAGCGCTGCCAGTAATTAATCTGTGCTGTGCTAATTGATGGATCATTGTACAGCACAGAGTGCTTTGATTTACTAAATGAGGGAGAAGATTTGTTTCAGTCAACTGAAGCACAAGGGAAGTTTATAGAGCTGGCTGATAAATGCCTGTTCAGACAAAGTGTGTGTGTGTTTGTGTGTGCGTGTGTGTGTTCTTATTCAAAGTGTCTTGTTTTGTTTCATTAATGTGCCTGAAGTTGCTCTCTTCTTCTTCTTATATTTGAGTGATTGTTATCAGTGTTTCTTTCCACACAGCTGTCGGCATGAAATCACAATTGACATTTATTTTGAAAATAATCTCATTATTTTCTATATGCATGTTATTGGTCTTGTTGTGAACAATTCATTCATGCATATATATATATATATATATATTTTTTTTTATACCCCGTAATCTTTGTAATTAAAATGTCAAAACGTGCTCTTCTTGTGAGACTGCCATGTATTTAAGCCAATGACAGTCCACTCAACAGCCGATGGATTAAATCAAGTCCTGACCCCATATATATGTTTTCTCACTCAGATATGTGTCACAATATTGTAGTAAAATTGTCACTAATTCCATTTAAGGCAGGCTTTGGATCTTTATACTTTATATACAGTATATTTATATAGAATTTATTTGACGAACAATACTCCTTTTTTCTCCATTTTCTCTCTTCAAAAGGAACAATACTATAATACTATTAAATACTATAATACTATTAACTGCCACTCAAATAAAATCCAAATGACTTGAACTGAATTAAGCTGGATGATGCACTATCATCTTCTGTAGAGCTGCTTTATAGCTGAATCACATCGAGCAACATCCACACTGATATTGAACTGAACTGAATTAACACTGAACTGACTCAAGCTGAATAACAACATCGCTGCCTTTTTTAAAACTGCTTATAACTGAACTGAACTTGATTCAGATTTTTGAGCTTGACACTGATATATTGATCTGAACTGAACCAACAGAACAGACAGCAGAATCTGAACTCCATGGCTGACTTTCCATAATTGATTCTGCTATTTTCTTGTTTATTACTGTGAAACTGCTTTGACACAGTCTATATTGTATAAAGCACTATAGAAATAACGGTGGCTTGACTTCAGATTTAGATTTTGATGGGCCTTTAAAAACAAGCATTTTCAAACCATATGCACCTTTAATCATACTTGTTTCTATAAAACAAAATGCTAAACAAAGTGAAAACCCATGATCTCTTTATTAAACGAAACCTTTAATAATTACTTTTAAGCTTTTAAAATTTTTTTGGTCTGGTTATTGCTATTGTTAAAGTGCTATACATTTACATTTTTGATACACATACTACACATTTTTAAACATAGTTCATTTTAGTTTTCATTCTAAAATTGGTAATTAGTGAGGCATAATCATGTGTAACAATATCAAATTTGCAGAACTGGCATTCATTAGTATCAGCCTTTGTATGAAGTGGGTTTCAAATGACGGTCAACAGACCCTCTCACTGCATTTTGGGATTGACTTATTCTTGGAGAATTCATGCAATGCTGCCTTAGAATTTGGTCAAAACACGATATCTAATGAGGCAGAATAATTGTGCTACCTGCAGTTCAGAGCAGCCTTCGCATCGGGGATGCCTAAATGTGCTGTCTAGGTAGGCGGATCACTAGAACCGCTGACTGCAGAGATCTTACACACACATGCTGAATATGAAGTGGATATTGGAAATGACTACAGCGATAAACATCATACTGGTTTTCCTGCTGTCTTTCAGTGACCCTGCTGACCCCGTCACTCTCAGAGCGGCCCGTCCTTCCCAACACTGAGCCGAGACACATAGGGAACATTTAAAGGGATAGTTAATCCGAAAATACACATTCTGTCATTATACCCACCCTCCTGTCCTTCTAGACCATGCATGACCATTGTTCATTTTCAAAATACAAATGAAGATATTTTTACAGTTTTATTTTTTTTTTTCAACTGCTTACACACAAAGGGCCCTATCATACACCTGGAGCAATGCGGCGCAAGTGTTTTTGCTAGTTTCAGCCCGATGCAGTTATCATTTTCCCATCCTGCTTTCTCACGTTGTTTAAATAGCAAATGCATTTTTTGTGTGTTCAGGTACATTGTTGGTGCATTGCTATTTTGAGGAACTGAAAATAGACTGCGCCATAGACCAACTCAAACCTGGGCTAAAGTCTAAAGTCAATGGCGCAATATTTTTTTCGTTATTTAAAGAGCGCGTTAGTAGAAAATGCGCCTCTGGCCAGGTCCACAACGCGCGTTCACTTTGCTTATTACACACAGGACGCAGCAGCAGCACACAAACATGCCAAATATTACAGTGTCAAAGAATATTATTGTGTAGGCTACATAAATATAAAAATGTCATACATGTGGATAGATAATGGATAGTCATTGCATGTATCAGAATTAGCCTACCTATTTGCTCGCGCATGAGCAGATCCATTTGCTCTCTGGAGACAATTCTGCCGTTTAAATAGCGAATCCGCCATGGCGCGAGCGCAACTCGCTCTTAAAGGGAATGGGAGATGAGACTCTGATTGGTTTATTGCACGTAATGCCCCAAAACACACCCATTACTCATTAAGAGAATAGGGACAACCCTTTTAGACCATGCGCCGGGCCCGCCAACCGTTTTTCCCGTCCTTAAACTATACCAAAAGTGCATTCGGACACACCCTGAGTGTACCTGTACTGTGCGCTTTAGACCATGTGCTTAGATCGTTAAAATAGGGCCCAAAATCTTTACTTGTCACACAATTTCTGAAAGCTGACACTCAAACAGCAGAAGCACACACCAAATCTGCAAAACCAGACACTAATTCTTGGCCTTTGACTTTGCTTTAAATTTCATAAAACACTTTTTGCAAAACACAACACACGATTCTCTATGTAACACACAAAAATCTAACAGGAATTAATATTATGGCAAAGGTGTTTGCAAATGTTTGCTTTTGAGATGTGTTTGTGATTTTTTCAATGCAGTGCTTCATTTTGCAAAGAGATGAAAAAAAGAGGCAAAGTTTTGAAAATGTGTGTAAGCAGTTGAAAAAAACTGTAATAATCACACATCATTTTTGTTTATCTACTCAAAGTCCATGCAACCAATACTCTGAGGCTTCAAAAACTTCATAAAGACAGTCTTTATGTGATCCATTTGATTTAAGTGGTTTAATTCCAGTCCTCTGCAGAGACATGATCACTTTACATGATTTAATTTAGACCTTCACTACTAGTCAAAAGTTTGGAGTAATTAAATTTTTTTTTTTAAATATTATATTTCTGAAAGAAGTCTCTTCTGCTTACCAAGGCTGCATTTATTTAACTAAAATGCAGCAAAAACAGTGAAATATCATTACAATTAAAAATAACTGTGAATATATGTGAAAATGAATATTTGTTAAAATGTCATTTATTTCTGTGATCCAAGCTGGATTTTCAGCATCATTACTCCAGTCTTCAGTGTCACATGATCCTTCAGAAATCAATAATATGCTAATAATATTTTGATATTGTAAATGTTACAAAATTATAAATATAAATTCTTTCTTACATTCAATCATACTTACCCCAAACTTCAGAATGTAATGCATCACAGTTTCCACAAAAATATTGGGCAGCACAACTGTTTTCAACATTGATAATAATCAGAAATGTTTCTTGAGCAGCAAATCAGCATATTAGACTGATTTCTGAAGATCATGTGACACTGAAGACTGGAGTAATGATGCTGAAAATTCAGCTGCGCATCACAGAAATCAATTACATTTTAACAGATATTCACATAGAAAACAGCTATTTTAAATTGCTATAATATTTCACAATATTACTGCTTTTACTGTATTTTTTGATCAAATAAATGCAGCCTTGGTGAGCAGAAGAGACTTCTGTCAAAAACATTTTTTAAAAAACATCTTAATTATTCTAAACCTTGACTGATGGTGTAAAAATGGATCAGCACACATACAGTACATAAAGATCATCAAATAGTTTAAACAGAAACTCAAGTGTGCTTGATGTGTTGCTTGATTGTGGACTGCCTCAGTAGAACATTTTAAAATAAAGAAAATAAATACTTTCTATTATGATTTTAGTCTGTAGTCATTACAATGAGCTTTTCTCTGGTGTGTCCTCATTTAGCCGAGTAAATGTGTGTGTATGTTTGTGTGTGTGTGTGTGTGTGTGTGTGTGATTTGAGCTTTGAGTTTTGGTGATGTGACAGGAAGGTTTATCCTGCGTTTGAGAGGATCACAGTCTCATTCTGTCTCTTGGCCAGTGGGACCTGCTCACATCAGCATAAAAATCTGCTCACTCAGAAATCAATAACCACTGCAGCTTTAATAGAGGAGACACTTATGCAGAGAGAAAGCATCTCCCAGAGATTCAACACAGTCAGCCACCCCTGCACACACATGCACGCACGCACACACACACACACACACACACGCCCTGAAACAAACTAGATATTCATCCCCCTGCTAATACAGTTTGATCAGGGTTTGACTCAGGAGGAGCATGAGGAACACCTGACTGTCAGTGCATCGGTCCACTGGGACACTGTTTAAAACACACCGACCGGCTTCAATAAACACCTCTGGGCAACAACAGTTTCTGGATTTGCCAGTTTACCAGGTGGAACCCTTGAAGACAGAGTCCTGTTTGAGGCTGTTTGCAGCAGATAAACGCGTGATCTGTACAGTATACTCCACTCCGTTTATATCTGTGAAATAATCCGTATTCATTTTGGATGAACATAAATTTTAACCCGTTTAATCCCAAATTTTACCCAGACATGACAATTTCCAAATGACGTGTCATTAGTAACCCTTTGAAATAATCAATAATTATTTTTTGACATTTTTTTTGGAAAAGTGTGTGAAAACTTTAGTTTTATGGTCGGTCACAACTGTGACCGGTGGGATTATGTGTATACTGAATTAACATATTTCTGCAGTCATAAAAATATTATATATCTTAGCCCAGCTATTTTAAACTGTTTGATCACATTCTAGGGTTACTATTATGCATAAAAAATGTAAAAAAAAAAAAACTTATACAACATTGATAGGAATACTGAGATAAAGACAAAAAAAAAAAAAAATAAAAAAAAAAAAAAAAAAATATATATATATATATATATATATATATATATATATATATACACAGTGGGTACGGAAAGTATTCAGACCCCCTTAAATTTCAGTTTTTCTTTTTTAATAAATTGCAAAAATGTCAACAATTCTGTGTTTTTCTGTCAATATGGGGTGCTGTGTGTACATTAATGAGGAAAAAAAATTAACTTAAATGATTTTAGCAAATGGCTGCAATATAACAAAGAGTGAAAAATTTAAGGGGGTCTGAATACTTTCCGTACCCACTGTATATATAACCATCAACGTATTTCAAAATTGTTACTTTTTTATAAAATGCATCATCAAATTTTTATATTAGTGCTACCAGTATTACAACATCAATATTGTAACTTATTTGTAATATTTGAACTTTTAATTTAGTGTAATATTTTGTCATTGCAACATTTTATTGCAATTTTCACTAACAACTGCAATTGGATTTATATTATATACTTAAGTTCAGTTATCTCACCGGTCACTATTGTGACCATCATGTTTACTCACTCTATGACCACACTCAACAAAACTGAATATATGTGAATTCATATATTAATACTAGACACCTTAAAGATAATGTGGACCAAAAATCTTTGATGCAGCCATAATCTTCTCATGGTGAAAACAGGAAATAAACTGCTCTGGTCATGTGACAATTTGCACTAATCATGTGAAACTGCACATATTTAATTGAGACTCTTTATTTTTTCCATATTTACAGGAAGTGCACTAAAACATCAGTCAGTAAGGTTTTTAGAGCTTTATAAATTAAAATCTTTTTTACGGTCACTATTGTGGGATTAAACACATTTTTTTGCTAATAAAACCCAGAAATTAGTTAAACTGTAGTGCTTCTGGTTCTATACTGAAGTCAGTGGGTTTTTGGTTAAATGCCTGAAATAGGTCAGTGGTGAACACAAGCTCAAGATATTTTCACGTTTTATTCTACAATATAAAATACTTCAGTAATAACCTCTTGTGATTTTTAAAAAGCTTTTACTTGTCTTGAAAAAGGCGGTTGATAACAAGTATCTAAATGGCACTGCAGAGATTGTCTGAGACATTAAACTTCACAAAGAACAGGAAAACTCATCAGCTCAAGAGCCTTGTTGTGTTTATAATCATGCTCTTGAAAACCATTCTAATCTTCAGCGAAAATATAAAGAGTTGTTAAGGCTTAGTGGTGGTTAAGTCATGTGACCGCAGTGTAGTTTATTAATGTCATATGCTTAGCTTTTTACTTTTAACGACTCTATTTAGGCATCTTCAACACTATTCAGCAACAACAAAAATTAAACACAAATGTGTCATTTTTGCTTATTAGTGTGGTTGAATTGGATCATCGAAGGTCAGTAGCAAAGACATTGGTTAATAAAATGCGATTAAATACATAAATTATATTTGTCTTATTTAACATATTTAATTATTGTATGTTTGTATAATATTCTGAGTTTGCATGTGACTGTTTTTATTGATTGTGAGGAACACTGAATGTGTTTTTGTGCAGGTGAGATGAGTAAATAATGTTGATATTTAGTCTAGAATTACAGTAAGATCATGTTCTTACTCCTGATTTCTCTCAACATGGCAACACCAGAGCTGTCCGTCAACACATGAGAAACACAGTAACTGGTGTGACCTATTTGAAAAAGTAAATCAGATATTGCCTTCTAAATTAAAAAGTAATGCATTACTTTACTAGTTACTTGGGAAAAGTAATCTGATTACATAACTCGCCTTACTTGTAATGCGTTACCCCCAACACTGACTACAATCTCTGTCAGCTTTCAGAGAAGGGTCTAAATTCTCCCGTGTCAGACATCAGAGCATCTCCTACTCATTTATATCTTGTTATACACTCTTAAAAGCAAAGGTTCTTTATTGGCATCAATGGTTCCATTGGCATCAAGAACCTTGCCATCCATGGAACTTTTTCATTCCACAAAACGTTCTATACAGTGGTAAAAGGTTCTTTAGATTATTAAAGGGTTAGTTCACCCCAAAATGAAAATTCTGTCATTAATTATTCACCCTCATGTCGTTCCAAACCCGTAAGTCCTTAGGTCATCTTCGGAACGCAAATTAAGATGTTTTTGATGAAATCGGGGAGCTCTCTGACCCTCCCATAGAGAGCAATGCAACTGAAATGTTCCCAGGTCCAGAAACGTAGTAAATACATCGGTAAAACAGTCCATGTGACATCAGTGGCTCAACTTCAGTTTTGCGACACTACGAGAATACTTTTTTTTGCGCAAAGAAAACAAAAATAACAATTTACTCAACCATTCTTCTCCCCCGAGTTACGTCTTCCGCCATTTTGGTTGCATTTGTTGCATTGCTGTCTATGGGAGGGTCAGAGAGCTCTCCGATTTAATCAAAAACATCTTAGTTTGTGTTCCTTACGGGTTTGGAACGACATGAGGGTGAGTAATTAATGACAGAATTTTCATTTTGGGGTGAACTAACCCTTTAATAACAATGTTCTTCAATGGACATCACAGGATGCCATGATTCCAGTTCGAAAGAACCGTATATGTTCCATTCAAAGGGTATTACAGTGCGCGAGACGTGACTTCTATGCAAATCTCATGATTACGGTTAAATAACCCTTCACACTTCTGGAGTAAGTTTTGTCTGTGTGTGGAGACACTGCAGACAGTGGTATGGTGCAAATCTGTGTTTTTAAGTGACGTAAACTTCAGCCGATTTCCCGTGTGCAGGGACTAGAGAGCAGTAAACACTATGTAGGGAACATGTCAATGGGAACACAGTTAATTCATGGAGCTCTCTTCTAACGATCTGGTTATCTAAATCAGGTGTGTTAAACAAGAGAGACATGCAAAATATGCAGAGCAGGGGGTTGCGACGGCCAGGATTAAGAACCGCTGTTCTATGGCATTGCTGTGAAACCCCTCTTTTGGAACCTTTATTTTTAAGAGCGTATGTAGCTATGTTTTCTGGCTTACCTCACAGGAAGTGCCATCATATCCGGTAGGACACTGGCACACCTCCACAGCGCGGGCCTTAACACCGCTGCCAGAGCCTTCAGCAGCCACACTCATGCTCACACGGCCCAACCTGAGACAGACAGACAGAGAGAGAGCACATCACTGCACAGGATACTGCTATTAGGGCTGTCAATTGATTACAATGCTTAATTGTGATTAATCGCATAATTCAGTTGTAGCTAAAGAGTTAATGCGTGAAGTTAATAACAGGCCTGGTGTAATAATTAGGTCCGGCTGTTTGTGGGAATTCATGCAGTGGCTCTTTACTCATCTCACTTGCACAAACCTATTCACTTTATTTTGATGGTCCCTTTAACACATTCTGTTGACTGTACCTATATCTACTTAGTCTCACTAGAGTGTTAGTAGAGTATTAGTCGACTGGTAGGGTTAGGGTTAGAATAAGCTGACATGTTCTTGCAAAGTTACTTATAGTCAGTAGAATGTCTGTTGGGAGACAATAAAGAGTTATCAGACATTAAGCAGACGATCTACTAATACTCTAATGAGAGTTAGTTGACCTGTAGGTGCAAAGTCACTTATAGTCAACAGAATGTTCAAAAGGGACCATCAAAATAAAGTGTTACCACATATTCTGTATTCCTCAAACTGCATTAAAACATATGCTGAAATACAAACACAACATAATATAATATAATATAATGATATAATAAAGAGGTTTCCTGACACAGCAGGGCTCTGCTAGAGTTCACATTAACATTTCTACTGAATGAATGACAGATGTGATATTTCTCTTGTTGAGCTTCAGTGAAGATTATATTTAACCATATAAAGAGTACAAATAACTTGACTGTAGTTAAACGTCTAGGCTTGATTATAAATAAATGAACTCTGTGTGTGACAGACACTCGAGTGGCTCTGATTGCTGTGAAATGTCAAATCAGTTCAAAATCTGATTGAAAATAACAGAGAAAAGAATGAACCAGTTATCACAGATAAATGCATTAACGGTGTTAAACATTTTAATAATTGCATGTGTTACCTTTGTCACCTCTAATGCTTATACCAATCTATGGTCTATAGCAGGGGTTTCCAATCAACTTTCCAAATCATTCCCAGAAAAAGTTGGAAACTTCTTGACTTTACTTCTTTATTGAAAACCTTAACGTCCACCCTTGCCTTGCAATGCTTATTAAAGAATAAATGATGCTGAATTCATGGAAGATTTGTTTTTTTGACTTCAGTTCACAAAACCAGTCTGAATGATTTGTTCCCAAGTTGAACTGATCCAGTTCTTGAGTTTGAACTCAACGATGTGCTCTCAAAAGCTGATCAGTGAAGGAAGACTTTTAGCTCAGTTTGAGATACAAAGCATTATATGACTCCTGAAGTTTTAGAATAAAGTTGTATGAATTACTTTAATAATAATAATAATAATAATAATAATACGTTTATGATGATTTTATGGTGTTTCATGGTGTCCAGTCCCTATTCTTTGTAACTGCATGGAAAAGAGCAACCAAAACACAATTTCAATGTGTAAAATGTATTTTGTGTTCCACAGAAAGTCGTTTGAAATGACACAAGGCTGTGTAATTAATGACAGAACGATCTTTTCCCATGCTCATTCCCATTTAACATGATAGATACTGTGGCCCTGAGGATCTTTGTAGGTTTTGGTAAAAAAAATAAAAAATAAATAAATAATCTGTGGAGGACAGGACACATTTGGTTGTGATTTCCTTGATCTGTGGGTAATGGTGTACATGTCCAGCATCACCTGATCAAACAGGAAAAAAGGGCTCACACATCCATCCGCTCATCGGAGAAAGTGTTAACAGCAATGTGAACTGATGGCGATATCTACAGTATTCACTTTTTAAGGTAACCAGTTGGTTACACTTTATTTTGATAGTCCACTTTAGACATTCTACTAACTATAAGTAACTTTGTAACTACATGTCAACTAATTCTCATTAACTAGCAGCTACATGTCTACTAACTCTCAGTAGGGTAGGTTTAGTGTTAGTAGAATACGGTGACATATACTTGCAAAGTTTCTGATAGTCAGTATGTTGTATGTTGTGGACCCATCAAAATAAAGTGTTAGTAGATATTAAGCAGACAGTCTACTAATACTCTAATGACTGCTAGTTGACATGTAGTTGCAAAATTACTTACTGTTAGTAGAATGTCTAAAGTGGACTATCGAAACAAAGTGTTACCAACCAGTTATCCTAGCTAGCTGTTTTTATCATTGCTGTTTTAATATCTGAATGTTAGAGAAAAGTAAAAAAAACAAACAAAAAAAAAACCTTTAGATATCAGTCTGCATATGTGATAGACATTGGTCATCATCTTTGGTATCTCCTTTGAATGCATCTTTAGTGAAACAGATCCATATTGAACAAAGCACATACAAAAGCCCGGAAACAATGTGACCTGTTTTACAGAATATTGAAGTTTCTTATGCATGAGCCCTATTGAAAGTAAAGTGTTCAGTGACTGCTATGTCGTACGGATGCTGAAACCCTTGTGAATAACGTCAAATCTCAGGTTTACAGTCAAATACTTCAAAAAAGTCTAAGAGAGATGATTTCTCCAGTATTTTATTTATTTATGTTTTGTGGTAAAACAGATGCAATATTAGATTTGATCAGATGCTACATCAAACCCTAAACTTTGCTGTTGTCATGACAATCTGTGTGCATCTTGTTTTCTGTCAGCTGTGTATGAGAATAAACAAGAAGCAGACACATTAAGGTAAATAGTGATTTATGTGTAAATATACAGTGGTGGCCAAAATTATTAGAACATTAGCATAAATCATTTCCAAACATTCATTTTGCCATTAATTGTAATAATGCAGTGAGATTTTTGTCTGACATCAGCCAGTGCTCTTCACAGAGATCTGATCTGATCATCATCAGTCTGTCTGGAACGACATGAAGAAACAGAAGAACTGTGTCTCCAAGACGCTTCAAGAAACCTTCCTGCAAAACTACAGTACTGTTAAAAGTTTTAGGCACTTGTGTAAAAATGCTGAAAATGAGGGTGCTGTCAAAAATAATGTCATAAATAGGTTTATAAACTAAATTAAACTAAATTGGTGTGAGCATCCTTAGCATTTAAAGCAGCTTTTTTGAGCAGAGTTTCTCAGGAGCTTTGCAGGTCTTGGAGACACAGTTCTTCTGGATTTAGTCTGTCTCAGTTTGTTCTGTTTCTTCATGTTACTCCAGACAGACTGATGATGATCAGATCAGATCTCTGTGTGGAGCACAAAAATCTCACTGCATTATTACAATTAATGGCAAAATGAATGTTTGGAAATGTAAACTGATATTTCCTACAGACACACTACAGCAGAAGATAGAAATAACTGATTTAAACCCATTTTTAGCAGCTGAAAATACCAGTGTTCTAATCATTTTGGCCACCACTGTATATATACATTTAAATAAATGCATGTTGCAGCAGCTTCTGTGTTGCCTTCAGACAAATGAAGTAAATGTTCAGAATTCCAATTCATGATAAATGATTTGAATTCTAGATGGAACCAATCTGTGCTCTGGCTCTGAGTCACAGTCCACTAAATGCTGACCTGTGGTTTGAGTGTGTGTGTGGACAAGGATAGTAAAACCTGAAATTTTTGACATTGTGTGGACTGCAGTCCCCACGAGGGAAAAATGATTAAAAATAGTAAATGATGTTTATCTGAAAGTGTAAGAATGCAAACAGGTTTTCTGTAAGGGGTAGGCTTAGGGTTAGGGTTGGGTTATGGGATAGAAAATATCATTTTGTCAGTATAAAAGTGATAGAAGTCTATGGAAAGTCCCCACAATTCACAGAAACAAACAAACGCGTGTGTGTGTGTGTACAGGTTTATATATCCTGGTGGGGACTTAAACCTGAATACACACAGACTCATAGGGACTCGTGTCACGGTGGGGACCTAAATTGAGGTCCCTATGGGTACAAAAGCTTCTAAATCATACAGAATGATTTTTTTTGAGAAAGTAAAAATGCAGAAAGTCTCCTGTAAGGGGTGGGGTTAGGTGTAGGCTTGGTGTAGGGCGATATAAAATACGGTTTGTACAGTATAAAAACCAACGCTTATGGAGAGTCCCTACAAGGATAGCTGACCAGACTGTGTGTGTGTGAGTGAGTGTGTCTGTGTCTGTGTGTGTGTGTGTGTGTGTGTGTGTGTGTGTGTGTCTGTGTGTGCACGCGCGCTCGTTTTTGTGACAAATGAGGACACAAATTTGTATAATGACATGGGTATGACAGGTATTACAAGGAGAAGATGATTTATGAGGACATTACTCCATGTCCCCACTTTTCAAAATGCTTATAAATCACACAGAATGGAGTGTATTGAGAATCTGAAATAGCAGACAGTCTCCTGTAAGGGGTAGGTTTAGGTGTAGGGTTGGTGTAGGGCAATAGCACATACAGTAAGTATAGTATAAAAACCATTACGCCTATGGAATGTCCCCACAATTCACAAAAACAAATGTGTGTGTGTGTGTGCGCGTGTGCGTCTCTCTCTGTGTGTGTGCGTCTCTGTGTGTGTGTGTGTGTGTGTGGGGTGCTGCAGCGCACCTGTAGATGGCGCTGTGTTCCTGAGCGTAGGAGGCCCGGAGCAGCAGACGCTGGATGTTGTTGAGGACGCTGTGGAAGTCTCTCTTACTGACGGTCAATCCTGAGGCGTGATGCTGAAAGCTCTCGGGTAGGAGATCTATCCTGTGCTCAGCTGTGGAGAACGGATACACCGCGACCCCGGAGCTGCTGTCAATCAACCTCAGCCCGCCACCCTGAAGAGAGAGAAACACATCAAGCCTTCCTCCTGTCTGTCATCACGTCAGGAGCAAAACTGCTGTCGTTCAGTAAATTACACACTGGCTACAGAACTAAGAAACACCAGCATTTATGTGTGCGTCTTTACTGAGCTATGCACTTAGCTTTACAATTTGTCCCCATAATTGAGCTAATAACAAAACCTCTCTTCCAAGACATGTAGTATAATAATTATAATCAGAATTATATACAAGACGTCTTTGGTATGTTCTCAAACAAAGTGACTGTGTAAATGTGGGTTTTGTTTGTTAAATCTGACCTCACATACTGTATGAACTAATATGACAAAGCCTCATCTACATTTGGAAAAACAATTCATTAATAATATAATGATTTATATATTTAAGTCTGTCTGAGATTTTTCTTTTTAAATGAGCATATTTATCAGGCTTCTATGAAAACAACATTAGACTTTTTTTTTTTAAATAACTCATTCAATAACTGACTACTAACCTTTTCTCTGCCACTGAAGTGAAATTACTGAACCTAAAGACAGGCCACTGATAAAATCTCAGACGGACTTGGAGGTTTTTGCATCTGAACTCTTCATATATACACACACACACACACACACACAGTATTATGCTTTTTCTAAAAACTATTTTTTACAGTTAATTTTATTTATTTATATGGTTAGTCAATATAAATATCTTTACATAAAAACAGTCCAAAGTAGTTTGTCTTCATTTAGTTAGCTCAGTACAGTGTGTGTTTGTGTGTGTGTGTGTGTGTGTGTGTGTGTGTGTGTGTGTGTGTGTGCGTTTTTATGACAAATGAGGACATAAATAATAATAATAATAATAATGTATAATGACAAGGGTAAGACAGGTATTACAAAGAGAAGGTGACTTTTCAGGACATTACTCCATGTCCCCACTTTTCAAAATGCTTATAAATCACACAGAATGGAGTGTTTTGAACATCTGAAATAGCAGACAGTCTCCTGTAAGGGGTAGGTTTAGGTGTAGGGTTGGTGTAGAGCAATAGCACATACAGTAAGTACAGTATAAAAACCATTACACCTATGGGATGTCCCCACTTTTCACAAAAACAAACATGTGTGTGTGTGGAGAATAAAGGTGATTTCTAAAGAAGCATGTGATGTGCATATAAAGGATGAGAGTGATTGTTTTGATGGAAGGAGGAATATTTTCAGGAAATTATGTATAATGAATTGTGAAAAATTGTGTGTGTGTGTGTGTGTGTGTGTGTTTGTGTGTGTTATGTGTGTGCATGCATTGATGCAATAACAGGTAACCCATATATCTCCGCTCTGACATTGTGAGCAGACTCATCCTAGAGCATTATGGGATGCGATTCATTCGGCTCGTTTATTTACCACCACCACACAGACTGCTGGGAAAATCAGGCTTTATTGACATGCAGTTGCATACACACACACACACACTAGAAGATTGAGGATTTATGGGAGCTGGACTCTCTATTTGCACAGAGTTAATGAGGTATGCACATGCAAAACAGGGCTTAACGAACAATAATTACCTGTCATACACACGAGCACAGCAGCACACACACACACAAACACACACACACACACAAACACACACACATGCACAGCCTCACATCACACTAACAGCTTTCAGATCTACAAAGGACGGAAGATTATCACAATGTCAGCATAGAAACTTAAAGTCTCTCTCTCTCTCTCACACACACACACACACACACACACACACAGAGGTTTATTGCATGCAGTAAAATAACAAGACAGGATTTCCCGGAGGAAAATTGGTCGCTCTTTCAGCACTCAGGAGACCTAATGTAGTTTTTTAGATGTTTTTCTAAAATAAAAATAGACACAAGTGAGACAATTGCTGAAAAACAGCATAAACAGCTATGCACAAATATGGATATCTTTCGGATATTGTATTTGATATTTATTTATTCATTTTTTCTGTTTTCACTTTAAGTTTAGTAATGTATGTATATGTGTTTTTTTTTTTTTTTTTTTAATACAATTTTATTTATTAGTTTTAGTTTAGTTAGCTTTAGTTACTTTAGCATTCTAAGTTCAACTAAATAAAATGAGAAATGTTGCCCTGGCATCTAGCTGAAATAAAATAAGTTTATTATTTAATTTTATTTCAGGTATGTTTTTTTTGTTTGTTTTCTTTTCAAATAAATCTCTTTTTATTTATTTATTTTTTGGGTTTTTTGGTTTCAGTTTTAGTTAACTATAATAATCCTGTCATAATCGTTTCAGTCAGGAGTTTAAAGGTTGGTTGAAGCTGTACTCTGCAGGACCAGAGCTCAATAACTCTGATTTAGATGTGGCTTAGACTAAAAAGAAAATTCTGCTAAAAACTTGAATAAACCAACATGAATAAACCAAATATTAGGAGCGTGCTTTTCTGCTGAGACTAAATAAAGGAGAACACGCCATGCGTCAGCTGAGCTAAGCAGACACAAATTACACTAACACAGGTATGTGAATGCAGACTGGAGCGTGCCTTTACACACATGCAGACGTAAACTCTCCTGCGAACTCGTGAAAAAGCTCACACAAACATAAACACAGCTGCGTGACACCACAAACACACTCACAAACAAACACACTCGCAGACATAAACAGCTGCACATCTACACTATAATTCTGACCGAGGCACGCACGCTGAGCTCAGTGAAGGGCTCAGGTGAAGGGATCTCTGGGTAAAGGTGAGCCTCTAATTTAGCCTCTAACACACAGATACAGTACAAACCCTGCGGCTCGGACTCTCTCATGTGCTGCGTTTCAAAGCATCCGAAGCCCAAATGAAATATTGCCTTCTTTTATATTAGGACATATTCTGCACAAACATGCATTCATTTGATATACTGTTAGCATATTACAATAATTACTCACATTTTAATATTTTTTTTTTGTTTTTGCAGAAATGACATCTTCTAGTATATGTGTGGCCCTTTGCTCTAGGCATTTCTACTCAAGGTTACTGTACAATGAATGACTGTTTAGGCAAATAGAATATATAAGTTTCTTAATGTTGTTTACATTTATTTATTTATATATTTTTTTTTAAGTTAAATTAAAAATATAGCTGCAAGCAGCAATTATGTGGCCAAGCAGCTGCAGGTATACAGTAAGTTATTCACGATCCAAAGAACACAAGGACAGCAGAACTTTTCTGAGGTTATCAGCAGTTTAACTCTACTTTACAATTCTGTCCCACAACGTTTACCGTGACCCTCGGGACAATCCTAAAGTCTCCTGTTAATGTTCACTTCAATAAGGAAATCACCATGACTTACCAAATCATGTTTCCAACTTCCATCTGAATGTCAAGAAAACTGAGAGCATGCTTTTTGTTTTTTATACAGAAAGGGCAAAGTTTGATGTTAAAGCAGAAGTACATGTCCAAGGACAGAAATTCATTTAAATATGTAGGGATAATAATTGATTCTCAGCTTCTTTTAAAGGTGAAGAATGTGGTTAACCTCTAAACTGTCACCGTCCCCCCTGTGGGACGCCTATGTTTACTTTACTATTTTACAATTAAATCCTAATCTAATCATGACAAACTATATATCGTTGGAAAGGTCTAAGACTCCTAAATAGGTATTTCACCACTTGTTTTGTTAAAAAATTATGTAGGAAAAGTAATAGATTAATATATGACAATAGTGGACCTGAAAAATCTACATCATAACAGGAGTTCTGACCTTTGTCACAGAAAGTCTTCTTAGTTGCCTTTTCTCGATCACGAATTAGAAATCATAAGAAATTATATATCAGTTGAAAAAAATTCATCCTTTGAACCCATTTTAAAATCAGACATTGCATTACCATGGAAATGGTACATCAAAATCATGTTACAAAATGTTTTCATTCATGAATTATAAAAATTTAAGTTTGGATGACAGTTAAGGGGTTAATATAAATGAAATTCTATGAAAGCTATGATTCTGCCGCATATACATATGTGACCCTCTCTGTGAAATCCAGGCTAAAGTCTCAAAATCAAATTATAAGATAACAAGCATCAAATTTTGATTTCAACCATTAATTTCACTATGATTTCAATCTTTGACATGGTCTTACTCAGTCAGTATTAAAGATATCAAGGTTACATTTTCACAGAATGTTCTTTACCTTATGAAGGATGATTTTATGTAGAAAACAGTAAATCACCAAAAAATGACTTTAGCTGGATTTTCACAGTCAGGGTCAATATTATTGTATGATTACTTGTACACCAACATGCAAGTCTGATCTTGAGCCTGTTGAAACTATAAGCAAGCTCTTATGAATTAGATAAAAAGCCAAATAGTTTCCATTATTGTGGTATTTTAGTTTTTTTTTCAAGCTGGTAACACATGATAAAATTTGCTTGTTGTTTTTAAGATTCTTACAATTCTGATTTTGCTTCATAGGAGTGCATAAATCAGATATGAGGAAGGAACACAAGAGCAAAAGAAAAAGTACTTTTAGTCAGTTATCATTTGCCTTTAAAATAACTCATGACTGGAATAGACCCCCAATAGAATTAAAAAATATAAGTCATAGTGGTTACAAATAAATAAATAAGGGATTTCTAGGGATTCATTTAATTAATTAATTATTATTATTATTATTATTTACAATGATTTTACATCTTATTAATGTGTATTACCCCTGATTTAAAAAATGAAGAAATTAAATGAATGAGTAAATTGTCAAGGCGCAGCTTCACTTTCTGACTGGTCTCTTCTCAGCCAAATCTGTCTGCAGGAAAACCATTTAGAAAACAAAAATCTGCTTGAATGAACTTCTGACCGGCAGATATTCGGACCAAAATTTAGAGGAGGTCAAGTAAAAGCTGTAGGACGAGTTCAAAAAGCAGTTTTCAATTAAATTGTCGGAGATAAAAAATTGAGTTTGGTTTCAAGGCCTAAAGGTTGAGGGAGTCCACCTGCATGTTTCACGATGAGTCAAAACAGCACAGTTTAAAGAAACCATTCATTCGCCTTGATCCTATCCAACTCAGTGCGAACGTGTTTGTGATTGTGCAGACGTACCTCTATGATGACACCAGGAGCGCTGATGATGTGAACGGGGTCGTCTGTGCTCTCTGTGTCATAAGAGAGCGAGTACACCAGCCGGCCTCCATACGCCAAAGGCTGCAGACGCAAACACACACAAACAGCAGCGAGGGTCAGCAACCGTGTCTGCTTTCAAGAAGAGGTCCAAAACAAGTTCAACACGCAGTGATTATTGATGAAGCCACACACACACACACACACACATCTCTGCCTCTCTGAACAAAGCCGAGCACATTCTCTGCCTGTTATTGAGTAACGTTACGCTGCAGGGCAAATCAGTGCGGTTAAATCAGACCAGCACACTGGGGAGGAACTCCAGCTCCAGCGGGGAGAGCTACACATCACCGTGTGCTTTCTGCATCCAGTGCTGGCTTTTTATACACACGCTCACGCATACATACTCCTACACTTCACATCTCCCAAGATTGGCTTGGGTTTTACTGCAGCGGCCTGTGAGTGGAGGTCAGAGCACATCTCTCCAGCGCACGGCATTCACATCCAAACCAAACATCGCCCCACTTTTATATGTTCTGACTGCTCATGTCTAAAGGAAAGAGGAGAGACATTTGTCTCCAGACCAACACGTGAAAAACTATTGATTTTTCAGCACTGTGGCTGTCCGGAAAGACTGAAATGACATTTGGGCAAATCGCCCAAGAAATGCCATATTTCACGCCAGAATCAATATAAACAATAAGAAATTATGTTTGGCTTACACAAAATTAAGCCTTATTTAAAGACCATTAAGATTGTGACGTTATTTTCAGGACTATTAAGTGCAATTTCTCCCAAATTCTCATTACTGTAATGCAAGTAATACACATATGTGACCCTGGACCACAAAACCAGTCATAAGGGTCAATTTTTATTTTATTATTTTTAAATTAGGATAAATAATCTTTCCTTTGATGTATGGTTTGTTAGGATCGGACAATATTTGGCTGAGATACAACTATTTGAAAATCTGGAATCTGAGAAAAAAAATCAAAATATTGAGAAAATCGCCTTTAAAGTTGTCCAAATGAAGTTCTTAGCAATGCATATTACTAATCAAAAATTAAGTTTTGATACATTTACGGTAGGAATAAATATCTAATATCTAAATATATAAATATCTTCATGGAACATGATCTTGAAAAATTGATAATTGTGACCCATACAATGTATTGATGGCTGTTGCTACAAATATACCTGCGCTACTTATGACTGCTTTTGTGCTCCAGGGACACATATACACAGAGCTGGGTAGATTACTTACAAACTGTAATCTGTTACTGATTCCAAATTACATGACAAAAATTGTAGTTAGTAACGTAATCCATTACATTACACATTTTAGGTAACATAATCAGACTACTTTTAGATTACTTTTGACCTTTAAGTAAGATAATCTTGTACCATATTGACATAAAAATACAAAAAGTAAGAAAATATATTCTGTTTGTTGTTATCAACAACACGAAGTGCATTAACCAGTATAATACATCAAGGTTTGTGAAGGAAGTCCTGCACTTGATGGGTTTATGAGTTTAATGAAAAGCTAATAATTAATTAAATCATAAAAATGTTAAATTAAAACATATTTTAAAATGAATCAAAATAAAACACTAAGTGAAAAAATGAAATATTTTATTTGTTAACCTGCATGACATGTGACCACGTCAGAGAACCAATGAACATGCAAATGTGATACGTCATTTTTTAAATATTGAAAGAGAAAGAGGATCAGATGACAAAAAAGTTGGTGAATTTGTGAATTTTAATGTGTTTGAAGGACAAATGCTTTCCAAATGAATGCATGGTAAAATAACCGATAATTCAAATAAAAATGAAATGTGGTGCAATGTGGAAACACTTCTTAAACCTGGAATGATTTTTGTAAATCCAGTGCTCAAATGCTGTGTAGCCACCAAACTAATGACTGACGTCTGTGTGAATCTCCACAAAACCTGAAGACTACAAGCGGTAGGCTTTTAGAAAGGACATTTTAAAAGATGAAAAAGATTATGGAGAATCAATAAATAATGAAGAATTTATTGCTGTTGTGTAAAAAGTTAAAAAGTAACACGTCTGAGTATCTTAAAATGTGGTCAGTTTTTGTGGAAACAGGGTCTTGAATAGATATTAATGTTTGCTGTCACTTTACCGCACTAGTTCTGTGTTATTTGTACACAATCCCTATTAGTATTCGATGGTCCTTATCATTCACAATTCATCTTCACTGATGAAGTCTTGTCATGCTTTGTGTTTGCAGTCATGACCATGAAGACTGTTGTGCTTAAAACACCAAACAAATGGGCCATAAAGGTTACAGATGTTCTTGCTAAACAGGCTTCCTTCAGGTCTGTACTAAACACAGCTCAATACATATTTCGCTAGACTGTTTTATGAACTAGATGATACAGACATTAAAAAAAAAATAAAATAAAATAAGTAAAAGATAATTGCAACATTGTTTATTATTATTATTATTTTTTTTTTTTACTGTAGCCTATACAAATTATATTAGTCTGTATAATAATGGGTGTTCATACAATTTTTTTTTATAACTTTCAGCCTGATCTCCAGTTTCATGTTCATGGTCTTTTTTCCTGTTTCCTTTGCTATAATCACTAGTTTGATTCCATAGTTATTAATTATCATCATCAATTATATAATTATATATATTCAATTAGAAAATCACCCTTGCATATTTAAACATATTTAATACTTTGCAGTTTTATATGCATATTTAATACTTTGTGGTTGTGAAACATCAAAAATGGCCCATATTTTATTTGTGAACCATGTTTTTTAGTTCACACAGAGATTTTCATTTTAAAACTTGTTTTGAACAGCCAAATGCATAAAACGTTTTCCATTTTTAGTTGAAAACATTATTGTGTAAACACCCCTAAGTTACTGTATATGCACAGAGCTGGGTAGATTACTTACCAATGTAGTCTGTTACTGATTCCAA
Organism: Onychostoma macrolepis; assembly: GCF_012432095.1. Taxonomy (NCBI): domain Eukaryota; kingdom Metazoa; phylum Chordata; class Actinopteri; order Cypriniformes; family Cyprinidae; genus Onychostoma; species Onychostoma macrolepis. The sequence continues at coordinate 2,368,378 of NC_081174.1, read as the reverse complement.
ATTACATGACAACAATAGTAGTTAGAAATGTAATCCATTACATTACACATTTTAGCTAATATAAACAGACTACATTTTGATTACGCTTAGATTACTTTTGACATAAATTGTTTAAATAGGATAATCTTGTACCATATTGATATAAAAATGCAAAGAGAAAGAAAACATTACATTTGTTGTTAACAACATGAAGTGCATTGCTAGCTTTGTGAGTTTAATGAAAAGCTAATAATTCATTAAATCATAAAAAATGTCACATTAAAATAAATGATTTATAAAAATATAAAATGTATAAATTATTTGTTTACCTGCATATCATGAATGACAATTAAAATACAAATTGATGTGTCCATCAGTAGTTGATGCAATGTTGAAATGTTGAGAAAACACTTCTTAAAATTTAAATGATTTTTGTAAATCCAGCGGCTAAAATACACACACACACACACACACACACACACACACACACACAAAACAGGGTTACAAATGCAGGTTACCACTTTGAATGCAATGCCATGGTGCAAACATCACACTCTGTTACTGGATTACAGCTGAGGAGCAGGAACAAGCTCTGCTATCAATCAAGCTTTTGGCAACCTCTTCAGCTCAATCAGCCCTGAGTGTTCAAGAATGATTCTAAGCAATAAAAATTAATCATGCTCAGGTCAACAGAGTCACCTCAAACCACCTGTTTATTAACCGACTTGTTTAATAATTTAATGTGAATTTAATAATAACTTCCACTTGCCATTAAGTGGTCTACAAAAGTGCTATGGTGGCACCAGATGAAAATACTAGGCTATACCATACACCATGGTATTTACATTTTACTCAGTGTTAATTCAACTAAAAAAGAAAACAAGGTGCTACCAAAAAACAATGGCATTGCCACAGAACCGTTTTATTATTTGTTAGTGAGAGTTTAGAATGCAAAGAAATCATAAATCAAAACCTATATACTAAGACTGATCATGAACAGATGTAGACTAAATGGGAAAAATGAAGGGAGAGAGTGAGAGAGTGAAAATTAGAGCATCACCTCTGGCACATCTTACAGGAAATGAGAAACAGGCCGTCTGCTGGGCGCCTTAAAACTAAAGACAAACAACTCCAGAGCATTCTGCCCTCCAACCTCTGCTGTAACCCCTCTCTCCACAAAATCAGCCCCGTAACCTCTGCTCCTCCCACTGCGTCTTAATACTAAACAGAGACCAGTATGGGCCCGATATGGACCAGAGCCCACCTACAGACACACACACACACACACACACACACACAAAGCTCCACAAACAGTGCGGTTTGTTTGTGTTGTGCTTGTGACGTAAAGTTCAAAAGGCAACACACATCTGGAGAGATGCAATCAGAGGAGCAGCACATAAACACACACACACACACACACACACACACAGTCTAACTCATACCATGTGTGAACACCAGTGACCGCTAAATATGTTGAGACTAGACAGACGGAAACGCTTGCTTTACACATTCTGATTTTTAGATGTTTGTAAGATGTTTGTGTCTCTGATTGTAGTGACATCATTCTGTCCCTGATGCTGCTGATATTTACGTGATCAGAGATAAAATCACTTACACTCTTAAAAATAAAGGTGCTTCACAATGTCATAGAATATTTTTTTTTGTCTAAATGGTTCCATAAAGCACCTTTAACATCGGAAGAGCCTTTCTGTTTCACAAAAGCTTCTTTGTGGCGAAAGACAGTTCCTCAAATTATAAAAAGGTAAGAAAGAGATGGTTCTTTAAAGAACCTTTGACTGAATGGTTCTTTGTGGAACCAAAAAATGTTTCTTCTGTGGCATCGCTGTGAAGAACCTTTTAAGCACCTTTATTTTTAAGAGTGTACTACATGATACAAATATTAACAGTTGCTATGAAACAAAAATAAAGCCAGCTATGTTGATGATATGGTGGATAGATTAAAGACGCAAGACATTGCAGATTATACATACATACAGTATATATATATATATATATATATATATATATATACTGTATACTCACATAAGGCAACATACTACATCTATAGTATGTAAGATATCTACATATCTTTGCTATTGCAAATGTCAACTGTGTGATTGTTTAGGGTTAGGGTTAGTTTATATATTGTTTATATCAATACACAATGTAAACTATATTATCACATACAGAGCTCTATGTATATAACCTTGGACTTTACAGTTACAGTTACTTTTTGATCTTTCATTCAAACAATTCACAAAATTCTAAACTTTCATTGAAGTAAAACAATTGTAAGTGGGGGGAAACTCACATGATGAAATAAAGGTTTTTCTCCAATGCATGTTAGCTACCATTATTGGCACCCCTAGAAATTCTTATGAATAACATATTTCTGAAGTACTGTATATTCCTATTCATATTTACATTTTGTAGCACACCAGCCATGACTTCTGTTCCACAGGATTATAAATATGAGGAACACGAAGGCCAAATTCCCTTAATCATCTGTCACAAGGAGTAAAACCTAAGAATGTAGTTCTGATGTACAGAGCAAGGTTATTGAGCTTCACAAAATAGAAAGTGGCTGTAAGAAAAGACCTAAAGCATTGAAAATCCCCATTTCCACCATCAGGGTAATAATTAAGAGGTTCCAATCAACTAAAGATGTTACAAATCTATATATATATATATATATCTATATATATTTGATATATATATATATATATATCAAACAGCCCCTACATCACCACGTGTTGTTCAAATTGGTTTAAAAAAAAATTATCCTGGCCCATTCAAAAACAAACTCCAGCATATTCAGTTGTCAGACACGACTGGAACTTCAAATGGCACTGGCTTCTATGGTCAGATGAAACATAAAAAAGAGCTTTCTGGCAACAAACCCACCAGATGAGTTTAGTACAAGTTTAGTAACTTTTTTTTGAATGAAAGATCAAAAGGATAAACAATGCAGATTTATTTTCAAAGCCACCTTTGCTCATATTTACCAAGGGTGCCAATATTAGTGGGCGGCACTGTACATATATTTCTACTCAAATTAAATTTTTGAAAGCGAAACATTTAAATGGTGGCTGTCATTAAAACCTGACAATTTTATTCAAACATAAATTAAAGCTGCAGTCCATAAGTTTTGCCTCTTTGTCACCATCTCTGTTTGAAAACCTGGAATTGCAGTTACTTGCGGAATTATCTTGCTTGTGTGGGATGTACTCCGGCACGGCTCCAGCGCAGATGAATCTAATGTTTTGAAGTGAATGTGTGGCTATCAGTCACCGCACCGGTGCGGAATAAGAATAAGAATTTTCACCGTATATTGCCATCTGAACAAGTAGCAAGTCTGCCACGTTTGTTCTGAACAATTTAGGAAAAAAGCATTACAATAAATCACGCTACCAATCGTGATTAAATCTAACGATCGATTAGCTCATATCACATCAAACCGTGCAAATTATTATTATTGTTATACTTTATTCTCAAACTATTAATGTTAACAACATCAGCATTGTGTGACTATGGATATAGTATGTATTAACGTATAGATTTCAGTTTCTGTACAGTCTAATCTAATTGTCATGCCTTTCGAATTTCAAATTAAGAAATTCTTTTAACCCAAAAAGCAAAATATGCTCCCTTTGAACTGGTTTTCTTTAAAATGCAAATCTTGTGTAATCCCAGGCTATCTGTAATCAGAAACACCTTTAAAACTGGAATTATAATTAATTTAATTCACATGTGTTTCATAAACACATACAGTAATCCTTTCTGGATTACAATCCACCATCAAAATTATACATTTAATTATTCTAGCTGCTGTGAGAAAAGGCTATAAATGATCACCTGCAGGATCCTCACATGCGATATAGCCTAGTAGCCGGGACAACCTCTTAATGTTTACAGACGTGATGTAAATTTCCCGCAAAAACCTACCCGTACCACTCAAATTAGAAAACATTAATATAAGCTAACTGTAGTAAATTGTACTCTTTCTTTTAACATACCTTCTGATGTTCATTCATGTTTAATTCATGCAGAAACTTGTATTAAAGTGGAGGAGATGATCAGTTCACTTGTGCTTTGCACTGCCGCTCTCAAACTGATGCGCTACAGCAGTCTGACACTACACATTAAACAGTGCCAAAACAGTTTATATTGTTTGAATATTGTACTAAAATGGACAGAATTCGAAAACTGAGAATTTGTTTCATATCAAAAGTAACAAACCACAAAGCTTATTATGATTTACTGCATGGCAGGCGCTACAATGTTCCGTTAATTAACTGAAACTAATGGATTCTTGGGAATCCATATAGTTTTTTGTAAAGCTGCTTAGAAACAATGTGTATTGTGAAAAGCACTAAAGACAGAGAAAGAACAATATTATACAATGGATCTAATGCTCAAATTTAATTAGCCAAGCATTGTTTCCAAATGCACTGACATTTTGAATCAGTCACTATCTGAATCGTTCATTCAAATGTTTAATTTAAATTCAGAAGGAAACAGGTGAATGTCTTTATGAATGAGACATTTGAATCACTCACTCAACCAATTGGCTTGAAAACACAGAATCATTCAGGAATGAACACAGCTAATGTGTGAGATCTTGGTTCTGCTGTGTCTCTAGAACTTTTTTCATTGGTGGATCAAACAGTATAAAATAACTGGCAAGACTGCGACTAAAATGTATGTTACTCGGACTGGGAGTAAAAAATGGCCCTGAATTTTCTCCCAAATAGGCCCACCACAACTACAAACAGTCACTACTATCTCACAGTATTACAGCGATCCTATCGCATTTATGGCAAATAAAATCACAAAACCCATGGTGACCCTGCTGACAAAAACAATAGAAACCATCACAGAAATTCGAATGATATCCACTACCATTACAAACTTTACAAACCATCAGCTTTTAACCATTAAATAATGTTTTCCTGTAGTGTTTTGGGACATATTACATTAGGATTTAGTGGCTTTAACAAAAGCCATGAATAGAAGCTGACTAATTACCAGTAGAGAGCAATAGGCTCCATTACAGTTTCCATTAAAACCAATACAATTTTCATTATAACCAGTAAAACCATTACAAATTATGTGATGGTTTCTATTTTTTTTTTCAACAGAGGATTGAAATAAATGTATTATTGTATGAACTAAAATACTTGAAATCTACATAAAAAGAGCAGAATGCAAAATGTATATGACAATGACAAACAAACCTAGAATCTAGAAACCTGAAACAACAGAATTCTTCAATTTGAGTATTCATATATCTCTATGTGTGTGTGTGTGTGTGTGTGTCATGTTAATTGGAGCAATCACCTTATAGGCTACTTCATTTACTCTATTTTCTAACTCAATAGCTCTCAAATGTAACCCGTTGTAGAATCGCTGCTGTCCCTTTATGAATGAATGGAATATTTATGTCAGACAATGCGGAGTGATAAATAGCAGTGGACGCTTGGACTAGGGTTGTCCTGGGATTTTACTATAGTGCTACAGACTAAATGCTGTGTATAGTGAGAGAGGTGGGCAAAGGTAACCTGATGTAACAGTTAGTTTTTTTTTCCTTTTAGCTTCTCCCAACCACCTTTATCTTCACGTTTTTTTTTGCTTGCCATCACAAGCAGTGTTGCCAACTGCTCTCAGTTGAAAGCAGCTAAAACTGGTAGCTAAATGTCACTAGATGACATCATAATGGCAAATTCACTGATCTATATAAAAATGAATATAGATCAGTGGGCAAGATGAGAACTTAGATAAGGTTTGACCAAGAAGTTGCTATATTTGTCTCTAAACTTTTGAAAAAAGTCTCAAAAGGGGTGGGGAAGTCACTAAATCTAGCTACAAAATTGCTAAATTGGCAACACTTATCACGAGCCCTCTTTCCTTCGCGTCAGTTTAAGTTTATTATAAACAAAAATAGATAGCATTAGCGCACCCTTTTGTCGGCCGTCAACATCACTTAATCTGACACTTTTTCTTTGATGATGAACCAGCCAGTCAGATGGACTTCTCCAGAATGTCCAGATGGCCAGTCCGCCCCTGTTACTCAATATAATATCATAATACAAGAACTATCACACTCACAGTCTGGTCTGGATATCAGCATTACTTACAGCTGATATTCGGTTTGACAGCTCTTGATTGTGTGGTATTGCTTCAATATAACACAACTGGAACAATGCACTGATCAATCCAGGACCAAAATTTTTGATAGGTTTACAAGATTATTTTGCAGGTTATGTCAAACATTCAAACTTTTATTAACAACCCCCTTGTTTGTTCTCATTTAATCGCATGGAAACAATTTGAAAATTTGTGATTTTGGGAATATTTTATGTAAAAGTTCCCTTTTTTCAGGAAGGGGTATCAAATTGCACATAATCATGATTGCACATAATCTCCATCACACCATGTGAAACACCAGTCCACGTGTGAAATCTGTGAGCGAGCGTGGTAAAGACCCATAATTTCCAGGTAATGTGTACTTTGTCCACAGCAATTTAAACTCTTAATGTAAAAATGTCTGAAAGTCTCTGTGGAAGAATGAGCAGGTCTCTTATTGAACGTCATCTTACCGAAGGAGGCTGTTGCCATAGAGATAAACTATTACCAGACACCCTGTCAAATATGCAGCTACTCAGTAGAAAGAGTGAATCTGTACGAACTCATAGGATCCAGAATTTAAAAACTTTTATGTCACATACCCAATAAAAATGATTGCAAATGTGTGTAAAGTGCATGTCAATCTAAATCTACTGTGATGTTCCTTTTTAGGGAAAGCATTAAATGCACAATGTCTGACTCAAAAGCCATAAAAACATCCTCAAAAGTGATCAGTCTTTTAAAACTGTGTGTATTACTGCATACAGTATATATATATATATATATATATATATATATATATATATATATATATATATATATATATAACAGTGAATCAAACAGTGAAGAAGTGTGAATATAGATTCACAATTGCAAGATGTAAACTTTTTTTTTTTTGCATAAAGAATATGAAGTCTATTTTTAGGACCATTATTTATATTTATTTATTTATTTATTTGTTTTTTCCCTTATATGGTAAAGTGGATTTGGTGGACAATGTGCTTTATTTTCATGATACTAATGATCCTAAAAATAGGCTTTAATTTCTTTAAGAAAACTGTAATTGTTGACCTGGTCATGTTCTTGACAGGCATCAGGAGATTCACCCAGAAACAGTTTTTTATGTAAGTAACTTGTCAGTGCATTCAATGAGGATGAATCCTTCATTTAAAACTTTAAAATTAAACGTACAGCCTAATCTATGTGGATATGAAAAGCCTTTTAGATGAATGCTGACAGTGCCTTTAAACTCAGAGTAATGGCATCATTAGCAGTGGAGAGAGTTCAGAGGTCAAAGCACATCGGCGACCCACTTTAACAGCTCATGGTTTATCCCCACACCACACATCTGAATACACAGGACAATCACATGCGTATTCATCTCGTTCACTGTCTCGTCGAGTCCTCAACTCGTGTGTGTGTGTGTGTGTTCAGCCCTTTCTTAATGTACATTACTAGTCTTAATGTGAATGTTATTCCTTTAGTTGATATTTGAAACACACTTTAAAATATTTTAACAAAACCTGAGAGGTATCTGTCCCTGAATTGAAATCCATGACGCAACCAAAACTTAAAAGATTCAAAAAGGGCATAAATGCGTCACGAAACAAATCCATATGAATTGAGCAGGTTAGACCAAGTCTTGTGAAGAGACACAATCACTTTATGATGAACAGTTTCATTAAACATCTTACTTTGTCTTTCAAAGTTTAAGTCTTGAGTTAACATGCATATCGAGTATAAACAAGATTAGTACACAAGTTATATAAGCAGGAGTTATAAAAATTTAATGTTACGTTATGACTGTGGATTAGTTGAGCTCTTAGGGAAGAGGTGCAGCTTCAGATGTTTTTTTAAAGGTCTCAGCACATCCATCTGCACATGTTTACATCAGAAAACACACAAAAAACACTTTCAGTGTAAACAGCCACTTATTTACACCACACAACACGTTTAGAAAGAGTAGCCTCAGTGAACTGGCCAAACAGGTTTGAAAAATGATCTGGATAGGTTCATGATGCAGTTTGGACCGCTCTCTCATCGAATCATCTGAAGCTGTTTCTCAGTCAGTACAACAACATCATGATATTTAAGAAAACTGAGAGCAAACGAGTGCTGGATGAAGTGCATATTTACCTACAATCAACTGAACCTTTGAGAAGCTTTAACTAGTGCCCTGTCATGTAATTGAAGGATCGTTCAAGTGTTTTTGTCTCGACCCATGCTGCTTTTCATCAAAACCGAATGAGATTTTGGTTAAACTTTATTTTGATAGTCCACTTTAGACATTCTACTAACTATAAGTAACTTTGCAACTACATGTCAACCAGTTCTCATTAATTTGAAACTACATGTCTACTAAATCTCAGAGTAGACTGTAAGGTTAGGTTTTTAGGGTTAGTAGAGTAAGTTGACATATACTTGCAAAGTTTCTTTTCTATAAGTATGTTGTGGACCCATCAAAATAAAGTGTTAGAAGATATTAAGCAGACAGTCTACTAATACTCTAATGACTGCTAGTTGACATGTAGTTGCAAAGAATAGTAGTTAGTATTCTACTAAGCTAGTAGAACGTATAAAATGGACTATAAAAATAAAGTGTTACCGAGATTCATGTGGAGGAGAAAAATTATTATAATACTTATTATATTATTACTAATATGATATGATATAGGCAATAAACACTGTCTGAAATTAAATGAAGGCGAGTCTCAGACAATTCGGTTCTGTACAAAGAACTCTGATTTCATTTTTCATACTCCCATTATGCTTGTGTTTAAAGTCCCCGGCTGTGTCTCTCCCCCTGCAGACACTGAAGTTAAATCAAGGGCAAATGAAAGGCTAAATGAGCCTGTAATATAATGATGATAAATGATGTCTGTATTGTGGTCATGCGACGGCATCATTACAGCACATTATACATCAGCACAATGTGCCGGCTCAGATTAACACACACACACACACACACACACACACACACAAGCACTCACTTTCTTGCGCAGGTAAGCAGACGGGGCGCTCCAGTAGTACGGTGCTGTCAGGTGAGTCTGCACGTCTGATTGGCTGACGGTGAGCTGGTGGGCCGTCTCTCTGCTGGGCACCGCCCACACAAGCCCCTCCCCATCCGCTCCTGTCAGATACCATCCAGACATATCCGTCACCTGTAAACAAAAACACCAGAACATTCTGATATCTGAGACCGTGCTGCAGGGCAGTCAGTAGTGCTACAGGTATATACGGTCATCATATGCAAATGGCAAAAGATATGTTTAAGTAACATTTAAGTGCATATTATCAATTCAGCAGAAGGTCCAACAGCTCTCTTTTAGCATTATAATCATATATGGCATTATAAACCTCATAATCAGTCAATCTCCATTGTGATTGGAGAAGTCAATTTTGTTTCGGTGTTCTTTTATTGTGATTGCTTCTACTGTCATTATTTGTAAGGCGCTTTGGATAAAAAGTATCTGTATTTTATCTGTATTTTTGCCTGTATCCTTTCTCTAATGTGAAACATTCTAAATATTATTTTATTGCATGTTCAGACAAATGACCTCAAAACTGAAGTTTTGTCACTGTTTGTGGGATAAGAAATATGGTTCATTATATAGTTAAAGAGTCCATTGTCTGTCAATAGTTATTTCATAATAATTAAAGAATCTATAGTTGGTGTCAGCATGTATTGATTTAATATCAGGAATATTGAAGAGGTATATTGTACTGATTCATATACTGATTTAACCTGTAAAGTACACAATTTATATATACAGTATTATGTATATTTTTAGGTAAATGAAGTCTCTTCTGTTCTATTACACTATTGATGGAAATGCTGTGTGTATGTTGTATGTTGTAACTTATCAGAAACTATTTTAAACAACATTGTTCTAATTCTTAAATAATTATTATACGTGCAATTTTTTAAAAAAGAAATAAAGGCTACTCTTTTGTCACACTACAGGGTAATGTACACACTTTTTTTTTTTTACATTACTGTAATGAAAAAAATAAATAAGTATTTAAAACAAAATCCCTTCCAACTCTTCCAGGCTCAAAATTATTTTAAAATGCTGGTAACTAGTTAACAAAACTATTATTTTGTGCCGATCATTTTTCATTAAACCAAATAATATTTCACAGTAAACTTTCCGAATTTCACCTGTTAATGGGAAGAGTTCAGTGCTAAAGCATCGTTCCAGACTGAGAGAAGGTTATTCTATCAAACATCTGTCATCCTTATTCTTGCTCATTTTCTTGATAATTTTGTCAAATTTGATCTGTCTATGATTGAAGAGGCGGTTTAGAGGAACTTTCAGATTATGTATGGATCAGAGGTACTCCTCTTGTAAAATGGCATGCATTTATGTAATGTTCTCATGAAACAGGAAGACTGATGCCTTTGTGTTTCTTTTCTGTGAAGTGTCACTATTTTTGTTTATTTTGACTGTTCTCGGGTAAGCTTGACAGATGACATAGTCTATTTTTATTTGTGACTATTTAAATGTGCTGTAAGACTAAAAAAATATACAAATAAAAGATCTGCATCTGTTTCTGAATACATTCAGCAGTTATTGATTTCACATCATTGTCATTTTATTTCAAATCTTAGTAGCACAGCATGATCTTATTTTAAAGAGAATGTAATTAAAGAGATAGTTTACACAAAAATGTAAATTCTGTTATTATCATTCTCTCACCCTACACCCTACACTTTGTGTCTGAACACAAAGGAAGATATTCTGAAGAATGTTGGTTCTGTGCAGTTCTATGCATTAACTTTATTTTTGTTAGATTTGCACTTGGAAAAAATATTTTCTAAAATAAACATTTTCTCTAAAAACAAGTATTTTTATTTTAAAAATGTAAATAAAAAATGTGAATATATTGAATTTTTTTTTTTTGTTCTGAGCATGGAACGAAGTGAGCCATATTTTAGACTTGCTTTAAAAATGACAATGATATTACATTCCTTTTCAACTATTAAATGAATACATTTATGTGCTGAATTATATTCATACTGTTGTTTTTAGCATAAACTCAAATACTACTGTAGATGGTGTTTCGGGGATGTTTTCTTTAGTGCAAGGCAGTGCCTTTTTGAATTTAAATCATTTATTTTAACTTAGAATAAAAATAAATCTAAATAAACAAAACAAAAAATAAAGTGCAATCACACTACACATTTTTTGTGTGCTACAGGCCCTTTTACTGAGTATAACTGGATTCACTGGCGTTGTTGTGATCTGTTCATCATTATGTGCAATGCTATCAGTACCGCACCAAATTTCAGGCCTTTTTTCAGTATAATTTAGCATTATGTTTTTGAGTAAGACTGTGTGTTAGACAGTTTCATCAATGTGTTTGAACACTTAATAAGGACATTTAAAGTCATTAAGATCTGCCTATACATCAAAGCCACAAAACACACACACACACACACACACACGCGGCCGTAATTAAAGCTAGCGGAGCTCTGAAAAGACAACTCAAGGTCAGCTTAATTGTACAGACAGATGCTGGTAGCATCTCTCTTTCTCTCTCTCTCTCTCTCTCTCTCTCACACACACACACACACACACAAATTGTGCAAAAAATGCCAGGGCCCCATACACTATTAACCTTTCACCCTTCCTAACTTCTGTCCCCTTTGTGTGTGTGTAAAGACTGCGCTCATGACAGTTCACTTCTTAACTTGATGACCAGCAACTTTTGTTCACTCATTAAGCTCGAAAATATCCATGTGAATCATCTGTGTGAGCATGTGTGTGTAAGAACAGCCATTACTTCTTAATAAGACTGAATCCCACTAGCCAAGGAAAGATTTAAGATAGTGTAACTAATGAGAAACGAGACCCCTCTCTCTCTCTCTCTCTCACACACACACACACATACACTGGTAATGAAACGGCTTGTCTCCTACATTACTGTAGTCCCAGTGGGATTCAGCACACAGACTGGCTAGACCAGAACAGTAGCACTTCTCGCATCCACGGAGATGGTCTCCACGGAGATTATAGAATCCCTGTTTACAGCGGTCGCAGTTCTGTCCCTCCACATGCTCCTGCAGAGAGAGAGAGAGAGAGAGAGAGAGAGAGACTGTTGAGTGAAACTGGGCTGCATGCACTATTAAACACTGTTAGAGCAGCACTAACCCATGGGAAGTGTGTTACTTAAACACACACACAGGTGCACAAACCTCTACAGTGAAGGAAAAGTCATTATTCTTCCATTTCATTTATTTCAATAGCTTCAGGACCTCTTCATATCTGTGTGTGTAACTGGGATTGTGCACCATTCAGAATTACTGCTGAAGAACTGCTGTTAACTAGAAATACATTTGCCTATACGCACATTAGTAAGATTTTTTGAATTAAATCTCTTCTGCTCACCAAGGCTGCATTTATTCGATTAAAAATACAGTAAAAACTGTAATATTATTTCAATTTAAAATAACTCTGAATATATGTTAAACTGTAATTGATTCCTGTGATGTGCAGCTGTATTTTCAGCATCATTACTCCAGTCTTCAGTGTGATTCTTCAGAAATCATTCTAATATGCTGATTTGCTGCTCAAGAAACATTTCTGATCATTATCAATGTTGAAAACAGTTGTGCTGGCCAATATATTTATGGAAACCGTGATACATGTTATTTTTCAGGATTCACAGATGTGAAAGTTCAAAATGAAATAGAAATATTTAGTAACATTATAAATGCATTTACTGTCACTTTTGATCAATTTAATCCTCTCTGAAAAAAAAAAATAGAATCTTAAAAAAACCTGATTTTACTGAAGAAAGCATTTTAAAATCTTAAATCCATAAGAGTGTACACACAATGACACTTAATTGTGCAATTGTGTTTATTTATTCCAATATGGAAAATATGTTACGCAATTTATCACAAAACTTATGATGAACTAGTGAAATTGCTCTGTGTAGAATTGTTGACTTTTAACTAAACTAAATTCAACCTCCTGAGTGTTGTTACCAGCTCAATTCAGATTCACACTCATGATCTTCAAGGGACTTAGTTCTTAAATTCTGATTGTCAATCGACCCTGCTGTGTGAATCCAGTACTAACTACAGTATGAGGAACTCTTTCTTTCGTTCCAGTCACCAGACTGTGTTTCTGACACTTTCATTTATTTCTGTATATTACAGCTATGGGCAAATTTTGGCATGAGACTGCAGCACCTGGAGCGAGTCCATCCCGTCTGTGGGTGTCATTTACTGATGTTTCTTAATGTCCCATTTACACTGGCGCTCTGCCTGAGCCCAGCCATTACTGAACAGAGCTGAACGTTTGCCTCTATAATCTGACCATCACAGCCTCTTCATCTGGGCAACGCCAAACACGCTTCACCTCCGCTCACTCTTCATCTGTTCATCCATCCATCCGGAGCGCTGAGAGAAATCCTGTGAAACCCTTCTCCATCATCTGTAGTCCTGCACAAGTTAGTTGTCACGATAATATCAAAGTGTAAAGCAGCTCTCAAGCAGTATTTAATTTACACAGAACAGAGGTGACATCAGATGTGCATCTGATACTGAGAGATCAGATCAGAGCGGCTAACTGTACTGCAGCTTTCAAATGAAGCATTGCACTCTTACTCTGAATTTGGAGGTGTCAGAGAAACACTTTAACCTTATATTGTGTGTTTTTACCCAGAAATAGAAAATCAATGGCTGTTGTTACTTTCTTGGAACTACTGTCTGGTTGTCAGGTCCCTAATGCAAACGTCCACCTACTTTGGAAAGGCTGAATCACTGGGTCTGTTGCATGTTTTATTGCAGAAGACTCACTCCCCTCTCTACTGCTGGAAAATTTTAAAATCCCTCGATTGAAATCAATCATTCGGGGCCTCAGGATTCTCACCTGTTGTCTTCACAGGAAGAAGAGGCTGTTCTGGCAGTTTGTGTCTGATTTACTGTCCATGTGGACTCCCGGGTTTATACAACAGCAGTGTTTTTGGGAAATCAACCACACTCTTAAAAATAAAGGGGCTTCACTATGCCATAGAAGAACCTTTTTGTATAAATGGTTCCATAAGGAACCTTTAACATCTGAAGAACCTTTCTGTTTCACAAAAGGTTCTTTGTGGCGAAAGAAGGTTCTTCAGATTATAAAAAGGAAAGAAAGAGATGGTTATTTAATGAATGAATGGTTCTTCTATGGCATCACTGTGAAGAACCTTTTAAGCACCTTTATCACTGACTCCCTTGTCCAGTCGACTAAAAAAAAGGATGTAAAATAGAACCTAATGTACCGTGTTAATATGAAGGCATTTTCCGTATTCTGTTTTCACAGGTGTTTTACCTGTATTTGAATTATGCATTGCACTGTGTTGTGTTTCAGGGATGAAGGAAATTTTCTTACAGTGTATATGTTCAGCTGAAGGTTCCTGTGCTTTGACTCTGTGTGGTGCACATCTCCAGCACCATGTGGCTAAAGTTGTCAGGCCTCCAGACATTGTGGATCTCCTCCAGCTTGTTCCTGAGGTCTCATGTGTAAAGCAGACTTTCTGCAGAAGCTCTTTCAGCCAGACTTCTGAGGGTCTGTTTCTTGAGATTCAGATTCATAAAGCTCCCCTGCTCCAGCTTACAAGACTGTTGTAAACAGTAATTGATCTCCAGACTTCATTGTTCCTTGATCAGTTTATCTCACCTCTCAAAGTTAAACTAAGACCAGATATAAAGGCCTCATCTTACTAAAACAAGTCTTTTAGATCCTTCGTGATGGCTTTTTGTTGAAGCACATTGTCCTTTTTGGACCTGCATTGTTCATGCAAGCTGATGTCATCTGTCAGTCTTTAAATATCCTCATCACATAAGCTAGTACATGTCCTAACCTGTCTCCTCCATGCTATTTTGCAAAATGTCCCTTTCAAACCATTTCCTCTCAGTCCTGGTCGTGACAGCCTCCACTGAACAATTAGTTAGTACATATGAATATGGCACACCTGAACCGGTCAGAGAAAACAAAGCCTGGAGTTTTCATCTTAGAATATCTAGAAGAATTTCTTCTGGAGCATAGAAGACTGTTTTCATTTCCATTTATTGAGGATATTTCACCACAAGCTTGTGTAAGATTCCTCACAACCTGAACGGTGCCCTTTCTGATTCAGTGCCTTCTTGCTTAATTGGTTGTCTTATTCAGGATGAGCAGTCTGTAGAAAGCTAATGCTGCCACAGACCTTTGTGCCAGATTAAATTTTTGACTGGAATGAAAACGAGGCTGCGAGGGACTGAAGTGTTTAATGGATTGTATTGTTGTTTAACAACATAACTTTCAAAAACTTTCGCTGAGTGGCAAAAGAGACTGCCGCATGACTGGATTTCCAGTGGTCCATGGATATTGATATAAAGCCAGGATTCGTGTTTCCTGACATTTAGATGTGCCTGATTTTGCCGCCAGGAAATACATAAAGCATATTTGCCTGTGAACACATTTTGTAAATACAAAGTAGGTTACTCTAAATTCGGGTGATCACGTATATCGATTTTATATATATCATCATATCGTCCAGCCCAAAAACTTAAATACTTTTTGTCAGTGTTTATTTAAAAACATCCAGTTATGCAGAATATAAGATGGTAAATATTTAATTGATGAGTTGTTAATACCATATATACTGTATATAACAATACAATATATAGGGTATGATTTTACCGCAAAATTTAGCATATTAACATAAAATGATAAATGCAAATCCCTGTTTCACTGCCATTTGTTTCTTTGAATTGCAGGATCTTTTGCTTCTCTTTTCTGTAGCTTTCGGCAGTCTGTAAAAATATACCTTAGATTTCTTGTCAAATCTATTTGTACAGTCGATCGTAAAGCTCTTTCTCATTTTAGATGTGTTTTGTGTGTTCTGATAAAGCATTCATGCTGCCATTCAGTCGTTTTGCCACTCATGGGCAGAACCGCAGTGACTACAGCTGACGGTAACGTCACGTGCATACCCTCTATTTGCACAATATGTACTCAATATTTGGGTCCTGAACACGTACTATATTATGTCAGTGCAACACCTGTTGTTCAAAAACCTGCTAGTTGACCTGCATTTTCTTACCGCTCTGGCTTTCACAAACAATTTGAAATCCATTCACTCCAGTTGGGAGAATCAGCTCTCAGCGAGGTACATGAGATGATGCTGTTGGTATTACCCACGGCCAATGGTCTGTGCTGAGAGCTTCTGCATTTACTATGCTTTGACCATAATGATCGTAGGCAAGGTCTGATTTCTTGCATTTGTTTTGTAGCTCAGCACTGGCAAATCCTCTGAAGGACACCGGGCCAGAGGATGTAAGAGGACAGAAAGCAGTCCTGTCACCCCAACATTACAGTACTCATTTCTATATTATTAAAGTGCAATCCAAGCTATTTTTGTATAAATTAGCTAGCTAACATATTTGTAAGTCTCTTTGGTTAAAAGTATTTGCTAAATGAATAAATGTCAAAGTAAATATTTAGCTTCAGTGTAACTTGTCTTCATCTGTTTGAAGTTTTACATTGTGTTTCTTAACATTGTATTTGTTTTAATGAGTATTTGTTTTAACAGTATTTGTTTTAATGAGCTTTTGGCCATCTAGCAAAGGTATCATGCTTACCATGTATATTAAATTGGTTGTTATACACAAATATCTGACTGCTCAATGCAGCAGTTCATGAGAATCAAATATCTGGCGTTTGTCAGCTAAATGAAGATCCTCGTCACTGAGGTGACGATTATCACGTCACTGAGCGAGTGTAATTATCTCTGTGCTGGATTTTAGGATGAGTTGCTTGTTAAATCATTAATGCTGCAGGTTCTCTGTACTTCCCACAAACTGTGTATGCGTGATCTTCTGCATCTCAATAATTAACCTAACCAGTGTCAAAGTTCATCCTGCACGGTTGCTCTAGAAACCACTCAATTGGCCGATGCGGGATAAACTCTAAAAGCATCCTGTGAACAGCAGATTTCAGAAACACAGATTGGCATCCATAAATATCTAAACATCATGACCCCAGCCTACACACCCGAGGAATTGCACTGACCTTCATGAAGCCATTTCTCAGAAAATCTAAAATCTAATCAATACATTTTGTGAGGCAAATTTTGTAAGAGAAGTACTGTAAGAAATACTTCTTGAAAATGACCAAAGGGGAAAAAATAGCACATCTCTAGAACACATGATGCAAAAGTTATGAGGTAATGTTTTACATAAGTGCAATTTTGAACTTTTGACCACATGGGCTGCCACAGGCACAGAGAGAAAAAAGAAGATAATAATAATAATATAATAGGTATAATATAATATCTATTCCAAGTAAACATCAAATAATCAAATTAGATGAAGTATAGTAATATTTTGGTCATAGAGTCCGTGTTGTGGTATTGTTGTAGCACTGAGTGCAGTGATCATGGCTGTACAGTATAAGCAGAGGGAGGCCAGTGTTAATGTGGTAACACATGTCATACCTTACACACACAGGGCAGCTGGCAGGGATCTTGGTTAACGCTGCCTTCACTGCTGCAGTTGCATCGCTCACACAGAGGGAATCCTGTGTATCCAAACGCACACCTGTCACACTTCTCACCTGCGTATCCCTGCTTACAGATGCACAAGCCCACTGCCAAACCTGCAGAGACAAGAAAACACACCATTACAGCCTGAGCTCCTGCTCAAGACACACACAGAACACTTTTACTCAAACACACACAAAAGTCAATACTATCAATGCAAAATAAAAATGCCTATTTATAAATTGTGCAATGCATACAAATTAGTAACTCCCATTAAGCATCCTCAAAAAGCGATATAAAAAGTTGAAAAAAGTGAAAAGAGAAAAAATATATATATATTAGAACAGTGAGTGGCAGGGGAGTGGGGTAAGTTGTGATCATTTCTACAGAAGTTTTTGATTAGGCAAAGGTAAATGAAAGTGAGGTAAAACGTCCCAGGTTACATATGTAACCATGGTTCCCCGAGGGAATGAGACGCTGCGTCAGAAAACTCTAGGGAAACGCCTTCAGCGATACCATGCTCTGAATCATATGTGTAATCAGTCCAATCGATGGGTGTAAGTATCGCCGGAAGTATGGCCCTGCACCGAAAGCTCCCTGCACTGGGCCCTGAGACAAGAACCAATGTTTCCTCCACATGTCTAAGACACGTAGGCATCGCCGCGTGACATTGATCATGTGAAGTGGGTTTCCCCTTGGGGAGAACCCCTTGGTCTTGAGCCACCACTGTAGGGGTCTCATGTACAGCAGGCCAAAAGGTATCACATTGGACGCAGCTGCCATCAGACCCAACAGTTTTGGAAACTGTTTGACAGTAAGTGACCGGCCTTCTCTGACTCTCAGTGAGGATCGATTCAATCCGAGCAGGAGACAGACGTGCCTGCATCGTGGTCGAATCCCACACCACACCCAGATAAGTGGTCCTCTGTAATGGAGAAAGCACACTTTTCTTGGCGTTTAGTCTTAACCCCAACTCTTTCATATGAGCGAGAACGACATCTCGATGCCGAACCGCCATCTGCTCTGATTGAGCTAAAATCAACAAATCATCGATGTAATTGACGTATGTGTCGATGTATGCGGATGCCCTGGAGTCGCAGAGGAGCCAGAGCAGCATCCACACACTTCGTGAAAGTATGGGGTGAGAGTGCTAGACCGAAGGGAAGAAC
Source organism: Onychostoma macrolepis (assembly GCF_012432095.1). Classification (NCBI taxonomy): domain Eukaryota; kingdom Metazoa; phylum Chordata; class Actinopteri; order Cypriniformes; family Cyprinidae; genus Onychostoma; species Onychostoma macrolepis. The sequence goes on along the minus strand of NC_081174.1, from coordinate 2,349,587 downwards.
CCGATATTGGTAAGCATCGCCCCTAAAAGCAAACCTCAGGAACTTCCTGTGAGTGGGAAGGATGGAGACATGGAAGCGTCTTTTAGATCTATCGATCTATCGTGACAAACCAGTCCTCGGACCTGATCTGAGACACGACCTGTTTGACAGTGAGCATTTTGAACTTCAGACGTAAGACTGAGTTCTTCAATAGCCGCAGATCTAAAATTGGATGCAACCCATCCTTCTTTGGAACAATGAAGTACTAGCTGTAGAACCCGGACTCTCTGTCGAGAGGAGGGACCACCTCAATGGCCTCCTTCCTCAAGAGAGTGTTCACTTCTTGTTCTAATACCAGAGCCTGCTCGGGGCCCACTAATGTGAGAAAAAACCTATTGAAAGGCGACAGCGGAGCACCGAACTGAATGCGATAGCCTCTTTCTACAGTTTGCAGGACCCAATGAGATACATTTGGCAGTAGTTTCCACGCTGCCTGTTTACAAGCCTCCTGGTATCTGTCGACGATGGAATTGACGGTGTAGCCGAAAAGACCAGAAGGCCCAGGTGGGGAGCGTCCATGAGGAAGACCCTGTCCTTATCTTTCATATCGGACAGGGTCAACCACAGATGCCTCTCCGCCGCCACCAGAGCTGCCATTGGGCGGTCTCCTTGGTGGCGCGGAGAGCTAGATCAGCGGTTCTCCTAAGTTCTGAAATGTCATCTGAATTGACTTGCTCGCCTTCATCTAGCTCTTTTAGCAGGTCGGCTTGGTACGCCTGTAACACAGGCATAGTGTGCAGACACGCACCAGCCTGACCCACTGCCGTGTACCCCGTGCCCACCAGCGCTGAAGTGGTTTGCAGTGGCTTAGAGGGCAAGACCAGAGCCTTCAGAGATGATGCCGCACCGGGGGACAGATAGCTCGCAAGCGTCTGCTCTACCCGGGGCATCGCTCTGTAACCGCAATCACCAAGCCCCACCACAGTGCCATAGTAATCAGAGGCGGGGATGAATAAGCGTGCCGAGAATGGTTTCTTCCACAATCTCGACAACTCGGTGTGGAGATCGGAAAAAAAAGGCAGACTCCAGCGTGGAGGTAGCGGCTTAGTATGCAGAAAGCGTTCATCGAGTTTGCTTTTCTGCGGTTCAGCCTGTTTCTCGGCGGGCCAATCGATGTTTAACTTGGCTACCGCATGAGTAACTACCTCTAATAGCTCCTCATACTGGGGGGACTGAGGGGCGAATCCTCGACGCTCTCCATATCAACCTCCTCGGAGAAAGATAGGAGGAGTGCCGATCAGTGGATCTGGCAGGTGAGGAAGAAGATAGGGACTCGCCCGTCTCCATTCCCTCCACCAGATCCAGCTGCGAACCCCACGAGCTGCCTGAGGAACACTGGTGAAGGCTCCCTCCTCAAAGAGAGTCTACTCGGAGCGAAGCGTACGCAGTGGAAGCCGCTCACAATGCGGGCAGTCGGCCCCCTTGAGAGCCAACTCTGCGTGCTTCTCTCCCAAGCAGACCACGCACAAAATAGTCTATAACGTATAACTAGTCACAAACAGTCTATAACGTTATCTACTTTCGCCCTTATTTGTCTTTTCTTTTGCTTTAGACATGCTGGAGCTTTACGTTGCTGAATGCTTGGTGTAACTTGACAGACAACAGTAAATAAGACTCACAGAACATAGATCGTGACTGACACACACACAGAGCTTTGCTGAATGACAGAAAGCTAACGCTGTCTGCACCTCATGTCCTTTTAAGCTTCCTGGTCGTTACGCCACATGCCCGTGACGTCCTGCCCATCGATTGGACTGATTACACATATGATTCTGAAGATTCATGGTATCTGAAGGCAACTGAAGGCGTTCCCTTAGCGTTTTCCGACGTAGCTCGAGTTCCTGAAGGGGAACCAATACACTTAATCATATTTCAGGAGGTCTGCTACTTTATTTTTTGAAATGATAAGATTTACATTTTGAATAAAAATAATATACTATGTAATGTATAAATTATACCCCTAGTGAAAAATAAATATACTTAAATGTATTTGAAATACATTTATTTCATGCTAAGTATACTACAAATACATTTGCATATTTATGTACTTAATAAAATGCCCTGGAATTGTACTTTTAGTATACTAAACTGGTATACTTCAAGTCTGCTAAATTGGAACAACTAATTTTGTACTTAATGCACTTTAATTGTGCGGAAGTAGTGCTGAAGTCCAATTAAAGACATACTTAGTATATTTGATTGTGCTAAAGTGGAACTATTGCAAGTATACTTTAGGTACACTTTAAATATTTTGCATTTAAAGGGCGATATTATACAATCCTCATCAAAAGTGACATTAAAACACATTTTTGGCTTGTTAGTAAGAAATGTGCATTGTGCACAAGTAATACTTCAAATATAGTTTCATTAAAATGTTTATATCAGTAGGTCTTGAGTTATCTGTCAGTAAATATGTTAATAGATTTAAACTATACTTAGTATGAAATAAATGTATTTTAAATATATTACTTTTTTACTAGGGTATTAACAACAAATTTATAATGAATACCATTCTAGAAACTTATTTTGCTCCCTGTTATTAACATCTTTTTAATGACATCCAGAAAAGGTTAAATATTCAGAATATTTGCAGTGAAACAATTTTCAACATTTTTCAAGGTCCAACTATCAAGGCTGCAGGAAAATGTGTCACTCCTTACTTGCAGTTTTACCCCAGACTTTGTGAGCTTATTTCATACTTCTTTGGGAAATTCCTTTGCCGCTTTCTTTAAATGGTAGGTATATTTGCAAGTATATTGACCTTCTATTACAGATTGTTCAACAAAACCAGCTCATCATTACTAACCAAGCCACTGGCACATTTTACTCCATCTTCCATCTGATGCATTCAGGAAAGATGAGTGTTTACACTACAGTGCAATGTGGTCATCTGCTTCTAGTGACCTCCACATGCTATTTCAGTGATCCGATCAACAAAAACACTTAGCAGGTGTAAACAGGGCTACTGCCAGATCTTGTGTTATGTTGTGTTGTACCTGCGGTGGCCTGACTCTCGTCTGGGACACATGAAGAGTGCAGTGAACCTCTCAGATCACATAAGCAGGGTCTGCAGGGCCAGGGCTCGAGTGGACTCACCTGGGAAAATATTCACATAATGCTCAATTACACAACAAAAACCATTTGATTTTCCCTTCACTGAGCCCTGCCTTAAAAATAAAGTTGGCCCATGGCCATTGACCCATATATATATATATATATATATATATATGTAAGACACTCACCTCACTTGGTCTGTAGTAGCCATCTACACATGACTGACAGTTAATTCCTCCTGTGTTTTCAGAGCAACCAAGGCAGACTCCGCCTCCCTCATATTCTCCATGAATATTCAAGCTCAGCTTAGCATCGGCCACAGTTTGGTTGTAATAGCATTCCTCTGATTTGTCGTGACAGTTACACTCTGGCAAATAAAGGCATCACATGATTATACAACAATAACTGAAGCAGTGCAGCTTTACAAGCAGCTCCTGACACATGATGGCACTGATACTATGGCAATACCACATGAGGAAGAGTTGATCTGAATACTGGCACAGCTATGATTCAGACACAGGTAATAACAGGTGCGATGATACTATGAACAACAGCACAATGAATTCGGGATCTTCCATTGCTAGTCCAAAAAGAGATGTATGAATCCTGTTACTAATTCAAGAATGTCCAATTAAAGCCAGCCACCACGGCTTGGGTCGCTCCAGAATGGAGTAACAAGAAGGTGTAACAAGAAGTAAAAATGGAGTAACAAGAAGGCGACTAGAATGAATGATATTCCTTTAATACAGTAGTTAAATATTCTATTTAATATTGTGTAACTTAAATTTTAGACTCAGTATTGCCAGTTACTTTGTGTGTTTTTTTTAGTTAATTTAGTTCCTCCAAACGAGTTCCTAGAACTAAAACCGTTCCTAGTTCCTGCAGTGCGAACACGCCAAAAAGTGGGTAGTTCCACAATTAGTTCAGGTACTATGAAAAGGTTCCTGCAGTGCGAAAGGCCCTGAACAGTGGAAAGTCCCAGTACTGATGAACTGTTATATCAGCCAATCTTGAAATGCTAATTAACTAATCAGACCGAAAGGTCCAAACTAACTGTTGCATAATTCATTTTAAGGTGTATTAACTGTTACATAGTATGACTATGATATAAATATAGTCACTCAGATGTCATATAACATGAACTGATGTTTATAGACCACACCTAAATAGGATAAAATTGGTCAGTAAAGCAGCATGCTCAGTACTGTGGGACATTGTTGAGACCTCTTACTTTCACAGACGTGGCGTGTGAGGAAGGTTCCCGCCATCCAGGGTTTCTGGTTGTAACCAGGGCAGCAGCGGTCACAGCTCTCACCACAAGTGTTGTGTTCACACTCACAGCTGAATTTCTGATGTCAAACCCAAACAGTCAGTCAAACCAAATGTGTGCCGTTCATAAATGTTTTGAGAATGCCTTCCCAATTAAAGCTCAATCTGAGATGGCAAACATAATGCAGAACAGAGTAAGTGCTGTAAGCACCACTGAGATTGACTACAATGTGTATAATAAAAATGGTGAAACAATTGCCTAATAATAGCTGTATTTTGGTGATGAGCGGATTAATGTTCTAACAGTGCTTGTCAATGTCAAAATTACTGAGATGGACAATCAAATAAAAAAAGACAGGCACTACCATTAATGGGCACTTAAGTGGAGCATGAATTTCAACATGAAACTTCCTTTTTAATCACCAAAATGTGAGATGAAAGAGTAAGAAAGCAGCTTAACATTTAATATTTGACTTTTTTTTTTTAACTGTTACGAAATAAATGTTAAAGAACCAACAATAATATACAGAAATGCAAACAACTTATTTTCAGCATATCAGCCATAAGATTAAAAATGAACGTGTACATATTGTGAATGAATTTAATGAATTTGGTCACACTTTCCTTAAAGCCTTTCAGTGCATTCACTTATCGTCAGACCTAAACTAGAAAGTGGTAAAACGTGTGATTTTGATGAATGTATTTACAGGCTGAGGTTAGGAGAGTCATATTAAATCCTATTTCAATAAATAAATCAAAATCATTCCAGTTCTGATTTTTTTATTATTTCTTTTTTGTGAGTGCATGCTTTATAAAGGCCAAACGTGATTAGTCTCTAATTAACAACTTAATGATAAAGCTCAAGTAATAACCCTAATTACAGTGCACATATGAAATCATTTGAGGATAAAGATTCTTTAGCTTCAGATGACAAACCTTGTTGTATGGGTTGAGAGGGCAGGCCTTAGCATGACCGTAACAGATGCACATGCCTCCTACTGATATATCCTTAATGGAGTAGTAATACTGAAAAACAAAAGCAATACAATCACATTAACCTCAAATTCTACTGTAATACATAAGTTAATCATTGCATCCACTATCAAGAAACAAAGAGCAAAACTAACTATTGTCTATTTCCTACACTTTACCCTCCGAAGTGAGAGATCAAGGTTTATTATTATTATATTAAATATTTACAGAAGCATGTTTGCTCATGATTTAATTTATTTTTTCACTTGGCAGACCTTCTGTGGTCTGGATTGAGAGGTTCTGATGAAGCACTGGTAATCTTGGAAGCAAAGCATCTATAAGGTAAACTCTTTGAACATCTCTGCTTTTCAGCTACAAATTCACATAACCCCTCACACGACGAAAGTGGGAGTTTGTGAACCCTGCCAATATATGCCAATATATTTTTAAATATATGAATCAAAATAAGGAATTTATCTAGATGTGAATTGTTACCTTGCTGAAAAACCCAGCATTGCTGGTCACCAGCATAAGGTATGCTTTGCACAGTGGTACCAGCTTTGGTCACTGGTTGCTGGTCACCATCACGGGAAACTGGTGTGCTGGTGGACCAGCATATGTTGTCATTTGGATGCTGGTAGGATCCCAGTAAGACCTCAACAAATAGCATGTGTGCAAAAGTTGTTGAAGTCTGTTGTCACTATTATGGTGCCCCTCAAGGGCAAAGTGTTCACCCTTGAGGGGCACTTTGCCCTTGACTTTGGTTAAATTATTTCAATTCCAGCCATTACTATTGCCTACAATAGGTCATGCCCCTGACTGAAATTAAATACTTTTTTACCATGTGCTTTTTACATTTATTCCTTTAACTAACAACTTTCTTCTTGTCAGTAGCTGTCAGATGGACATATGATTGACACATAAAAGTACTCAAATTTACTTCCGGTTTTTAAACTTGATGCAACGTAAATACAAAATTGTAGTTACATGCTGCTAATGTTTATTGTTTTGTCTCTTCAATAGACTGTCATTCACATTTTACAAGTTTGACATTTTTCAGTTAAAGTCAATTCATTGATGATTCAGTGATGTCATCATCCAGTTCAGCTCTCTTCCTATATAGTGTCTGTGCAATCAGTCAAGCGTCCCCAATAAGCATATAATATAATACGCATATATTCCATTACTACTGTCTTACACACCATTAAAGGTACTGAGTGAGCATCATTGAATAAAAAAGCACACTTTTATACTATACATTTAATGCATACAGTGTGTGTCAAGCTGATTGTGATGCTTAAACAGATCAATGATTTGAAAGTGGCAAAAAGCCACAATGTTAAACTTCCTGGGTAAGTCAATTTATCAGACTCACAACAATACACTTTAATATGAGAATGATACATCACCTTTAAATTAGCCTCAAAATCATATGCGACCAATGTGGCTTAAGCCTCTCAGATTTCAAAATGACTCTTTGAACTAAATACTTTGGGTTCATTTATCCAAATTGCTCAATGCACGTGAGAAACGTAATCCTGCATTTCAATGCAACTACTCTTTGATGGAAACAGGTCAATCAGTGAGTTAATGAGTTTGTAGGAGGAAGTGGGCGGGTGGAGGCGTGTGATATGGCGTTTTTGATGGAAAAAGAGGGCTGATTTGTTAATTACTGTATGATTTTAATTAAAACCCATCTGTCTGAGGAGGAGAGGCTGGTAATGGATGAGGCGGGCAGCGTTAGCTCCAACCATCCACACACACAGATGGCGTATGAATGGCACTGAGCGATGACAACACATTCCCCCTCTCACATTAGAACCACACTAGCACTCTCGCGTCTCCAGCTCCACCTGAGGCACTCACCCTTCTGGTGACGATGGGGTCGATGTCTCGGGGGTCATTGAGGGCGAGAGTCATGAGGTCAGCGTTTAGGGTGCGGATCCTTTGGAACCGCAGGCGGATATAGCGTGCCGAGGTAAAGTTGAGTAATGTGGGCGATGGATCGTCCGCACTGGGACGGCCATTTATTAGTGAGGTGTGAATCTGAAAGAAAATGAGAAGTGATGAAAATCGACACATGACTGTCTTTATGAGTGAGTCATTGAATCATTTACTCAATCATGCTTGATACTGCTTTTTATTTGGGAGAGGGGGTATATTTCAAAATGTACTGCATTATCTTAAAATTTGAACATAATCTTGCTAAAAATAATACATTTAACCCTCTGGTTTTCCTCACATTTGGCATACGTGGAGGCCGAAAATATAAGAAGGAAAATAAGCAGAACATTTTTTTTTTTTTTAAATTAAATTAATGTACTATATTTTGTTTCAAAACTATTTATTCTTTAATATTTTTATTTTGATGGTATTAAATCGTAATAGACAGTATTCACCTTAAAATTTTGCTGCATTTTTGTCTATATAAACTAAAACAGTTAAGTTAAATAATATGACACATGTATTTAAATTGCATTGCATGGAAGGCAATATATAAAATCATATGTAATACTATGGTTTAACCACTAGATGCCTGTATACAGGGCTATGTATTGCCTAGTTGCTTATAAAAATATTTTCATACGTAATTACTTACTTTTATTATGTTTTGCATTTGGACATATATAAAGACATTACCAAATACTACTTTGCTCATTTGTAGCTACAATGGTATGTAGTTTTGAATTTTTTTTGTATTTCCCATTCATTTTCTATTTTGAGTATTTTTGACAGTGAAGATCACAAATGTTAAATTTTGTCTAATCATGTCCATGATTTTTTCCCCATGTGTGCATATAGCAAGTGCCAAAAAGTCACCAAGTTTTGTATCATTCTGATAAAGTAAAAATGTTTAAGAATTTAAATTGGAAATATTTTTCAGTCTAAAATGATCAGAGACCACCAGAGGGTTAATTGTATATAAACAAATAAGCAACATTCAATCACAGTTTTAATGCAAGTGCAGCTCAAGAAAGTGATGTGTGTGTGTGTGTGCGCAGTACTGGGCTGTTTTTCTTGGGTTAATGATGTGTGCTAATTAGTGCTGTGTGAGTTTATGCTGTCTGTTTTTAAAGGAGATAGAGCGACATTTGAGTCCAGGCTTGATCTCCCCACCCACCTCCCTCATTAGTATGGCACAAACACACACACACACACACACACACACACACACACAAACACAATGCTGTTCAATATAATCCTATGATCTGACAGCTGTAAATTTGACTTTCAGCAAACACACACATTAAACCTGCTGCTGTAAGAGAACTTCCATCTCATTCATCATCCCTGTGTGGGTGTTCATGTCAGCCTGCTATTAGCTGTCAGACGCACTGTGCAGGGAAGTTAGCAGCTGTATTAATGCAAACATGCATAATTCTACATGTTTGTGATCTGATATCTGTGTAAATGAGAGAGAGTGTGTGTTATTGAGTGGGCTGTGAATGAGAGGGACACTGGAGTTTGTGTACCATTTGTGTGTGTGTGTGTGATTGTGAATATATATTTTTTCTTGTCTGTTTTCTCTAATTAAGAATTACAGTTAACAAGGTAACTTAAGATGCAGTCGAGCCGAGCGAGACTCTATGAGGTTCTCCATTCCTCAACCCTCTGTGCGACATATTGAAATGCATTTAAAGGGACAGTTCACCAAAAAATGGCAATTCTGCCATCATTTACTAATTCTCATGTTGTTCTAAACTCATACGGTATGTATACATTACTATTAAATACTTTATTAATCCTTCACAGGAAATTATATTGTTACAGCAGCACCCACGATTCAGTCCATGCACACAGACATATCTACCTAAGTACATAAAAAAAAACAACAACAACAACAATAAAAAAACATTGCAGCAAAATAATGTCAATATTATTTGGTATTCAGTCATGTAATGATTGGGATAATGCAGGATCAGATGTGAGGTTAGCCAATCATATAGGAAGTCAGAGAGGGAGTAAAATGGCCATCAAAATCTAAATTATGATAACTTGTTTAAAATTTTCAATGAATTGATAAAACAGTGCAAGTTATAATTTCTTCAGAATATGCCATTCATGTCATAATCATCTAAAAATGGCATTAAAACCTTTTTATTGCACTACTTAATTTTGTTGCCCTGTGAGTGAAGGTGTTTCTCACCTCGCCGTTCTCCAGAGGATGGATTTTAGAGTAGAAGGAAGTACAGATGACTTCATCATCATGCATGTAGGACGGCGGGCCTCTTCTGGGGACGATGTTGAAGCGTGTGATGCACTCTGTGTCTGTAATGGCATAATACTGCCACGGCATGTATGTTTCACCATCCAGAGAACGTTCTAGAATCCAGTTTCCGGGCCGAGGGGAGTTTGCAGCTTTCAGGATCACATAAGCGATCTGGAAGACCTGTGTGAGAGGAGAACGTGAAACAGAACATTAATATTATTGCAGGTACATACTTCAATTTATATACTGTACACACTTTACCCCAGACGGAATCCGTAACATTTTCAAAAAGAGAGATACAACCTTTAAAATGTTTAAAAATTTGAAATCAGCAAGGTATTTTTGAATTAATAATTTTTTAATCCAGATTTTATTATTATTATTATTATTATTTATTTTATTATCCAGCAAGGACACATTAAATTAATTAAAAGTGACAGTAAAAGACATTTATTACAGTATGTCAAAACAATTCCTATTTCAAATAAATGCCGTTCTTTTGAATTTCCTATTCATCAAACAATCCTGAAAATTAAAATGGATCACAGTTTCCCCAAAAATATGAAGCAGCACAACAGTTTTCAACATTGATAAAAATCAGAAATATTTCTTGAGCAGCAAATCAGCATATTAGAATGATTTCTGAAGGATCATGTGACACTGAAGACTGGAGTAATGATGCTGAAAATTTAGCTTTGATCACAGAAATCAATTACATTTTATAGTATATTCACAGAGAAAGCAGTTATTTTAAGTTGAAATAATAATTTATAATAATTCCATTTTTATTGTGTTTTAAACAAATAAATGCAACTTTGCTGAGCAAAATCAATCAATCAATCAAATAAACTTCATTCAGAAACATCAAACAAAAAAACTGAACTTACATATTACATATTAAATGCCACTGTTAAATTCTACTTTGAACAGGATCATTTATATAACTTCAGTTTTTATTAAGTAATTCATTAATTATTTTTATTTATTTTACAAAATCTACTAGTTGAAGAATTGTACTTTAGTAATTTGATTAAAAATAATATTTTAATGAAAATTATTTGTATTCTTAAAATATTGTATGGCAACTATTTTATAAAAGCAATATAGCTGTGCTTTAGTTTCTCCAAAGGACATCCTTTAGTGGTGATTATATACAATATAACATGGCCTGGAGGACCTTATTGCTCAAATATAGTGATGAGCAGTCAAAGATGTGCCCATGTCAGCTATTTTACAATAACTTCGAACTATCTAATTCACACACACACACAAATAAAAAATTAAATAATAATTCTGAGCTTATTGAAAACTGTATTTCTGCAGGCTGATTTTCAGAGCAGCTGCTTTGATTACTGTTAAACACGAAACACCAAACCCTGTGATAATGCTCGCAGTAGACTCTCATAATAGATGAGCTTCTTGCAGGAGAACAAAAATGAAAGAGAAGATCTGAGAAAGAAACGAAAAACTTGATTCCCATGATTCCCCACTCTTTTATTCAGCAGCAGTAGACCTGAGGCACACGTGTTTACACACACATAGGCACACTATATCACGGTATAACACATTAAACGCCGTCCCTGACAGGTTCTCTGCAGCCTTCAGAAAGCTTCAGGGCACAGTGACATTCCAGCTTACCTGAAGAGCTGACCTGAATAAAAAGAAAACATGAGAAACGGGGAAAGAAGCTAGGCTGAAGTCTCTATTCATTCCTGTTACCTTATTAGGTAACATCGCCCCATGAGAAACACACACACACAGAAAACAACAATAGAGTTAGCATCACACACTCTTTCATCTGCGGCAGATAACAGGCTCACGTTACTGTCTCTCACAGCACTGCCACTGCTCTGGACGCTCATTCAGCAGCTCAATGATATTTTGTCGTGTCCATAGGTACGAGCGAGGTGAGGCATGTCTGAATACACAATCTGACCGAAGTGTGAAAGACGGTAGTAATGCAAGGCCACGTCAGTCAAACATGCGTGAGTGTACACTTCAAACTACTCAACAATCATGCACAGGGTTAATCACACACGCAGCTGGAGGACTTAATTCTGATTGGTCAGCTGCAGCATTCACCAGCTACTTCTGAATAATGACACTATCCAGAGCAACCCTGAAGAAAGAACTAGGGTAATAATTAACCCTAGACCATATATATATATATATATATATATATATATATATGTGTGTGTGTGTGTGTGTGTGTGTTTGTGTGTGTGTGTCTATATATATATATATATATATATATATATATATATATAAATAATCACAAACCCATTTCTGTTAAAAAACAAAAAAAAAAAAAAAAAAAAAAAAAACAGCACAATAATAATAAATGATACATCAAATTAAACAGATAAACAGAAAAGCAGGATAATATACCTGCAAGCAACACATTTAGCATGAATTCAGCTGTCACTCAGAGCTTGCTATTTTAAGACCAAATGTTGGTTTGTAGTTATTAATAAACTCATATTTCATAAGTGCATATTTAGTCTACATTTATATTTAATAATAGTGCATCAAACAGATCTGCCACAACCCTGAATATTCCTGATACTTTAAATGTTGCAAGTGTACACTTTTCTGGCAACAGAAGCAAAATTTGCTGAATCATTTAGATCTCTGGTCATTAAAAAGAGATGTCATATTCAGAAAAATGTTTTGAGCAGCAAACCCTAACCTGATACATAAGTTTAACTCAAAGGAATAGTTCACCTAAATATGAGAATTTGGAAAAAAAGAAAAGTACATCCTCAGGCCATCCAAGATTTAGATAAGTTCCTTCATGGGAAAACATTTGGAGAAATGTAGCATTGCATCAGTGTCTCAGCAATGGATGCTCTGCAGTGAATGGGTGCCGTCAGAATGAGAGTCCAAACAGCTGATAAAAACATCACAATAATCCACAAGTAATCCACATGACTCAAACTAATTTAAAACCCAAAACAGTCCAAAAAGTTCTAAACAAACATGTGGGTGGATTTTGATGTGAGAGACAACAGGAGATGGACTTTTTCACTGGAGGTGAAATTATGGACTCTTATTTAAGCAATGGTTTGAAGTTAAAAATGTTTTAATGATGGATTTGTGTCTTACAAACTCAGCTTTTGGCTCACAATACTGATGGATTGGAGTGGTATGGATTACTTGTGGATTATTGTGATGTTTATAACTGAATTGAGCTGGATGATGACATCACTGAATTCAATGATGAACTGCCTTTAACTGAAAATTGAGTGTTTACTATTGTCTCTTTGCATTAACGACATACTATTTTCCTATTTGATACTGTAAAGCTAATTTTACACAATCTGTATTGTTAAAAGCGCTATATAAATAAAGGTGACTTGACTTGACTCATTCTGACGGGACCCATTCACTGCAGAGGATCCACTGCTGAGCAACTGATGGTATGATTAATTTATCCAAATCTGATGAATCTGATGTGTGTGTGTGTGTGTAACTAAAATTGGCCATTGAGTTTGAAAATCACACACCAACAAATCATTATATGATGACAAAATTATTCACAAACATAAATCTCCAATGCCCCTTGTGTCGGTATACTGACTTCAAAGCTCCCTCGATAAAAGCAGTTGGTTACTGACTGTGTTGTTAAACCGTTTTTGCCATCTGTCCAGTGACCTGCAGAGCTCTTGACATGAGGCTTTATCAGACGCCTTGGGACTGAGAACAGGTTAGATGTACAGTAGACAAATTCACAAATTCTTCTCCAGTTTATCCAGAACATTTCTTCAAACTAAACTGCTGCTGCTCATTTCACATGTGAAGATATTAGCCAGTCCTTACACTTCATTTACATAAGTCTTAAAGGTACAGTTGCAAAACCAGCATGTATAATTGCAGCTTTAGGGGAAAACAAAAGAGTAGAGGAATTGATATGAAACACGTTGCTTTGTATGTCTGTAGTATTTATAATAAGCTTAATAATAAAACAACAACAACAGAAGTCCCTTGGAAATAGTACGTCCTCATTTAGATGTGAACATCTCTCTCTCTATGTGTGTGTGTGCGTGGTCAGTGTTGAAGGCGACAGCATCAGCCCTCAGGTGTTCATTTACCGCAGAGGTTCCCACCAGTAAAGGCCAAAGATTTCATAGGAGACAAACAAGCATCCCTGCAGTATGTGACAGATAAAAGAAGAGCTATAAAAAACATGCCATAACCCACAACCTGTCAGGTATGACACGACTCAAACACAGATGTGCACTGCCTTATCTGACTGTGTGCGCTGGCCTAAGACCTCCTACACACACACACACACACACACACACACACACAGATGACAGTATATTCTCTTCATTTCACATCTCTTCTGTCAAAGATTATTCTCAGAGGCCTCAATAAATTTCAGTTCAGATGAACAAACTCGAGAAAACGTTGAATAACTGAAAAGCCAGAAGGGTGAACACTTGGGAGTGAATGTGTTGTTTTGCCATTTTCATTTTTCTGATATCATGCTTAATACAACATCAAGTTGATTTGACTCAAAACTAATTTCAACTTCACCATCACCCCCCACCACCAAAATAAAAAAACATTAAACTATAGGGATGTACATCTTGGCAAAGTCTTTTAGCCGATTAACTGCCATAATCAATTCACGAGTTCGTGTGCATATATAATCTAAGCATTAGTGGTAAATGGATTTGGCTTAATATCCGCAATGGAGGGCTCAGAGAGACTATTCTACTCGAGCTCCAATAGCCCCCCATAGACAGAAGGATAAATTAATTAAATATGCATAAAGGAGGAGATGGGGAGGTGGAGGGATGCCGAAAGAACTAAAAATGGAAATGGTAAGAGGCTGTTTTTATAATTATATTAATATTATATTAATATTAATTGGAAGATTAGATGGGCGTACTACTCCCGAATAACTTCACTTGGTTAAAATTAGTCAACTGATAAGCCAATAAAAAATGTAATTAATTAAATTTACATATAGATACATATAGAAATGCCAAATGTTTTTTTCCCCCCCATAACAAGTGTTTATAGGCTAAATTTTACTGATACACAGTGACTTTATCAGGAAGAAAAAATGCTTTTGTGAGAGAGAGAGAGAGAGAGAGAGAGAGAGAGCAAGATCTCAAAGCCAAGACAACTTTTAATTGCATAAATAACTACCGCACTATTTTCCATACAAAGTAAAATGTAGCATAATTAGTTTAGTTCAGTATCACAATAATGTAACACATTCCTCAAAGCTGAGAATTAATGAACAGAACACCTGTTTCTCCAGACTTATGCTGTCAGTCCATGATTTGGATGTGGTAATGAATAATAAAACAAAAAACAAACCATACTATTCTAGTCTTGCGAGAGAAGACTTGTTTTTGCAGTAAGAGTGAAAGGGAGAAGCTGCACATGAAATGTCTCAAGTTACATATGTAACCCGGTTCCCTGAGAAGGGAACGAGACACTGCGTCATGGCGTTGAGGCTGTAGGAATGCTTCTGCTTGACCAGTGTCAGAAACATGAGTGAAAATCTTGATTGGCTGATGTGAGGACAGGTGATGTAGCATGGGACATAGACCATAGACCATAAAAGGGCACCTTCGTCACAGAATCTCCAACTTCCAGTTTCCTGAAGGAAAATGTGTCTGGCATCCCCAAAGTTTAGCAACATGACGCAGCATCCCATTCCTTCTCAGGAAACCAGGTTACATATGTAACCTGACGTTCCCTTTTTAAGTTCAAACCTGTGGCATGGCATTGACTCTAATTCCCATTTTCCATCAAGGCAGTTCCAGTGCTGGTTCGGAGCCAGAACCTAGTTTCAAACCGGTTCTTTGTCTTTTGACACCCAAAGCACCAGCTCCGAACCAGGAAAAGCGGTTCGTAAGTAGCACCAAAACATTGCTGGGCTAGAAGAAAGAACCGCTTGCGTCAGGGGCTGGGGGCGGGGTTACCATTACCAACAAGATGACAGAAACTTTGGACCGCCACATTTGAAATAGCAGCTAAACACGAACACGTTGGATTCTCCGTGTTTGGTTTCACAAAGCTATGAACATCAATAGCAACGCAACGTCCGCCAATGTTGATGGTTTGTTTAGGCTTGTTCGAGATGGATCGGCGCTGCGGGTTCGTAAGTAGCACCAAAACATTGCTTGGCTAGAAAAACCGCTTGCGTCAGGGGCTGGGTTACCGTGACCACCCTGCTAAAAATAAACAATAGAAGCCCAATAGAAACCATCACAGAAATTCCAATGGTTTCCATTAAAATACCATTATAAACCATTAGCTTTTTCCAGTAAAACCATTACAAAATTCCTTTTTGTAGTGTGTTTTGGGCATTTTTCCAATAGGATTTAACATCCCACCAATAGAATCCATCACATACCAGCAGACACCATTATAGTTTCCATTAAAACCAATACAATTCCCATTATAACCAATAAAACCATTACATTTTCTATTGTGTTTTGGGCAGGGTTCTATTGTTTTTCTTTTTTTCAGTTGCAACAAGAGAACAGAAACTTTGGACCGCCATATTTGAAATAGCAGCTAAACACGAACACGTTGGATATCGTAATATATTACCACAATGTATTATTCTATATAATTACCAATATACTGAAAATGCTTTAATATATTGACCGTTCATATATAATAAAATATATTTTCTTTTCATAAGGGTCACCAGTCGAACCAACTAAGAACCGGCAACAGCACTGGCTCTGAACTAGCACCTGGTTCCTGCTGGTGGAAAGGGGGTATAAGGAAACATTAATATCAATGCCAACAAAAGCTGGGAGGATTTATGCCACTGGCCTGAGCAGTCAGACCCCCCAAGGGTTGTTTGTGAATGTAATCCGGTCTGGTGTGTAGAATAACTTTGACCAGTCCAGTCCAGCAAGATGACTTTTGATTTGACCAAAATCCAAGAAGGAGGAGGCTATTGCAAGGATCTGCAGATCTTCTGCTCTAGTGCTAGCAGCAAAGCCACTTTAAGAGTCAGAATCCCTGCTGAAAGATGCTCTTGCAAGAACTCCAGCACTATAACAACCAGGCAGTTGACTGGATTTAAGTGGAGTTGATCACATCATGACACAAAGAGCGACTATTTTAGGGCATGCAATTTCCCCATGGAGGCAGCTCTGGAGCTCAGAATAGTTTTAAAAAGTTGAGAAATGAAAATCTATGAATTGGTGCCCCTCATCTCCAGCCAAGGTTCATAGATCACCTCGTATGCACCATGGTGTCCAGACTCAATGGAGCTGGAGATGTGCTGATGAACCAGAGGGGATAGTGGGTTGACTTCTTGAAGGCGAACAAGTCCGCTTGCCTGAAACAGGATGTCTGCTCCCAAGTATTTAAAGGTCAACTGAAGAGAGTTCAAAGGAATGACATGCTGAAAACCTCAGTAGTTGATTATGCTTGGGCAAATTTTAAAGTTGTATTACTTAAAGTAGTGGATTGAATTGGCTCCTTTAGACAAGTGAGAGATAAGCAAAGATCCAGTCCTTGGATGAATCAGAAAATATTTGAAATATTAAAAAACAGGAATAAGGCACTTTCAATTTATATGAGAACTAAGGATCAGGAAGACTATGAAAAATTGAAAGCACTTTGACATTTAGGTCAGAGCAGTATAAAGGAGGCAAAAAAGAGATTTTATCAAGGAAAAACTACAAATAAATAAGGAAGATCTTAAATCTCTGTGGAAAGTGCTAAATATGTTCCAATCAAATGGCAAAATCAAATTTACTGTCTCAAAATTAGGATTAGATATCGATGGCGAGATAGAATTTGAAGAATTTGATTATACTCATTAAATGCAAATACCTTAGTGGATAAGAGGAATTTATGTGAATGATTTTGGTAAGAGGTTTTATTCAAAACCTAATTTTACGCTTGTGATTGGGTCTGCGGGAGTTTGGGTGGGAACCGTGACTCCAGCTCATGATCAAAAAGTCTAAAAGACGTCTAAAAGAATCTAAAAGATGTCATTGGTGCAAGATATTTTGGCTTTGCTTTTTTACAATGAAAGGAAATAGAGACACATCGTCCATCTTTGTTTTTGTTTTTTTCACAATCTATTGTCTAAGTCTACTGGGCTGGATGGTAATCCAGTTAGATTTTTAAGAGATGCTGAAGATATTATAGTTCCAACTGTTACATTTATTTGTAATTTTTCTTCAAAAAAGGGTATAGTGCAGTCTGACACGAAGATTATAAGGAAACAGATTAATAAAGGCAGAATGTGTGGTAGGGTACTCTTGGATCTCCAAGTGATTCATTAAATACTGTTAGATAATTTAAGTGTCATGGGTTAATTGAGTATGGTGATAGCCTGGTTGAACTCTTATCTAAATTGGAGAGTTCAGAGGGTACAAATTGATGGCATTCTTTCTGAGGAAACAATTGTTAATAATTGAGTTCCTAAGGGAAATGTCTTAGGCCCCCTTTTGTTCTTAATATATATAAATGACATGCAAGCTGTTTGTGATTATAACTTGTTTTTATATGCTGGTAATTCTGCTTTACATGTTTCAGACAAGGTTGTTGATAGAAAACAAGTGATATTACGTGAAGGCTTCAGTAAGAGACTTGCTCTCTGTAAATAAACTCTTATTGCATTTAGGTAAAACAGAATCTATATAATTTAGGTCTAAAAGTCACACATTTATGTATCCCATTTTAGACATCTTGGTTGGTTGCCTGAAAGAAAACAGAGTAGCACACTAAAAATGGTATGCAAGATCATCAAAAAAGAGCTCCTCCATATTTTAATGCATCATTTTTTTCCAAAGGTAAATGAGAAACATTATTATAATACTAGGCAAAGTCGTTACTGTACAGTGTTGTTTTAAGACCATCTATAGTCATTTTGAATACTCAGGGAGATGAATAAGCAACATCTGGATATTAAAAGTTTTAAATATGGATAGTTTTAGTTTGAATGTTGGTTGATACAAGGTTGTTTTAGTGGTGAATTTGTATTAGTATATTGTGTGTTTAATTGTGATTGTAAATTTTGTAAGTGTGAGATTTCATTGTAATTCTGTATTTATAAATACCACGCAATGCCAGCGTACCTGTCAGCAGGAGTGGAATTCGAGTAACATTTCTAAAATGAAGTAAAAATACAGTGAATGCATAAATGAAATGCCAAAGTCAAACAAAAGGTTGGTTATTCTGTCAAACAGTTAACATTCTACATCTGTACAGTACATTGAACCTCAAAACAATTATTCATGACATTGTACAGTATGCTGCAGTATTCAGTCCCTGTGCTGTTTTTCTAGCATGTACTAGGCTATTTTGGCTCATTCTTCCAGACATTTGCTATAGTTTAGCTGACACTTTTTATAGTTATAGACTCTCAAGTGGACATAGATCAGATGTTTGTCTAGGTCATTATGGGACATCCACCTGTTTGTTCTCATGCAGTATTTCTCTCATTCTTTCGTCCCTCTATTGTCAGTCCTCCAGCACAATGTCAGCACTAGCATACTTCTCTGTAGAGACAGTCTTTTTCCATTGAGCTATTAACTAAAACTGATGTTTATTACCTGAATACCTTTGACTGTAGTTTAACTGCTTTAAATTTTGAGTAGAATATAACTTGGCATGTCAGTTTTTTTCTGCATTTGTGCATCATTGTCTGTCTAACCATATCTAGCCTTACTGGAATGGTCACTGTCATGCCTTCTGCTTTTATATGGTTGTTTTTGAGTAATGGCATCTTTTATGCAGAGCTCTATTGGCCCCCTTCACTGTCAGCTGCTAAACTCTGGATTTACTCTATAGTGATCGTTGGCTTCTCTGTGGCTTTTCTCTTAGGTCTAATTGTAGAGAATTCTGGGTGAATGTGATTTCTAAGCAGTGTAGGTGGTTTGATTTCCACTTCCTGGTAATTGAACCAAATGAGACATCCAAACATCTGGATATTGTTTTGTATTCTTTTTCCATTTCAGCATTTGTTTAACTTGGGGATTTTATTTTCACCATTTGTTCCTTTAACTGTGGGAATTTAATCCAGGAAATGTTTTTAATGATTCACAGGCAAATACTTCTGTAAACAGCATTTTTTAAACATATATTATTTTATTTACTGGTAATTTTAAAATAATTATTTTGATTTGCATTGCCTCACTCAGACACACACATCACATACGGATGAACTGGAGATTTCAGTGTGATTTTCTGTAAAATGTGCGCATAAAATGGTATAAAGTAATTGCGTGTATGTGTTTGCACATGTGTGTTTGTGGAAGACTTTAGTATGATTAGTCACATTTCAAAATAGTACCGAGGTCAGGTGAACATCTGCAGAGACTGGAACATCACACACACGCACACACAGTTTCCTACAATGAATCACATGCACAATCATTAGACTGTTGGAACCTGAAAAATAAAATGCACATATGTGTGCAAGGCTAGAAAACGTGAAAAACATGCACATGCACAGTCATGCAGACTCTGCTTCTAATGAAATGTATGTGCACTGTGTGCAAAACGTAGCAGCAAATGGACAACTGAAGTATTTGATCATCTTAACACCAACGAACACCTAATTTCAAGCATCTGTATCTTAACTTAAAGGAGTAATTCACCCAAAAATGAAAATTTGCTGAAAACTTACTGACCCTCAGGCTATCCAAGATGTAGATGAGTTGGTAACACTTTAGAATAATGGTCCGTTGTTAACAAGTAACTATGCAGGAAGTAATAGGTAGTACTACATTAACACTCAACTTAATACTGTTAACTAATAGAGAAGCAAGATTAACTAAGCAGTAAGTAATAGCAAATTTAGGAGAAAGGTAGTTCCTTATTAGATATTTGATAATTATTAAATAAAAATCTCCTCATTGAGAACTACTTGTGAACTATGACCAATTAATAAAGAATAACCAATTAATTACTAATCACAACAGTAACATCTTAAAAGTGAACAATTGGATTCTTTGTGGAAATTAATTTATGAATATGATATCCCCCAAATAAGTCAGCTACAGTTTGAAATTGTGACTTCTACTCTTACCAAAGGATGGATGTTCTCTGTTTATTTCAAACAAAAACAGAGAATAATAATAAAAACGATAATTCACTTAAACATGTTAATAATTAGGAAGTGATGCTGAGAAGCTCATGATTGAATTAGTTCACAATTATGAATTCTGTTTTATGTCAGTTCAATATGTATCCCACTCCAAATGATCTACTGGTAGAATATCACTAGTGCCTCACACAAATGTATGACTGTATCATGTGTCATATATAAAACATTACATAACTTATTAATTTGTTTGTGAGTAATTACTGAGGGGTTAACATGTTTTTCACTTTAAAATAATGGTCCAGATCACTAGTAGTTCCTTAGTAGCACTTTAGCTTTGAAGTGAAAAATACATGAACCCCTCACTAATTACTCAAAGGTTAGCTTGTCAGCCTTCAGGAACTACTAGTGATCTGGACCATTATTTTAAAGTGAAAAACACCTTAACCACTCAGTAATTACTAAGTAATTTAATCCGTTATTTAACATATTTAAATCTGACACATAGTGTACATTCATACATTTATGTGAGGCACTAGTGATATTTTACCAGACACTGTAATCTGGAATATGCTGTTTTGTGCTTAACACAATATAAATGCAGTCGATGCCTTCATTAAGGATGTGAATTGCTTTTGTCAAGAGAACATCATTATTTATATTCAAGAAAAGTCCTCCCCAGCCTACTGTCACTAAAATACTGAACTGACACAAACTAGAGCTCATAATTGTTAACCAATTCAATCACATTTTTAAATTAATTATTTTTATTATTATTATTCTGTGTTTTTGTTTGAAATAAACAGAGAACATCCATCCTTTGGTAAGAGTAGAAGTCACAATTTCAAACTGTAGCTGACTTATTTGGGGGATATCATATTCATAAATTAGTTTCCACAAAGAACCCAATTGTTCACTTTTAAGACGTTACTGTTGTGATTAGTAATTAATTGGTTATTCTTTATTAATTGGTCATAGTTCACAAGTAGTTCTCAATGAGGAGATTTTTATTTAATAATTATCAAATATCTAATAAGGAACTACCTTTCTCCTAAATTTGCTATTACTTACTGCTTAGTTAATCTTACTTCTCTATTAGTTAACAGTATTAAGTTGAGTGTTAATGTAGTACTACCTATTACTTCCTGCATAGTTACTTGTTAACAACGGACCATTATTCTAAAGTGTTACCGATGAGTTTGTTTCTTCATCAGGTTTGTAGAAATGTGTCTCTGCATCAGTGTCTCAGCAATGGATGCTCTGCAGTGAATGGGTGCCGTCAGAATGAGTCCAAACAGCTGATAAAAACATTACAATAATCCACACCACTCCAGTCCATCAAGTAACATCTTGTGAAGACAAAAGCTGAAACAAATCCATCATTAAGACATTTTCATCTTCAAACCGTTGCTTCTGGCTAAATTTTGAGTTCAGAGTCCATAATAACACTTCCTCTAGTGAAAAAGTCCATATTCTCTTGTCTTGTGAAGCTTTTGGCTTCTCAAGATGTTAACTGATGTACTGGAGTGATGTGGATCACTTGTGGATTATTGTGATGTTTTTATCAGCTGTTTGGACTCTCATTTTGATGGCACCCATTCACTGCAGAGCATCCACTGCTGAGACAGTGATGCAATGCTTCATTTCTCCAAGTCTGATGAAGAAACAAACTCATCTACATCTTGAAAGGCCTGAGGATCAGGACATTTTCAGCAAATTTTCATTTTTGGGTGAACTATTCTTTTAAGACTAACACTAAACATCATCAACACCCAGCAGCAATCACTGAAGGAGGCCTGTTAGCCATCGAAAACATATTACACATCAAGCATTGTGAACAGTGTGTGCATATCAGCCTGCTGTTTATAAATAACCGCTTAATTCAATTGAATCAATTTCCTCAGTTGAGACGGGTTTTGCTCTAGCGCTCAGCGTGCCTGTAATGTGTTAACGCACGTTTGTCATTGCGACGACAGGTTGTCAGGGAGTGAATGATGGTAAGATGGCAGTCATGGCTCGATGCTGTATGTGTGATTGCCGTCAGTAATTACACACCCTCTCGTCTGATTTATTAACTCTAAATGTCCTCTACAGCCCCTCTAATGAATACTCAAACCCTGTCACACTCATTTGTCTTTTATCTTGCCTCCACACCTCTCTCTTTCTCTCTCTCTGTCTCCTCCGTTAACGCACCGTGCTGCACTCATTGTCATATTCTTCAGTTCAGGTAAGGCACAGAGGAACAATGCAGGAATTAAAGGGATAGTTCACCTACAAATGAATATTCTGTCATTATTTATCATCCTCATGCCATTCAAAATGGTGTATGACTTTCTTTCTTGACCATTTTTTAGGTGAATATTATGGCCACACATTTTCATTTAATGAAAATGACTGAGAATTGGGACTGTCAAGCCTCATCAATCACAAAGTTCTGCAAACCACCGGCTCCTTGCTTATTTCTTTGTTAACTACACTTACCATTCAAAAGTTTGGAATAATTATGACTTTAAAATGTTTCTTTTTTTTTTTTTTTTAAGTCTCTTCTGTTCACCAAGACTGCATTTATTTGATCAAAATACAGAAAAAGTAAAATTGTAAAATATTACAATTTAAAATAGCTGTTTTCTATGCAAATCCATGTTAAAATGTAATTCTGTGACCAAAGCTTAATTTTCAGCATCTTTACTCCAGTCTTCAGCGTCACATGATCCTTCAGAAATCATTCTAATATGCTGAACAAGAAACATTTCTGATTATTATCAATGTTGAAAACAGTTGTGCTGTCTATATTTTTGTGGAAACCGTGATGCATTTTATTTTTCAGTATTCTTTGATAAATAAAAATTTCAAAAGAACAGCATTTATTTGAAATAGAATAGTTTTGCAACACTAAAAATGTCTTGACTGTCACTTTTGATCAACTTATTGCATTCCTGCTTAATAAAAGTAATAATTTCTTAAAAAAAAAAAAAAAAAAATCTTAACTAATTTGATAATGCTTTCAGCTTTCAACACATTTTACCAAATCTGTTTAGCAGAAGTCTTACAACATAAGAAAGAAAAACCTGTGCAGATCCCACGTGGGCCCAACCCAACACAAAACAAATCGTGGGGGGTTTTAGGCTAAATCTGAATTTGCACACAATAAACTGTGCTATATAAAGTATGTGTGTGCAGGATGCATCTATGATCCATTCTAACATTAATTCCACAGAATCATGCTACAAATGTCTTCTTTTCCCAGCAGTTAACTTCATTTCATCATTCTCTGTGTGCTGTACTTCCCATCGCTTCTATTTTTGTTATCGTTTTGCCTCTCATCTATTAATTTGCCCGTCACTTTTCATTCTGACCGCCCTGCACCCTGGTGTCATCTGTTGACTGCATTAATTGCGTGTCTGTAGGTGTTTGTGTAATTTCCTGTGGTAGGGCGGCGCTGCTCAGCACTGGCCTCAGATCATCATCTAATAAGGGCTGATGGGAGCATTCTGCCCACACACTTATGCACGCTCATTCAACTCCACTGCTTTTCACTGTTCAGCCAGAGCTAACCTGCACACACGCGAGTGGGAGAAGAGCAGCAGAGAGAAGAGAGAGGCTTTTCTGCCGAGGAATTTCAAGACTGCAGCTTCTCATGACAGAGCAGGGGACCATTTCATACCTGATAAGCATTCAAAATAAAAGAGAATTAAAATAAAAAATAAAAAATAAATAATCTCAAGGAGCTCATGTGCTCCTAATTCTGGAGAGCAAAAAAAAAAGAAAAAGAAAATTGATCAAATTATGTGATATTCTTTAACCAAGGCATACAAGGAGATATTTACAAGTAAAATAATTTATTAATTAGTATACAAAACGAACATTAGTTTTTTCTTTTTCTTTTTTTTCCTTTAAGCTGTATTTAATAGTGAAGTAACTATAATAAATACTCTGGGACATATTTTGAAATGTCTATTCTTTACTATTGCTGGCTGCACATTTAAATATGCATTCTTACAAGCATCTACACACATATTACGATACAAACACCATAAAGTAAACATTGTCATTCATTAACAGTTGATTATCATCGTCATCTTTAGGTCAAGTCCCAAAACCATTCAAGCTGGCGGTTATTAAGCTTCTTATTATGAAACCACAACTAGATCCTAGTGAACTGGCAAATTACAGACCCATTTCAAATCTTCCGTTTATGTCTAAATTTTAGAAAAATTTGTGTCTGCTCAATTGTGCTCCTTCTTGCAAAAAAATTATATCTATGAAGAATTTCAGTCAGGTTTCAGGCCCCACCATAGCACAGAAACTGCACTTGTTAAGATTACAAATGACTTGCTTCTTGCGTCAGACCAAGGCTGCATCTCATTGCTCGATTGCTAACACACTATAACTGATTCATTTGGCCCAATATTCCAAACCATTCATACAGTTCTCAAAACAAAGACACGTTTCTCAAAACTTTGAACACATTTCACCTGCTTTCACACACGTTCCAATTTGCTCAGTGTTTTCTGCAAAACTACACAAAAATGCCATCATTTTGCACAGATTTAACCATGTTCTCATTTCGAAAACACAAACACATAATATAATTAACTCAAGCTGTCACAAGCTGAACACAATCAACACGCAATTATGCATGTGTTAACACTAAGTAGCAAAACTGATGACACACACATCAGAATCTCAGGTAATATAAAAAGGTCCACAGGTGATCATTTGCTTTGGAAAATGAACCGTAACGGTGAAAGAGCAGAAAGAGGTGGGAGACAGCGAGGAAGGGGAAGGGGCCAAAGAACATTTGTTCCTGACGAAATACGGGCAACACTAGTTGACCATGTTCTTGTGCATGGGATGACCATGAGGGAAGCTGGCCATGGAAGTTCAGCTGAATGTGAGCAGATTTACAGTCGCGTCTATCGTTCGAACATTTAGAGAAGAAAACAGGTACCTGATATTTGCCAAAGACACAGTGCAGTAATCTACAGGGTTTTTATACTATTTAGACTAGTGCTGTCAATCGATTAGTTTTTCTCGATTGCTAACGCACTATAACTGATTCATTTGGCCCAAATTTCCAAACCATTCATACAGTTCTTGAAACAAAGACACGTTTCTCAAAACTTTTAACACATTGCACCTGTTTGCACACACATTCCAATTTGCTCAGTGTTTTCTGCAAAAGTCTACACAAGAACAGCAGCATTTTGCACAGGTTTAACAATGTTCTCATTCAGAAAACACAAACACACAATATAATTAACTCAAGCATCAAAAAATGAACTCAAACAGCGCACATTTATCCATGTGTGAACATTAAGTAGCAAAACTGATGACACACAGGTCAGAATCTCAGGATGATATGAATCCTGGTAGTGAGAGAGAAAGAGGAATAGGAGGAGAAAAGAAAAATGAAGGGGATGAGGTGAAAGGTCATTTGTTGCTGATGAAATATAAAGCACTATAGTTGACCATCTTCTTTTATAGTTGTGAGAAAATGGTGAATTGTTTCATGAATTGCGTGTTAGCAATCGAGAAAAACTGTAAAATTTTTTATTGCGGTACAGTATTTTACGATTGCTTAAGCACAATTTTAAAATCAAGGCTTATTTTGTCAAAACACTACACACAATTTACTCATCCACACAAACAAATAGCAGAACACCTTAGTTATTTTGCAAAATGAAACACTTGATTCAAAACTTTACAATAATATAACAAAACCCAGTTTTGACACCGTATGGAACACACAAGGTTCATACAATATAATTCTGTTTGATTCATTTACACACTGTCTGCTGTTCTCAACCTTAAACACTTGTAAAATTGAAAATTTACTAATGGGTTTTATTTTTTTCAGAGATATTTCACTGAGTAAAGTACATATTGACCAAACAGTAAACACAAGACCTACTGCATATGAAAATATGAAATATTTCTCTCCACATTGTAAAAACCATTCAATTCATGCATTTTCAAAGGATGCATTTTGCACAGAAAATCAGAACATAGTCTAATTACAATATAGTACATAAACTTTTGTGAAGACAAAAAAAAAAACGGTTTCACTTTATTTTGATGGTCCCTTTAACACATTCTATTGACTATAAGTAATGTTGCATCTACAATTCTACTAACTCTAATTAGAGTGTTAGTAGTGTATTAGTTGACTGGTAGGGTTAGGGTTAGATTACAGTTTTTCTTGATTGCTAGCACACTATAACTGATTCATTTGGCCCATTTTTCCAAACCATTCATACAGTTCTCAAAACAAAGACATGTTTCTCAAAACTTTTAACACATTTCACCTTTTTGCACACACGTTCCAATTTGCTCAGTGTTTTCTGCAAAACTCTACACAAAAACGCCATCATTTTGCACAGGTTTAACTATTTTCTCATTTAGAAAACTCAAACACACAATATAATTAACTCAAGCATCAAAAATGAACACAAACAGCACCTGTTTATCCATGTGTGAACATTCAGTAGCAAAACTGATGACACACAGGTCAGAATCTCAGGATGATATGCACAGGAGCACAAGTGATTATGTGTTTTGGAAAATGAATTATGGTAGTGGGAGACAAAGAGGAATAGGAGGAGAAAAGAAAAATTAAGGGATGAGGTCAAAGGTCGTTTGTTCCTGATGAAATACAAAGCACTATAGTTGACCACGTTCTTCTGCATGGACTGACCGTGAGGAAGATGGCCTACAGGCTCATCTACAAGGTTTCAATACTACTGACACATACAATATAATTACAGTACATAGCAGCAGTACTTCAGATGAGAGAACTTTCATTATTCTATGTACAGTAAATACTGTAGCACACCCTCAAACTCATTACTGTACTGTTGAAATGATTTGTAGCCAAGTAGTCCTTACATCTACTCTATTTTTGCAGAACTGAGAGACAACTGTCCAGGGAAGGCAGAGAAGTATTTTTCAGAAGACTAAGAAACCGCTATAACAAATAAGGATACTACCAATACTGTAATGCAATTTGGCTGAGGATGCTGAATGAATGAATTAATTAATTAATTAATGTATTTATTCATTCACAGTAACTGACAGTATAGTCCAGTGTGTGTTTACTGTATATTCAGTTGTTTGGTCTTTGAACTTTTCTCTTCTAGTGCTTTTCATCTACTGTAAGATATCTTTACAGTTGTGTAATGAAAGTAAACTTTTCTTAAAGTTTATTGCTGAATTTTACTGTATCTGCACCCCTTTATTTATGCTGTATACTGTAACAGACATTGGCTAGCAAAAGGATTCCTATTTCCCAAAAGGAGGTTTTGTAACAGTGTTTTGAATTGATCTCACTAGTGTTCTCTAGACAGGAACGTAGTCTGAGTATTTGACAGGTTTGTGTATCATCTGAGGCCAAAGTTTGAGTCGGAAAAAAGAGAATATGTTTTTGACTAAACTATTTGATTTTGACCTGGAAGTTTGAAGTTTGCACAAGTTGGTGTGTAATTTTGAGATTGTGTTTATAGTTGTGAGAAAATGGTGAATTGTTTCATGAATTGTGTGTTAGCAATCGAGAAAAACTGTAAGTTGACACGTTCTTGCAAAGTTACTACTAGTCAGTAGAATATCTGTTGGGAGACCAACACAATAAGGAGTTAGTAGATATGAAGAAGACATTCTACTAATACTCTTATGAGAGTTTGTTGACATGTAGTTGCAACATTACTTTGTGTCAACAGAATGTTCAAAAGGGACCATCAAAATAAAGTGTTACCAAAAAAACACCTTCTCTTCGTATAGCTGGATATAGCCACTTCATCCACATTACAGGCAATGTCCTCCCTCGCAAAACAGCGAGGGAAGAATCTTCTCGAATGGTGACTCCATCCTTACACAGACTCTGCATCTATTACAGTAGGTCACAGGCCTCCTCCATAGCTTCAGTGAGGGGTATAACATAGGGTCAGAGGTCATAAACCTTCCACTGCCATGCAGAAGGGAAAAAGGAAAGGAAGGGAGAGTGTTGTGGGAGGTACTGGAATAATGGAAACAGATACCTAGTCTGTCCAATAATTAGTCTGTCTAAAAACGTGATGTGGTCGGTGTTGTAAGGAGCTATTTTGGCATGAGGACCCCGTTCTGAGTGATTGCAGCATATATTGTGATGTTACCACCTTGTTGACCCGGGACATTCAAAACAGCTGTGGCCAAAGATGTTTCTTCTTACAGTATTCCTCTTCCTCTTACTGCAACACTGCCTTTCATTTTTGTTGAATACAAAAATTCACCTGTTGCCTTTTTATAGTGCTTACACCTGATTGTTGAGTTTACAGATAAGCACCTAAGTGTCTGCACACCTGATGGCCGTGTTTGATCAATTGGTTTATAGGGGTGGTATTTTTTGAAAGCAGTGCCTTGAAATAGCAAAGAAGCGTCATTATGTTAGATTTCTGTGTCTAATGTTGAGAAGTGTGTTTAGTGTTTTGCAATGCAATGCGTTTAATGTTTTGCAAAAAGTGTGAGGCTGAGAATGTGCTTATTGTTGTGAATATTTGGGCTGAGTTTGTGCTCCCTGAGTGTAAGGTTTCACTAACTGTGTGTTATTTTTTATTTTAGTGTGTAAGCAATCATAAAAAACTGTAATCACAGTCATGGACTGTAATTAATCATGATTAATCACAAATTTAAAATACTAGGATTTACCTGTAAATGTGTTGAAATAAAGAAATGCATGACAAACTATTTTAAGGAAACAGAACCTTTCACACTTCCGCCAGGTATGAGACATAATCCTTATTATCCTTTTATCATTATTCTTTTGTTTTTATTCAGCCATTATCAGCCTTTATACTGGCAATAAAACGTTTACCAAGCCACATCGCTTCAATCCCAGTATACATTTACCCAACTATTATCAAAAGTATTCCTAAATAAATACAAAATATTTTCTTGCGACCTTACGTGAAGTATTATGACAAAATGCATTATGAAGAAGAATTGGACCTGTTCTGCAGCTGCATTAGAGCTAATATTAGCATCATGCTTTATAAGACAATTTATGAGATAAATAGTACACTTTTACTCAGAACTCACTTCAAACCACCGTCGAGTGTTTGTAATAACTTCCTTTTGCGATCACATGTGGACTTTGGTCGTTTACTGTTGTTAAAATATGCTATTTATAGCCTTTTATATGCTGCACAAATTAGCATTTCAGATGCACACATTCCACTCAAGAAAATCTCATACAAATATCCTATCGTAATCGTGTGTTTATTATCTTATATAATCTATAGTGGCTGTTGTAATGTTTATTTCTGCTGTGTAAAAGCATATATGTTCTGCTGAAACTCACGTTGTTTGTGATGTTATAACTGCCTCTCCTTTCTTAAGTTGCCAGGGATACATTCCAAGTATAATACACATTAGTAAAAGTATCCATTTTCATTTTTATTTGTCTATATACTCTTTGGGCAGCCGCGGTACATTATAAAAGTAGTCCAAAAAACTACCCACGGCTCTGTAATTTTTCCTGCGACTGTATTTTCAAAATAGCCCACTTGTGCCATTACCCTGGCAACACTGGCTCACTGTACCCTCATCACACAATGATAGATAACCTTTCGCGCTTTGATGATGGAAAGAAGTTAGGGTCAAACCTTATCAAACGATTAATCTGCGTAAAAAAAATATCAACGCGTTAAAATTTTTAGATTAATCGCATGCGTTAATGCGTTAACGTTGACACCCCTAATTTAGACATAGAGTTACAATAAAATTTAGATAAGAGAACCTTCATTGTGTGTCATGCTGTAAATCCTTAAACTCATAACTTTCAAATTTATGTGCTGCTCAGTATTAGTTGTTCTTCTATGTACTGTATTTTTGCAGAGTTGAGGGGCGACTGCCTGGGGGAGGCAGAAAACATCTTCTGACAGAGGACCAAGAAACTGCAATTGTAAATATGGTCATTGCTAATAATGCAATTAGACTGCGTGAAATTTAGAGAAGAATTATTGAAGATCAACAAGCCTCCTCAGAAATTGATCGTATAAGTATTTCTACAATTGACCGTATCCTGCATCGTAACAGACTTCGAATGAAACAGGTATATAGGGTGCCTTTTGAAAGGAATTCAGAGCAAGTCAAGAATCAGCGAGTGCAGTATGTACAGGTACTAAGTGTAACTCACTAATGTGTTATTTAGTGCTGTAATTTGATAATGTACTCTTACAGGTAAAGTTATTCTTATTGCTTACTGTACACATGTACTCAAAACATATTTTTGCAGAACATGTTTGAGTTTGATGGCAGAGACACCCTGAATATGTAAGGGATAATCAACGGCTACCTGTGCATTAAACGATTGGTTCAATGACCATACCAGATTTTCTAACATGTTTCTACCAGCATACTCCCCATTCCTCAATCCCATAGAGGAGTTTTTTTCTGCATGGCGGTGGAGAGTATATGATCGAAACCCTTACGAACGGGCAAACCGTTTGAAAGCAATGGACAAGGCCTGTGGTGACTTAGCTATAGAGTCGATCCCAGGCTGGATAAGACACAGCAGAGCATATTTTCCCCGCTGCCTTGCAAGAGAAAACATTTACTGTGATGTAGATGAAGGTATGTGTCCTGATCCTGCCAAGAGACGTGATGCTGATCAGTAACTGATCAGTGTTTTTCTTTTTTTCTTTTTGCGTGTGTACTGTAACGGATAGTAAACAGTCTTTTGTTGCATACTGAGTTCATACTCCGTTCCTTACACTTTTTTTTTTTTTTTTTTTGGAAAGTGTTATTCCAAATTATTATTATTACATTAACTTATATGGGTTTATATTTTTATATTTGTTATATATGCTTATTTCCCCTTTCAATTTGTGTATTGCTTTACCTAGTTAACCTTTTGTGTAATTATGCTATATTTGCTAGCCTACCATATATTCTGCAAATACTGTGAACGCTTGACAATTGTGCCAATAAGGTTTTGACTTTAAGATTGTATTCATGCCCGTTTGTGATGATAAATGAGCGTTTTGTGTTTTCATTTACAAATTAAATTACGTGAATGATTAATTCCTCAACGAAACACTATATAGTATTTGTAATTATGGTCTATTACTAAGCAGAAATAAAATGAAATACTGTATATGTTAAATTTAAACTGCATTCCAGTATAAATTCCAGTCAGCATAAGCAAAGCTTTATTGGCATGTCGAGCATTTACAGTAGCCTGTTATTTACAATTGACCTATCGGTAAGCCCCACCCCCCTTAGTTACTGTTGCTCCCTCGGACAAACAAACGGAGTTGCTCACTGTCTTACAATGACAGCTACAGTGTGAAAACCTTGTCACAAGATGTTTTTGCACAATTTTGGACACAGAAGGCCACCAAATGGGAATTAAATATTCCATGGAAGGATTTATAAAATATTTAACAAGAAGGAGGGTTTACAGATCACAATGCAAGCAGGAGAAGTCTCATATTACGGTCGGTCATCATGATCGCGGATGACAACATGCAGGATCAACACTGTTCATGTATCGCAGGGTACGATTAAATTAATGTACATTTAACCAGTTTAATATGGAGAGGCACTGAAATGTAGACCTTCGTTTATGTGTTTTTGACCTACACTGTACAAGACGCAAGAACAGTCCGCTATTTAGGTTGTACGTTAGCATGGACTCACTAACTTTAACGTTAGCTAGTTTTAGCCAGAGATACCTTGCTAAAGCACAAGATAACATTAACGTTCTGCTTGAGCAGATGAAAATTGTAACTTAATGAGTGTATGACAACCAGAAAATGAACGTTTTTGTCTTCATTTGTATTGGGGTGAATACTTAGGGATATTTTGCTCTGTTTTGTCTGGATTCAGGAAATGTAATAAAATAAATGATATTGCCCACCCTCTCAGGAAACCTGGAATCAGTGTTACAAGTACCCCAGGCACGTCGTTTTTTTCCATTTTTGAAGCATAAAACCCATAAAAACGATGTGAGCTTCAGATCTTCCAATGTTTCTCTGTGACGCTGAAACCTAAAGATGTCTGAGTTCCGCTCCCCGTGCAACTGATACTCGACTGCTATTGGCTAGACTACGTTCGAGGGGAGGGGCTTACCGATAGGTCAATTCAGAACGTTAAGTAAAGATCGAAATGACTGGAAGAAACAAATATAAACGAATAAGTAAGGGATAATCAACGGCTAGCTGTGCATTAAATGATTTGAATGCACGACGTGGAGGCGAAGAACCGCC
The DNA here is from genome assembly GCF_012432095.1 of Onychostoma macrolepis. Taxonomy (NCBI): domain Eukaryota; kingdom Metazoa; phylum Chordata; class Actinopteri; order Cypriniformes; family Cyprinidae; genus Onychostoma; species Onychostoma macrolepis. The sequence continues at coordinate 2,316,754 of NC_081174.1, read as the reverse complement.
CCCCCGGTCCGCAAGATTTTTTTCAAACCGTAACCGGTCCGCGCTGTAAAAATGGTTGGAGACCCCCGTTTTAATGCACAGCTAGCCGTTGATTATCCCGTTTATGCCATGGTCATTTGCCAGCATTCACATATTAAAGATGTTAATAATATTTGCGCTGCAATATTTCATCGGAACGATAAAAATGACGGTTATTTTCGTCTATATTACTATTCAACTGTAACTGTATGTTACTATGGTTACCAATGTTTATAGGAAGCGCATTAATATAGAACGTGATTAAACTGACCTGGAACTACCTGCAGTTCAACGAATTTAATCAACACCTGCCAGCCAATCAGAATCGAGTATTCAGACAGACCATGGCATAAAACAAAATATAACCAATAATAATAGGCTAATAATAATAATAATAATAATATACAAATATTACGGGAAAAAAGACTATCTGGATTTACAAGACTGTGGAATGGATAAAAAATGTTTTCTTGTGGGCCTATTTTATTTATGCACTATGTAACATTTCATGATAAACTTAATTTGAATGCTGACTATGGCACGTAATACAGTCGTATGGTAATAATTTAATAATGTAATTTCTATAATAATTAATAAAATAATTTCTTAATTGTAAATAAAATATTAATGAATCCATCTCTGATAATCCCGGGTTGCTATGGTCACACAGGTTTGTTTACGCATTGAACTCGTGGCCACAATAAAAATATGTTGTTCCCTCAACATAAGAGGATGTCGTTACCTCGACAAAATGATCTCGTGGCCACGACATAATATCACGTTCCCACAAATTAATATCACATGGCCACAATTATCACGTTCTCACGAGTTATGATGTCGTGGCCACGACAAAACTAAGTGAACCGACCATGTCACCTCGCAGGCACCGTAGGTTTTAGTGACAGTGTTTTGAATTGAACTCACTGGTGTTTTCTAGGCAGTGAAGTAGTCTGTGTATTTGGCAGGTTTGTGCATTATCTGAGGCCAAAGTTTGTTTTTGACTGAAGATAATTTGTTTTTGACTAGAATATTTGGTTTTGACCTGGAAGTTTGAGGTTTGTGCAAGTTGGTGTGTAGTTTTGAGATTGTGTTTGTAGTTGTGAGAAAATGATGAATTGTTTCATGAATTGTGTGTTAGCAATCGAGAAAAACTGTAATGTAGAAGCTTGCAAATTATTATTATTTTTTTTTTTCTGTCGGGTGAAAAAATTAAATTGTTGATGCTTGTTTTGTAACCCTAAATGGCTGTAAGGAAGGGCTAGAGCTTTACAAAAGCACAAGATGCATTCTGATTGGCTTTGAATAATGATGCTGTCACTGCAAGCAGTTGTTGTTTGATGTTTTGTCATTTACCTGCTGCAGGTCAAGAGTCACAGTGACGTAATGGTAGTCCATCCCGTTCATGATGCTCGGGCTCTGCCACCATCTGTTAGTGCCGTCGATGGCGTACTCGATGGGATGCCGCTCTACACACACGAAAAAAACACACTCGTGAGGGGCTTTATAGGGCAGTGAAGACCAGTCAGAAAAGTGGATGTGATTGAGATGTGACAACCTGCCTTACTGTGAGCTCTAACCCTGTATATTGTGATATATGACATAAAAGTCAGAACATCTAATCTTTTGAAATCAAAATGTTTACTAAAACTTATTCTAATTAAATCTTAAATAGGTTTGCATTTAGCAAAGAGTTAGAGTTTTAGAGTTTTATATTTGATCCATCAGGCTTTTATGAACAGCTCAATTTTATTCAGACTCAAATTGAGCAAAAATATGCAGTTTGCTGCAGATACTGATATTTACTGTATATGATGAAATTCTGATGCTTGTAATGTAAATCTATGAGATCTTTATAACAGTAGAGCAGATACTGACATAAAATGATATAAATATCAGTCGTCACTCTATAGCTCAAATAATATGTCTCAGTAAGATGATATTTAAATAATCAAAACATATTATGCAATGAATACAATGATGTTTCTCTAAAAAAACATACTGAAAAGTGTGTGTGTGTGTGTGTGTGTGTGTGTGTGTGTGTGTGTGTGTGTGTGTGTGTGTGTGGAAAGATCAGTCCTATTAACTGACTGAAATAAAACCGAAACCTGCTCAAGAGCTTTGGGTGTATTTAATACTCATATATTTGAATTTGTATTTAATTTTGTTTGAATAAGTGGCGTTTTTGGACTGCTGAGGAAGATTTCATTGTTCATAGCACATCAAGTGAGATCTGATTCCTCATGGCACTAGGCCTTTAGAGGAGCTCCATAACGCCTCATATTAAACCACGACAGGACACGGCGCTACTAATAACGTGTCTCCGCTGGCTTTTACCTCAGTGAGCTCAATAAAATCACCTGCTGAAGTGTCTTTTGAAATAAAGCGATCTGCTCTAATGAGGGATGAGTTTTATAAGCGCTGAAATACTGACGTTTATCTCGGCGCAGAGCCTGTGGAAAGCCAGCTATATGAGACAAACCCCAGTCTTTCTTTACAGCCAGATTCTTAATCAGGCAAAGATGATTAAAGTTGTCCACTTAATCATTTATTTGACTGCATATATTCTTTTCGAATTTATGAGCGAGATCTAGGTTTCATTTAAAAGAACTCCCCCGCCGGTTAAGTCACATCTATCTCTCTCTCTTTCTCTAATTTTCTCTAATTACATGTTATATTAATCACTCTCTGGCTGGGAGTGTGTGGGTGACTCTAGGGCGCTGCGGCGTGTGTTTGAAGAGAGCTCAGACTAACTCATTACTGACGGAGGTGTGTGGATGACAGCGCCAGCGACTCCTCGCATGTTTTATTAAGACCTTTCAGACAGCTTGTACACATCAAAACCCACAAAAAAAGAACTGTTCTGATGAAGGTGACTGAAAGACGGGTGACTCTCACCGTGTCCGACTCATGTTTCACCCTGAAACCAACAGCATATCTACAGCCCATTAAAGAAGCAGTTGACCCAAAAATGACAATTCAGACATTACTTACATTATGGCACTGTAATGCTGTACCCTTGAGTTTGTTTGTAATTCTCATTCATCTTAATGACGATGATTCTCATTAGATTCTCATTACTGTAATACAGTCAGGAAAATCATCCTTTGGACACAATGATGTTTTTAATCAAATTTGCATAAACAACAAATACCTCAATGATGTATACAATTCAAATAATAAATCATAATTTTTTTCACATTACGATAATGAAAATTCGGCATGACTTTTTTCTTCCTTTCTTTTGATTTTGGGGTGAACTATGACATCTGTGAGAATATTTACCACTCTTCTAGATTATAATAATAACTACAGATTATAATAATGATACAGAACACTGCTTTAAAATACTAATACAATGACTCATATTAGGTTTAGTTCTTACCAGTTCTCATATTTAGAAGGTTTCTCAAACAGCGAAGGCTTGATGCAACACTGACTGTCATGATGTCAAATACTGACAGAACGTCAAATTACTACGGACAAACATCAGCGACAGGATGTGATGTCATGCTCTAGGGCTTCTGTATTTAATACATAATAAATCACAAATAATATGAAATGTAAAATATTAAAATATACCATCTGCTCCACTTTCCAGCGACACAGCAAACGCGCAGCTTTGAAGTTTGTATTCATTGTTTTGAGCCAAGCGGACTTCATTCACGACTCCCTGAAAATGTTTGCTTGTTTAATAAAATCGCTATAATGTGTGATGGTGTGGATGCCGGATTGTATGTGTGATGGTAATGATGGCAGTAATGAGCACAGTGATTGTTATACATATAATACCAAATGTATTGAACATAAGAGTTCTTTGAAAAATGTGCAAAGCAGAATTTCCCTCAGTACACTTATTCATTCATTAAAAAGTCTGGGTATGGGATCAAACACAAGATTCACAAATTCTGCAAATTTCACCTTTCAGCAATCTTTATAAAAGCAATTAAAGAAGCACAGTAATAAGGTAAAGCTATTATAATAGGGGACAAAGGGTTCCCAGTGTTGCCATGCCTACTTGTTATAAATGAATTTAGGCTTATATTTAATATATAAATATGAACAGTTTCTAGCTGTGTTTTTGGTCTTGATTGCTGAATACTGTGGTGTGGAGAAAGATGTATTCATTGATGTAAATGGATATGATAAATATTTAATTTAAATGACTTTTTATTATTGAAAATGAATTTTATTTGCTGCAAGATCCCCCTGGAGCACAAAACATATTTATTTTGTTGAGGAGAGTGTCACGTTGGACCAGAGACAGATGATTCCAGTATATATTTGTTAGTGAATCAAACATTGCTTTTAAAAAACATCACTTTCTACTCTATGAGGCCTGTGAAGAGGGGAATCCAGTGTACATGTGCGTCACATGCGTGACTGTGCCAGTGTTATTGTGATTTTGGAATGCTGGGATTTATGAGCAGAAACAGTCTTTGATTAGAGCATATCAAATGGATTATGCACAGCCTGAGAGCCGGTGTGTGTGTGTGTGTGTGTGTGTGTGTGTCCTGTACCGTTAGCATAATCACTCTTCGGGTTGCAGGTCCGACACTGAGGGTTTTTCACGGGCTGTCCTGGTACATGCTCCACTAGTTTGCAGTGCATTTCTGCTCCCATTTCTCCACATGTGGCATTGGTCTTGATCTCTGCCATGGAGGCCAGGTTCAGCACAGCTGGGAAGAGACCTGCACACACAGCACACACCGTTAGCTGTTACCAAGACAGATGATCACTTCTACAGATGGTTCAACACCAACAGCAAGTTTTTACACAGCTTTCCAATCAGTTCATTTCCCCAGATGTGCACTATGAAATCTGCCACTTTTGTTTATGGTGATAAAAAAAAGTCTTTATGCACAGATATATTTGAGCATCAATGGAAAAGGATGCATTTTGAATGGTCAGTGTTTAAATGGCTTCCAGCAGCACTTCTAGCAGCTTAGAGTAACTCATTGATTTAAAAGGGTGGAATTTAGTTTTGTTGCAACATGCTGTTTGTTTGCAGCATTGTTTGTGTGCATCTTCTCCCCGTCACCAGTCCTTCTTCCAGGAGCTCATCATTTACAAGAGAAGCATTGTCCTTATATTACAGTAACACTGGAAACGTTTCTCCTTTACTTTTTTTGTTAAAAATGAATAAGAAAAAAAATATGTTCCTGTTCCACACTGATTTTGCAACTTTTTACAGAGAAAACTTCAGCTCAGTATCCTACTGACAGCCGAACTCTGAGTTAAATATTTTTTTTTTCCTGGAAATGAATCATGGGAAAGTCTTATTAGAGCACACTTGTGGATGTTTTGAAACAAAAGGATCATATCAGTAACGAGAGACTTTAAAGCTGCATGAAATCAAATGCAATGTCTGTTTCATCAAACACATCCTTCATCAAAATAGCGCAGCAACAGTTGTATTATGAAAGCTGATCCTGCTTTGTGAGAGCTGCTTTGTTCGTCCTCGTTTATGCAATTAAAACTATCTTAGAATCCACTTTCCCAGCATTTCCAGCATTCAGATATAGATCATATGGAGCTCACATTAAAATCCTCTTGAGTAAGAATTTAGGTTTTGGTAGTTTATTGTACATAATAGCATGGCTCAGAAATGTAAACATACGGTAGATATATATTGGGGCTGCCCAATAAATTATAATACAACCAAAATTTTAGTCATGAAAAAGTGCAGATTACAGCATTATCTTGATATTTACTCCTCTTGCATCAAAGGTTACAATTTACAATATATTTTTGCAGCTTTAAGCATCACCAGTGTTAAGCACATGAACACAACAGCCAATCAGATGTGTTTCATTAGATCATTATGAGAAGAAATCTACTCAAAGCTAAATTTTTGTTCATTGTGATCTGACTGAGTATGCTTTCTCGAATCCTCTCACCAACAAAGTGTAAATGTAATGTAAATAAGATTCACAGTGCAGTGTAGACAGCTTCATAAGCTGCGTTTACATTACCCTTCAAATTGCGCAAATTGAAATTGCAAATTGAAATTACGCCTAATGGAAACGTCAATTTTTAAAAACTCCCATATATTGCAAAATGAGGTGGTTTTTCAGGCAGTTCAAAAAATGAATATAATTGCAAAACTGCAATGGAACATTTTTTTTGCCATTCGCATGTCACCTGGCATAGAAAAAAAATTAAAAAATCACGTGATAATTTTTTAATGCACTGCAACCTCCAAGAAACACCTTATATGTGGGTTTTCCTTGCCATTAACGCTTGGATGAATAACCCTTTATTCACACAGCTCACGTCTGTGGTGCATTATGGCTAGTGTGGTGGCTGTGATATATGTAAATCTACCAACATCTGTCGCCACATGACTTATTGCAACAGGAAAAAATTACCTTTTAGTCACATAACATCGGTTAATGGAATCTATGCCATTTTGCAATAGTTTATTATTGACATTTATAAAATATTGCAAAAGTTTTGCAAATCTGTAATGGAAACAAGAGTGCAGAACTCACAAGCTTGTGCTGAACTGAAATATTACTATATTGATTACTATATTTTCTGGATCTTAATGTTATTGGTGCTATTCAGAACAGAACAGGAATGAAAAATAAAAGTATAAAACAAACATAAATTACAGTGGCATTTAATAAAACTACCACCACAAATCCAAATTTACACATCATTTGCAAACTTGATGTTAATTGTATTAGTTGCTTTGGAATATTAGTCACAACATGTTTCATGTGATAAAAATGTGATATATATTCAGGAAAATATAGTACAAAGATCTAATCTATTCACAAGTTGATTACAAGTTTTATTTATAATGCTGCTTAAAGAAGTAACAGTCACAAACACACTGCAGAATGTTGTTACTGACAGCTTTATTAAAAATACAGCAGTGAATCTGCTTAATTAATGTTCCTTTTGTGAGTCACTGACAAAATTGTGATGACTGACATTAATCATTATTAATCACAGAAATCACAACATCACGGGAAATAATTGAAATTATGATTTCTGGCATAATTGTGCAGCTTTAACAGGACAAATATAGTATGCTATTCCAAATTTTACGTACTGCATTTAAAAAAAAACAACAAAAAAACAGCAGTTGGTATTTAATGTACACTGTTCAGTAAGCGGTACATTAGTATTTCAACAACCTGAAATAAAATAGAAAGTTTTATACAAAGGCATGAGTGTCTGGAGTGCATGGTTTAAATCTGGATGTCAGCAATATTAAACTTTTCTATTGTGTGAAGTGTATTTTTGCAACAGCAACAAAAAAAGAGCGTGCATAGTTGGTCAGAATCAAAGCGCGCTTGATCTCATGAAATCAGTCTCAGCTGTTCAGACAGATGTTCCTTATGAGTTCTCAGAAACATGTGAGCTGGACAAAAGCAAGGTTCTCCTTTCTGTCACAATCACTCAAACTCTCTCTGTGCTCTTTACAGTGAATTCTCTGAATGCTAGTGCTAGTTCTGCTGTTTAGTTGCAGGGATAAAGTCTTTCACACCCTCCTTCATGCAAACAAATCACAGCTTAGCAGCTGCCTCTGGAATGTCCACAATCAAATGGATATTATGTTCAATATGGGACACATTTGTAAAGCATAACAAGGACATTTTCCCAGGAAACATTAACAACTTCCAGCTTGGATGTTTTTGAAACTGGAGCTTTACAAACCATCATCTATTTTAATATGTATAGTGTGTGTGTGTGTATGTGTGTATTTGGTGCATATACACTTCACACAACAGAAAACAAAGTTTAATTTAAAACACACATTTCAGACACACGTGTTCCAAATGTCGTCACTTGCATTATCATTACATTACATTCTTTACATAATTGCCACACATTGAATCTTAGTGTTGAAGCGATTATTGCAAAAAAAGACCAGTTTTGGACAAGCCACTCAAAAATGTAGCTAGCCAAAATAGCAACTTCTCAAAAATGTTACAGAAAACATTACATTTAATGTAGATTGTCTTCACAATCTACATATGCTGATCTTAACAAAGACCTTCTTCATAACTGGCAAAAGAAAATACAGAGCGCAAGACATGACAGCAGAAAAAACTGAAAGAAATATTGAATGTTGAGTATAAATAAAAACTAAATATAAAGGTGACGGGAATTGTGTCACTGGTGATTAAGCTCATATCGGGCGAGAGGAGCGCGAGCCGAGCACCTCATGATCATCTTGAAAATATTGTGTAGTCTGGTAAAAGTTGAGCCGTGTATAAGATCTCCCAAATCATCACACATACTTCTTGCTGCTAGGCAACCATATAGCATGTGAATACACTGACACACACTCACACAATGACACGCATCTAAAGTTACAGCAGCAAGATTTAAATCATCTGCCTTAAATGAGAGTCTCATTCAGATTCGTTATATTTGTGTGTTTAGTTGTATGGTAAGTGCACTTCAAGCTCCATTGAAAATAAAACTATATAGGATTAAAATGAGAAGCATTTTGGATGATTTCTTAGTTTAAACATTTACTTTTGCTTGGAAATGGACAATTGGCCTTTTTCTGTGTCACACTGTAATTTTTATACATAACCTTAAAGCAATTTCACAAGAAAGAGTGTCATCACTGTTCAACCACAGTTTTGATTCAGATGTAAGCAAGAGGCCACAGGTAAATACAACTGAGCTCATATACAGTATATGCAAGTGGGGTTCTGCTTTTTTACATCAAGGTACAAGTATATAAATAAACAAGGACAAACCAAGAACAGTCACATAGACTCCTTTCTTGAGCCACTGATGCAGCATGTCTTCAAGCCTCATTAATTTGTCACATCAGAACTGGCAGAAACGCCTTTGACCATTTCTGAGGTGTTACTGGAGTAACAAAAAGGCACCTTGATTTTGTCTATTTAGTTTTATACAACACAATAAACAATAAGTAATCATAGTTAACTTACATTTTAAACATAATATTGCCAGTTACTTTGTCTTTTGTTGCACCACCAACGAAAATAGTTTCAAACAAAGACACAGCAGAACTGTTGTGGTGTTTTGTTTATGAGTGTTAAAAAAACGATTGATTCAATGATTCAAATGACTCCCTCTGTTAAGCTCTGCATTATAACTGTCCTTCTTTCCTTAATATGTCTAATACAGTGGGGCAAAAAAGTATTTAGTCAGCCACCAATTGTGCAAGTTCTCCCACTTAAAAAGATGAGAGAGGCCTGTAATTTTCATCATAGGTATACCTCAACTATGAGAGACAATATGAGAAAAAAAATCCAGAAAATCACATTGTAGGATTTTTAAAGAATTAATTGGTAAATTCCTCGGTAAAATAAGTATTTGGTCACCTACAAACAAGCAAGATTTCTGGCTCTCACAGACCTGTAACTTCTTCTTTAAGAGGCTCCTCTGTCCTCCACTCGTTACCTGTATTAATGGCATCTGTTTGAACTCGTTATCAGTATAAAAGACACCTGTCCACAACCTCAAACAGTCCAACTCCAAACTCCACCATGGCCAAGACCAAAGAGCTGTCAAAGGACACCAGAAACAAAATTGTAGACCTGCACCAGGCTGGGAAGACTGAATCTGCAATAGGTAAGCAGCTTGGTGTGAAGAAATCAACTGTGGGAGCAATTATTAGAAAATGGAAGACATACAAGACCACTGATAATCTCCCTCGATCTGGGGCTCCACGCAAGATCTCACCCGTGGGGTCAAAATGATCACAAGAACTTTGAGCAAAATCCCAGAACCACACGGGGACCTAGTGAATGACCTGCAGAGAGCTGGGACCAAAGTAACAAAGGCTGCCATCAGTAACACACTGCGCCGCCAGGGACTCAAATCCTGCAGTGCCAGGCGTGTCCCCTGCTTAAGCCAGTACATGTCCGGGCCGTCTGAAGTTTGCTAGAGAGCATTTGGATGATCCAGAAGAGGATTGGGAGAATGTCATATGGTCAGATGAAACCAAAATAGAACTTTTGGTAAAAACTCAACTTGTCGTGTTTGGAGGAGAAAGAATGCTGAGTTGCATCCAAAGAACACCATACCTACTGTGAAGCATGGGGTGGAAACATCATGCTTTGGGGCTGTTTTTCTGCAAAGGGACCAGGACGACTGATCCGTGTAAACGAAAGAATGAATGGGGCCATGTATCGTGAGATTTTGAGTGAAAACCTCCTTCCATCAGCAAGGGCATTGAAGATGAAACGTGGCTGGGTCTTTCAGCATGACAATGATCCCAAACACACCGCCCGGCAACGAAGGAGTGGCTTCGTGAAGCATTTCAAGGTCCTGGAGTGGCCTAGCCAGTCTCCAGATCTCAACCCCATCGAAAATCTTTGGAGGGAGTTGAAAGTCTGTGTTGCCCAGCGACAGCCCCAAAACATTACTGCTCTAGAGGAGATCTGAATAATACCAGCAACAGTGTGTGAAAACCTTGTGAAGACTTACAGAAAACGTTTGACCTCTGTCATTGCCAACAAAGGGTATATAACAAAGAATTGAGATGAAATTTTGTTATTGACCAAATACTTATTTTCCACCATAATTTGCAAATAAATTCTTTAAAAATCCTACAATGTGATTTTCTGGAATTTATTTTATTTTTTTTTCTCATTTTGTCTCTCATAGTTGAGGTATACCTATGATGAAAATTACAGGCCTCTCTCATCTTTTTAAGTGGGAGAACTTGCACAATTGGTGGCTGACTAAATACTTTTTTGCCCCACTGTATGTGCAGAATAAATAAATAAAAAATCTAAGACAAGCCAATATTTTATGTGGCATTTTGTGGATTTAGTTCTAACATTGATTTTAACAAAACAAATAAAACACAGCAGCTATTCTATTTTATTTTTATTTTTTTAATTCACACTTACATTATGATTCGAAAGAAAATGTTGCATATAAGCACACTGGAGACGCTATTCATATGACATTTGTAGCTCCAGATGGCTGAAAGCATAATTATGAATCCAGATGAAATGATTGTAAAAGACCTGTCATGTTTCCGAGAGTGTTCTGATCCGTAGGTGCCGCTTGGACACAGTTCAGGGTCATCGCTTTTTCTCTCCATCTCTGAGCTGGGCCGGATCGATATCAGCGTTCATTCCTTCTTCATTCATATCCTGATACAGCTGATCCTTCATTCAGCTTGACAAAACTAATTATTCTTTCATGCAGCGCTGGGCGTCTGGAGCCGTAAGCCGTCTGTCAGCAGGCCTCACAGCCCAGAGACGTGCCTTTCAAAAGATGAATCTCTCCATTGCTCACTCCCATCCCACTCCTCATCTACTCTGTGCATTTATGATGATGCTGCGAACAACGAGGCTCTTTCGGCCCGGGCCGAGCTGACGATTCAGACGTACAAACATTTCATCTAACCAACAATCCCCGCAGAAGGAAATAATGCAGACGATCCCTACGGATGAGATGGGCTATTGTTTACGTTTTTTTTAATTGCTAACAAGCATTGTTCAATACTGAAACCACATTTTCACAAACACAAAACTGTTCACACATTCAGCGATACAGAAGTCTATGTGGACCAAACTGTGAATCATTTTTCATTGCTTTCAGACAAAATGCATGCAATGACCACATTTTTCAAATTCCACAAACACTTTTGCCATTCATACTCCACAGCCTGCTAAACACTGTACATTTTCAGCACATTTTTCAAATGCTAACAAACTGCTTTCAAAACTGATAAAAGCACATTCAAATCAGAATAATGGCAAACTGTCCATTTCTGCAGGAATTATATTGAAATATAAAATCTTAGCAGAATATTTATTATAAAACTGAATAATAATTATTCCAAACACAACTAAATGCAATTTCAGCTGAAAGCCAAGCCAAATGTCCTATTTTTAGTCTTCTTATTATTATTATTCCTCTTTCTCTCTTCCTGTCTTTTTGGTTATCTTTTGATAAATGGATGGCTTTGGAATGATTTTGTTTGGAAACATGGATCAGGGAAGACACGCTGGAGGGGAAAAAGAGTAACAGAGAGAGGGAGGACTGGAACCCTCACAGTACTGAACATCCATATATTCCATACATTTTCCCAGCACTTGTCCTATGTAAGGTTATGAGGCTGGAGCCTTTCCTGGGTCATGCAGGAAAACCCTCTGGACAGATGGCCAGTCCATCACACAAATTCATATTCACACTCACTACAGTCTCCAGTTCACCTGTCCTGTATGTCTCTGGATTCTGGGAGAAACCCAGAGGAAACCAACATCAACACAGAGAGAACATACAAACTCAACACTCAAAGGTCTTGTGGGACTCCAATACTGCACATACAGCACCTCATTATACCTCGTTTATGTAGTGCTCCCTGTTGTTAGTATTTTTTAGATCAGTCTGTTATGAATGAAATGTAAGTTTTTTTAATGAGAATTGTTCCCAGTGTTATGATGAAACAAGCTCATTTTGAGACCTATATGAAGTGTTTTGTTGGTCTGAGTGAGTTTTGGAGGTGAGATCAACTGTTTGGTCAAGATTCGTGTTGGTAATGCAGACTGTATGAACAGTTTTGAAAATGTGGTTTCAGTATTGAACAATGCTTGTTAGCAATTGAAAAAAAACCCCAAAAAACTGTAAATCAGTATTTCCTAATAAAAACATCTGAGCATCCTTAAGAATAAATATCATGAACTGCTTGTTGCACTCTTCATTTGTAAGTCGCTTCGGATAAAAGCATCTGTTTAATGAAGAAATGTAAATTAAATTCGTAAAGTTGCCAATGATCAAGTGACCTGAGCTGTTCACATTCATTTTACAGCTCTCTACTCTTGGCGCATGACAACTACTGACTCAATTATGAGTTTTTATTTCTCCAATGGACAACAACTGGGACAAATTTGATGAAACACAGCTGAGAAATCCACCAATACGATTTTGCTTCTTAGGAAAATGTATCATTTTATGGGTGTTTATATATAAGAATATAATTTTGGCAAAACCACACACTCACACCAACACACATCCATAGCAAAGTACACACACTTGCATTGATATACTTTTTACGACACACCTTGCACCATAAAGCCGTCAATCTTTGTGCCACATTCAATCAGCCTCTGAGCTTATCATGTGTGTTTGTGTGGGTGTGTGTGTGTGTGTGTGTGTGTGTGCATTTGTTTGCTTTCAAGGTGGGATTCATAGATGTTTATTTCTTTTCGTGCTGTTTTTTTCTGTCAAAGTTTATGATGAACCTGTGTGTGTGTCTTGAGTTCTCAAACACACACACACACACACACACACACACTTGTTGTATATGTGGTTTACGGTGCTCTCCATAGGAGTAATGGTCTTTATACTGTTAAAACTATGGCCTTCAATCACATAAACAGGTCAGATCATGAATTAAAGTGGCGTTTGTACACAGGGCCTCATTCATGACACACAAGCAGAATAAATTATTGTGTAAATCATTCTGTGTAATCAATTGTTCTGTGTAAATCATTCTGAAGTAAATTTTCTTTCTGTAAAATTATGTGTTTGTGAATCCAGAGGAGAGATTTCAGGAAGGTCTTCTTTACTTGCAAATTACTCAGATGTTGATACGATAGCTGATTATTCGGAATGATATCTACCGATACTGATACTAGTTTGGTTTTCTTAGGGGGAAAATCTCTCCCAACTAATGCTGTAAACTATACAGGGAACCATCTCGTTTGGTTCATAATATTAAAAGTTACAAATAAACAACAAAACTATTCTATTCAATGCTATTTATTTTCAGATATAATAATCACGCTCAAATAAAATTGTTTGCATACAACTCAATTGCACATAAGGTAGTTTTTATAAAAACTTATCTTCATGACAGATTAATTAAAAAAAGCATATATAATTAACAGCAAAAACTAACCAACTTTTGAAACACTTATTGAGCGATTATAGGAGACGATACATTTAGGTAAGTTATACTGTATCATACACACCTTCTGATGTTCATTCATGTTTATTTCTCTCTATAACTTGTATTAAAGTGGAAGAGATTCACACTCAGCGTTGCTGCTTGAACTGAAGCTACAATTATGATCTGTCACACCACATATAAGAGTGTCAAAACGGCATTTATTGTTTGAATTTTGTGATAGAATGAACAGAAGTAACAAAGCACACAGCTCGTTATGATAATTGGATTGGAGGCACATTATAAATAATGTTTCGTGAAGGGAAAACTGCAGACCTGGCAACCCTGGCTTGAACTACGGACTCAAATAGACTCAAATTGAAATAGGCTCAAATAGAACCTGTGTTACAGTTTTTTACGATCGCTATGACAATTTTTTCAATACTTTTAACAATTTTCCTAAACTCTAAACGCAGTAAGCACAACATCTGTCTGTGTAGGCTATACAGTTAACACAAATTTAAAATGCTTGAACTTCTTTTACTCACAAGCTCAACCAAGACCAAAACAAAGTTCACTAACTAGGACCACGTCACAAACGAGCTATGAAATAGTTAGTTGAACAGAGTGTTGGGGAAGAGTAGAGGAGGATGAAGGGGTAGAGGGAATGGGATGATGGTCAGGTTAATCAGGGTTGGAGTATCGTCTCGATCATATATTTAGGCCAGACAATTAGGACCCCCCGATACAACCTGAAAGAAGAGAATTTGGGATAAGGTTGGCTGAATAGATGAGAAAGGGAGGGAAGGGTGGGTTCGAGAGAAATAGACAAACAGTACGGTATGAGGCGGCCCGATATATGGAGGTTTCGGGAAATCAGGTGATTGTTTGGGGCATGGACCTGCTCCTGAACTAATTAACTACTTGAGCTAACCAATTAATTCCCTTAACTTTACTGCCAAATTTTCAAATGCTTTCACACTTTATGTCAGAACAGACAACATAATGTTCTAAACCTAACTTGTAGGATAAAGTCAAAGTGAACAGCTATATATATATTGTGAACTGAAACACAAATATGTCCCCTGTATTTTATTCCATTGCTAATGAGAAACAGCTGATTGAAGTTATGCAAATATATAAATTACAAGTAATAATAATAATAATAAATTAAGCTCTTGTTCTGTCCAGACTGGACTATTGCAATGCTCTCTTGGCAGGTCTTCCAGCCAGTTCCATCAAACCTTTACAATTAATCCAGAACGCGGCAGCAAGATTAATTTTTAATGAGCCAAAAAGAATGCTTGTCACACCTCTGTTCATCAATTTTCACTGGCTACCAATAACTGCTCGCATAAAATTCAAGGCATTAATGTTTGCCTACAAAACCACCACTGGCTCTGCATCCCTTTACCTACATTCATTACTTCAGACTTATGTGCCTCTAGAAGCTTGTGTTCTGCAAGTGAACGTCTCTTTATTGTTCATCCCAAAGAGGCACAAAATCACTTTCACTGACTTTTACATTACAGTAACTGTTCCCTCCTGGTGGAACGACCTGCCCGACTCAATCCCAGCAGCTGAGTCCTTAGCCATCTTCAAGAAACGGATAAAAACACATCTCTTCCATCTTTATTTGACCCTCTAACTCTAACACTCTCTATTCTAATTCTATTTGATCTATCTGTCATCTTTGTATCTATTCTTTGTATCTATCTGACCCTCTAACATTAGCTTTCTTTTTTCTATTCTATCTACTTGTTTTCTTAAAAAAAACAAAACAAAACAAACCTTGCTATGTGTACTACACTAGCGAGACTTGTCATAGCGCTTGCATATTGTTGCTGTTTTGTTGGTTTTGATTGCTTCTATTGTCCTCATTTGTAAGTCGCTTTGGATAAAAGCGCCTGCTAAATGTAAATGTAAATTACAGCTGATTCCCATCTAGGAAACACAATCAGGTGTTGGGCTTCTTTCAATCGCATGACCATATGATATACAGTAAAAGAGGAATCTTTGGGCTGATCTTGTGTGGAAAATGCACTCCTGCATAAATGTGAGATTTAAGAAGATCTGCACCAAAGACTGGTGCCAGAGAAAGGGGACGGGTGGGAGAGCCCACTTGCCAATATATGTGATCACATGGAACAATGTGGCATTCCACCATTCCCAGTGCAGTCAGAGCCTGGTTTGACACCCATTCGAGAATGATGTCTCTTTTCCTTGCCCCTTACTCCCCTTTCCTCAACCCCATTGAGAAGTTTTTATGAGCCTAGAGATGGAATGTTTTTGACCATCGTCCACAGGACCAAATGTCCTTCTAGGATGCAATGGATGCTGCATACCAAGCCACTACAGCTGAACACTGCAGGGGTGGATAAGGCATATCAAAAGTATCTTCCCAAGATGCCTTGCCAGAGAAGATATCAGGTGTGATGTGGATAAGAACATGTGGCCAAACACAGAAGGCCGGGCAGATTAGATTACATTTATTTATAATTCTTCTATGGCTTCTTGTGTGTATATTTTGTACTTTCACATAATAAATAACAGAATATTGCATATCTTTCATTTTCATGCATTCTTGTTTTCTTTCTTGTTTTTCTAATGTCCTGTTGCAAATAAAGCCTTTACTGCAGCAATTCTGTCTCAGTCTTTTTTTCTCCCATAAACCGTTCATTCTATAAAGCTACTCTGAGATGGGTCATTCAAATTTTGTATTGAATTTCTGCAGCAATAAGACAAAATACATGAATTTACTAAACCCAAAAAGTAAAAAGAAACTGTAGTGTAAAACACAATCTATGATCAATGCAATATACTGTATTACTGTAAGGTCAGACCTGACACCTAAAATAATACAGTTTCTGTAATTCCATTTGATGTTAGTGTTTTTATGATATTGTGCTATGATTGACTAAATGTTCCTGTTGGAAGAGAACATGTGTTAGTGTTTTGGAATAATAATTTGACTTTGAGACATTTTTGCAGTGTTTTGGTAGGTGTAGTGTATTGTGTTAGTATATTATTGCAATTTGAAAATTAGTGTTAGAGTTTAGTTTGCAATGTGTGATTTTGAACTGTTTTGACAATTGTGTGTTGTAGGTGTGTTGGTGCGTTAAGAGTTCAGGAAAATTGTTAGAAGTATTGGAAAAAAAGTCATAGCGATTGTAAAAAACTGTAACGGTACTGCGTTATTTTGGATTTAACTTGGACAGCGCTAAATTTGACACAAGAAACATTTTCTTCTCGTAAGTTGCTGTCTGACACGCTTTGCTGCCACCTTTGATTGACAGGAAATAATCAGCCCTGATCATCGTGCAGATAATTGCTTTTCACTCCCGATACCGATCATTGGCTGATACATCGGTGCATCCCAATATCAACCAATATCACATAAGAAACAGTGATGTTGTTCTGAATATTGGCACAACAGATATTAAATGTTACACACCTTTGTAATTTACATACAGACACTTTCTCCTGAAAGAAGATGTTAATTTTCACTAAGAAATAAAAATTATATTTTGTCAGACAGACTGACGTCTCATTTGTGATCAGTGTCCACTAGTATATTTTGGCATCCAGCAGCAGGAACGTCCGCTAGTGACCAGCAGTTCAGTCACTCAAACCACTGTATATAAAATGTTTCTCACACAGTTATTCTAAAGAATTGTCTTTCATCAGGATAACTTTCTCTTTCTAATTTTCTAAGACACTTTAACCATCCAATCAACACGGCGCCGTTATTGGCTTCTGTAGAAGACAGTCATGGTGAGTTCAGTTTCTAACATCTTAGAAAGCTAATAATAACAGCTGAACTTCAATGAAGAACTTAAAATGCACTGTATTTCATTAAAAGAATGATTATCTGTGTAAACTGTCTGTAAAACAAACTAATTTAACACATAGAATTCCAGCAAAACTTATTCAGCTATGTTCAGTACTTTGCATTATGTTAAGAAACAAATGAATGCTCATAGCCAGGTTTCATTTTTCAATATGAATTCTTCTGTGTGTGTGTGTGTGTGAGTCAGTGTGACTTCCACCTTTGTTTCTGTCATTCTGTACAACACATCACTATGTTTCCATGGTGACAAAACACGGAACGGCACTTAAAGATGAACGACTTCCTTAATAGAGGATAATGACACTTGTAATTTGCAATTGGACGTGCTTTTATTCCCCTTTTCCTTCCTTTCTTTTTTTTTTATTCATCACTTGTTTATTATTATGAAGCCTTGCATTGGTTCTGTTGGCTTTGGACACACACACACACACACACACACACACACACACACACTCAGATATCTGTATTTTGATTTCATTATGAGTGCAGGGTTTGCAGGACTGAGGCGCTTCAGTGTGTAATATGAGAGATTAACAGGACATAAGCGGAGTTGAAATTACCATCAGAACATCCTGTTCCACTGCCGCCCCCGACTCTCAGCGCTGACTCTATACATATGTGTGTGTTTCTGTGAGATTCTTTAGTTTAATGGCTTTTTACTATCAGTATGAAGTCTAGTCCTCACTATGGCTTATTCCAAGAAATGCACTTTTAGACAGGAAGGGACTTACAGTTTTTTATCAATTGCTAACATCCTTTAACATCCTCCAATCTGTAGTCACATTTTCAAAACTGTAAACACAATTAGCACAACATCAATCTGTTGTGACCATACCATTAGCACAATTTGTGTTGTTTTCACACAATATGCAGTCAATTACCATGTTTCTAAAATGCTTATATTTTCTTTTCATACAAGCTTACCCAAAACCAAAATCATGGATCGTTTTAGTCATATTTACAAATGCTTAAACACAGCATGTCAGAATTGAAGACCTAATGTTCCAAACCTTAAATATACTATAAAGCTTCTACTTCTGCTACAACAGCAGCTCAAAAGTATTGGAAAATATTGAAAGTATTTATAAATATTGTAACAACTGATAAGCACTTTTAAGTAACAGATCACTGAAATATTTAGAAATAGCTGATTCCAGTCTGTTGGAGGAATAGTCAGATGTTGAAGCTCTTTCCATTACATCAACAACATAGAGTAAAAAAAGATCTCTTTGAATTGGTTTTGTGGATGCAGAACACAAAGAATCAGAAAGAGAAAAAATAATGCCTGGGAGAGGGAGAGGAATAATTGTAGGAGGGAGAGGAGTAGTTGGATCAGAAAAAGGGAGAAGAGGTAGGGGAGAAGAGTGAGAATGTATGTTAGACTGTGCATTTTTCTCCCCTTACACATGTGGAAGCTATGAATGCTTATTTCTGCCATGGAATATAAAGGGTAAAGGGTAATTGTGACTTCATCTCAGAATTCTGACTTTTTTCTTGCAATTGTGAATTTACAGTATCTCACAATTCTGATAAAGTCTGAATTGCAAGACGTAAGCTCACAATTCCAATATAGAAGTCTGAATTGTGAGATAAAAAGGTCACAATTTCTGTTTTTACTTTTTTTATTCTGTATTTTATTCGGAAACAAGCTTGCATAGTAATCAAAGGATGTTGGAATTTTTGTTGATCACTGGCATCAGCTACCATGGGGGCACCATCCACATCCAACCCTCACCCACTGGAAAGCAATTTCAATCAAGGTTCCAATTTAATTTCTGCATAGGGGACCCTATTTTTTTCTATTGTACATTCTATAAAGAAATGACTCATTCAGTTTTAGATAATATGTTGCCAAGAACACAATGTAAAAATGTAAAAACACAATGTTAAAAATGTAAAATGGTTTTCAGATGAGGGTAAACTGAAGGCTAAATGACAAAAAACTATAGATTTTTTTATATTGTCTATTATATGCAGGTAGAACTGAGACATGACAAGTGTGACGAGTGGGGCGGGGCTTAGAGCCATGGGAACAGAGCGAGGCCGGTGGAGTTAATGATAATGAGCGACATCTGCGCCACTAACCGCTCTTGAGTCCCATGGAGGAGCTCCGGAAGGATAAAAGGAGGAGCGACGACAGTGAAAGACGAGAGAGGACCAGGCCTGGACTTTTATTTGTGTTTTGTGTGCGGCAGTCGTCCGTGAGGGGCTGCTGCTTTACTTTTGTGTTTGTTTATTTTATTAAAGTTTTTAAATGTCTGCCGGTTCCGAACTTCCCGCCTCCTTCTTCCCGTTCAACGAACTGTGTTACAACAAGTAATGCAGTTTTTGTAATGCCTTTAATTGTTATCATTTTGACAGTCACTGTGCTATGATTGACTGTATGTCCCTATTGGATAGAAAACCAGTGCCAATGTTTTGACCAAATGACTCGATTATGAATCGGGTTTGCTGTGTTTTGATAGAGTTAGTATATGTAGAAAAAGGTATTCAACATTTTGAAATGTTGAGTTTGTATTTATTGAACAAAATGTGGTTTTGGCCAGAAAGTTAACTAATTGACTAATTGTGTGATGTAGGTGTGTTGCTGTGTTAAGAGTTTAGAAAAAGTACTTTGAGTATTGGTAAATGCTTGTTAGCAATCGAAAAAAACTGTAAATCCCAAATGTTTGTGGCATAATCTTGTTCGCTAACCTTTAAAGGTGCCATAAAAAAGGTCTGTATTTACCTTGGCATAGTTGAATAATAAGAGTTCTGTACATGGAAATGACTTACAGTGAGACTCAAACACCATTGTTTCCTCCTTCTTATGTAAATCTCGTGAATAAAAAAGACCACTGAAAAATAGGCGAATCAGAACATAACACCGACTGTGACGTAAAAGTCGGGATCATTAATAGTTACGCCCCAAAATTTGCATATACCCGCCCATGTTCTAGGCTGTGCAGGGGATGTGAAGTGCAGGGATGGGTTGGTGTCTGTATTCAGAAAGGCACGGAAAGCAAATAATGCGTTCTAATAAAATAACACGAGCCACTAAAGGGACATGGTTAGCTCCTTGCTAGCTGTAGCCTGTTACATTGCAGTACATAAGATTTCACTTACCACATAAACAGAGTAAGGAGAGATGACTGAGGATGATGGAGAATGATTTACAGATCCTGAGCATCACTGTCAAGCATCTGATCTTGTAAAATGTGTGGTAAGTACTGCCGCTCCATAGTATAAACAGAGTTTGTGCGATCGCAAATCTCGAAAGTGAGAGTGAAAGTAAAAAGCAATCATGCATTTGAAAGCAGTTTCAGTGCCCAGCATATTAGTTTTTTACAATCGCTATGACAATTTTTTCAATACTTCTAACAATTTTCCTAAACTCTTAACGCACCAACACACCTACAACACACAATTGACAAAACAGTTAATTTCATGTTCAAAATCACACACTGCAAACTAAACTCTAACACTAATTTTCAAATTACAATAATATACTAACACAATACACTACACCTAAACACTGCAAACATGTCTCAAAATCAAATTATCATTCCAAAACACTAACACATGTTCTCTTCCAACAGGAACATTTAGTCAATCATAGCACAATATCATAAAAACACTAACATCAAATGGAATTACAGAAATTGTATTATTTTAGGTGTCAGGTCTGACCTTAACAGTAATACAGTATATTGCATTGATCATAGACTGTGTTTTACACTACAGTTTATTTTTCTTTTTGGGTTTAGTAAATGCATGTATTTTGTCTTATTGCTGCAGAAATTCAATACAAAATTTGAATGACCCATCTCAGAGTAGCTTTGTAGAATGAACGGTTTATGGGAGAAAAAGAGACTGAGACAAAATTGCTGCAGTAAAGGCTTTATTTGCAACAGGACATTAGAAAAACAAGAAAGAAAGCAAGAATGCAACAAGTAAGAAAACAAGAATGCAGGAAAACAAAAACACAAATATGCAATATAGCTGTCATTTATTATGTGAAAATACAAAATATACAAAACAAAAAAAGCCACAGAAGAATAAAAAAAAATTATAAAAAATAATTTGGCCTTCTGCATTTGGCCACATGTTCTCATCCATATCACACCTGATATCTTCTCTGGCAAGGCTTCTTGGGAAGAATCTTTTGGTATGCCTTATGCTTCCTGGTATTGTTCAGCTGTGATGTCTTGGCATTCAGCATCCATTGCATCCTGGAGGGACATTTGACCCTGTGGACGATGGTCAAAAACCTTCCATCTCCAGGCTCAGAAAAACTTCTCAATGGGGTTGAGGAAAGGGGAGTAAGGGGCAAGGAAAGGAGACATCATTCTCGAATGGGTGTCAGACCAGGCTCTGACTGCACTGGGAATGGTGGAATGCCACATTGTTCCATGTGATCACATATATTGGCAAGTGGTCTCCCACCTGTCCCCTTTCTCTGGCACCAGTCTTTGGTGCAGATCTTCTAAAATATCCAACCCGATCTCATGAAAGTGCGTATAAATAGTAAGCCAAATAAAAATGAAAACTCGTGAAATATATGCACGTGAAAACTGCGTTTTATATGCACGCCAAACACGTTTATATCATATATACGCCAAAGTCCATTTTTCCGTATCAATACCATGAGTTTTTGTTTTTATTTGGCATACTATTTATACGCACTTTCATGAGACTGGGCTCAAACTATCACATTTAAGCAGGAGTGCACTTTTCCACACAAGATCGGCCCAAAGAGGTCTTCTTTTACTGTATATCATATGGTTATGCGACTGAAAGAACCTCAACACCTGAGTGTGTTTCCTAGATGGGAATCAGCTGTAATTTCTATATTTGCATAGCTTCAATCACCTGTTTCTCATTAGCAATGGAATAAAATACAAGGGACATATTTGTGTTTCAATTCACAATATACTGTTCACTTTCACTTTAGCCTATAAGTTAGTTTTAGAACATGATGTTATCTGTTCTGACATACAGTGTGAAATCATTTGAAAATTTGGCAGTAAAATTACATTGTTTTGGTCTTGATTGAGCTTGTGTGTAAAAGAAGTTCAAGCATTTTAAATTTGTGTTAACTGTATGCATTTTGTGTCAAAGCAACAAGAAATGCATTAATTGTATAGCCTACACAGACGAATGTTGTGCTAACTGTGTTAAGAGTTTAGGAAAATTGTTAGAAGTATTCATTCCTGTGAGCTACTGAAATAAGCCGCATTGTGAAACAGTCAATCAGAGCAAAGCTCAACATTGAGCCGCACTGTGAAAGAGCCAATCAGAGCAGAGCTCAACATTATTATTCATGACCCTTCCAAATAAGCTGATAACAGAGAAATCCTAGGGTTGTAAATGCACATGTAAAACCATTTCTGCAGAATGTTTGTCCTTACCTAAGCCACATACCTTCTATGTAGATATCAGAGAACAATTTAAAATATTGTATCAGTGCATTCTATGGCACCTTTAAGGTCCGATATACTTCAAACAAAATCGAAGAACGAACTGATATGACGTCATTTCGAACAAACTCAGGCTGAAATGAAGTTCGTTTTGAGTTCGCTTTGGCAGTTCGAAACAGCTCACCAAAGCGAACTTTCTGGGGGAGTTCGTTTTGGCTCCTAAACACATTTGAGCTACCATTGGTTCGTGGCAATTACGCAATCGCTGGGTGTGTTCTGGAACTCCACTTTCTTTGACATGTGATTTTTTTTCCCCGGTTTGTTTCTCATTCAACAGAGGTCAGGCAGGAGAACAACATCTCCAAGTCACTAGCAACATAAATACACTGTGTCGAATAGCTGAGCTGCCACAGATATATCCGCACCTGTAAGATCTCTCGCGGAGAGACTCTAAAGAGTCAGAGAAAGCATTTAATTCCTAGAGAGAAATTGCAACGAAGCTTTGTGTCGACAACCCGGAGTTATGCAAAAAGCGACATAGAGACACATCAGATGCAAGTTTTCCAAAGCCATGAAAAATTAAAGAAAAGAGTAAAGATATAAGGTAGCAAGTACCAAATACATGTGTTTCAAATAAATGTTACACCATACTGCTGCTGTTGTTGTTGTTCTTTCAATAAGCAAATTTAAAAGGTATACAATAAATTAAATGCCAAAAGAACATACAATAATAAACCTTTGTTTTTATCAAATCATATAAAAATGTGTAATAATTTATCCAGTTTAATAAAAGACCTAGATACACCATCATTGCATCGTTGTTGTGTTTAGGGCATACGCACGAGCGTCGCGACATGTTTACATTAATCTACACCCCGTCTCCAGCAGTGCAGGGGTGTTGGAATGTTCGAAAACAGTATACCGTCGCTCAGCCTTTTCGAACTTCTTTTTGCCCCCAAACGAAGAACAAAAATGAACTTTGTTTGAAGTATTTTGGGGCCTTTATAGTACAATATTATTGGAAAAAAGTACTTTGTTTGGATATAGCATTGAATGCAACTTAGTATCTTTCTACTGTGAAGCATAATAGTTATAAACACCTTTTTAAAACTGAACATTACAGTATTATGGCTGAGAATATAACTTTCTAAGCTAGAACTGAAAACACATGGAAACAGTCAGATTGACTTGGACTTTTTCTGGAAGGTTTTGAAGGTTGTGTACTACTTATAGTTTCTTGTTTATTTTAAATATATCTTGACATTAAGTTGAACCAAAGCAATTTTAAGGCAAGTCAGGTTCACTTGCTGGTATTAGTATCTTTATATGTTCTATATATATGCAGCATGGGCATACATAGCCCTCAATTAAAATAAATAAATAAAATAAAAAAGACCAAAATCAGGGGTGAAGATTAGGGGTGTATATATATATACTAGGGGTGTCAATGTTAACGCGTTAACGCATGCGATTAATCAAAAAAAAATTAACACGTTAATATTTTTTTAACGCAGATTAATCGTTTGATAAGGTTTGACCCCAACTTCTTCCCGTCATCGTAGTGCGAAAGGTCATCTATCATTGTGTGACGAGGGTACAGCAAACCAGTGTTACCAGGGTAATGGCACAAGTGGTTTATTTTGAAAATACAGTCACGGGAAAAAATTACAGAGCCGTGGGTTGTGTTTTTTTGGGCTACTTTTTTAATGTACCGCGGCCACCCAAAGTGTATATAGACAAATAGAAATTAAAATAGATCCTTTTACTAATGTGTTTTATACTTGGAATGTATCTCTGGCAACTTAAGAACGGAGAGGCGGTAACATCACAAACAACGTGAGTATCAGCAGAACATACATGTTAAGGCTTTTACACAGCAGAAATAAACATGACAACAGTCACTATAGATTATATAAGATAATAAACACATGATTATGATAGATATGGTCTGTATGTGATTTTCTTGAGTTGAATGTGTGCATCTGAAATGCTAATTTATGCAGCTATATAAAAGGCTATAAACAGCATATTTTAACAACAATAAACGACCAAATTCCACATGTGATCGTAAAAGGAAGTTATTACAAACACTCGATGGTTGTTTGAAGTGAGTTCTGAGGAAAAGTGTACTATTAATCTCATAAATTGTCTTATGAAGCATGATGCTAATGTTAGCTCTAATGCAGCTGCAGAACAGGTCCAATTCTTCTTCATAATGCATTTTGTCATAATACTTCACGTAAAGTCGCAAGAAATTTTTTGTTGTATTTATTTAGAAATACTTTTGATAATAGTTGGGTAAATGTATACTGGGATTGAAGCGATGTGGCTTGGTAAACGTTTTATTGCCAGTTTAAAGGCTGATAATGGCTTAATAAAAACAAAAGAATAATAATAAAAGAATAATAAGGATTATGTCTCATACCTGGCGGAAGTGTGTTTCCTTAAACTAGTTTCATGCATTTCTTTTTCAACACATTTACAGGTACATCCTAGTATTTTAAATTTGCGATTAATCATGATTAATCACAGTCCATGACTGTGATTAACGCAATAAAATTTTTAATCGATTGACAGCACTAGTTAGGATTAATAATATATGAAGAGTTTATTTTCAAAAACAGACAACTACGTTTTTGATTTTTTAATTGTCAAGTTTTTAAATTTATTTTATTTTTATTATGTTATCATGTTTTTATTGTGTTTTATTGTGTTAGTTAGCTATGTTTTTTAGTTATTTTTTTACCTAATCAAAATAACCCAACTGCAGTTTGATTGAGATGAATTGCAATGAAAGAACATGATTTTTGAAAATTGTTAAAAACTGAGTTATCTGTTTTTGCAAATGAACTCTTCATATATTATATTCATAATAATATTCATATATAATATGTAATCTATCGAAACATGCAGGAATTTCTTGATTCATGTCACACCAGTGGCCCATCTCCTCTGCTATATCTCTGGTTACACTGTTTGGTTGCAACCAACAAGCAAAGGAATAATTAAACCAAATAAAAGCACAACAAAGTAGATGTTTAATTGAAATGTACAATTACGACTTAACATCATCACCACCATACTCATTTTTTACAGGCAACACTTGCTCCTCTTTTTAATATTTCAGCTGTATTTTCCTCTCTGCTTCTCGTCTCTGGACTCATCCTGATGAAAGTTTGATTCTGTGGAAGTAACCGTATATTGAAGGCAGCTCTGCACTTTATCACAGTCAAGGTTGCATCTCCTGGCAAACACAAACATCAGTCATCACACAGAGCTGCCACACATGGACATCAATCTAGCCGGCCAACGGCCAGCGCTGAGAGAAACTCCATCACAGCCAAACACAGCAGCGCAGCACTTCACACAATCCTACACACAACACGGCTCTGTCTTTAAAGGGCCAAAGCAGTCTGGCAGCTCATTTGATTTTATTTTTCTTATCAGCCATGGCAGCACAAGTACATTTCTGGCTCTTTTCTACAAACAGGGTACAAATCGGTGTCCCATTATGTTTATTTATTTATTTTATTTCATTTTTTTGGATGAAATAAAAGGAAAGATCTAACGTTCTTGAGAAATAGATATGCTAGATTGGTGTTTATCAAAGTGTGAGGCACATATCAGGAGAAGCACAGAGAATGAGGCACTAAGGGGAAAAAAAAAAAATTACATAAATTTTATTGAGAGAACATAAAATAAAATATTATAAAATTAAAATAATGTTAAAGAGGTGTGTGAACTTGCAAGTATGATGTCAGACACTGTACTATACTCTGGTCCCCTCCCTGCTTACCGGGGTGATGAGATTCATAGCAGACTGTCGTCACTCAGTGGCTGGATGTCTAAGTGGTGCCCATAGAATAACATAGGTTTTATAGACAATTGGAGTTTTTGGGGCAGACCTGCCAATTTCTTCTCTCTAGAAATATGGCACATAGTCTTAGAGTTCGTACTTGACAAACTGGGGCCCAGGTCAGGAAGCAGACACTGGCTAAACCGACCGTCTGCTAGCCGCCTCACGTCACAGAAGTCAGTTAATTCTCAGCACATAGAGACTCTTTCACCTAGATATCACACTATAGTGACTGTGTCTGTTCCCCGAACTATAAAATACAAAAAACGTCCAAACCAATTTAAGAGTAACAATTTGATTGACGTTCAACAAATAAAAAATGTATATAATACAGAGAAACAAATGATAAAGCTTGGCTTCACATGCTCCTTTACGCTTAAGGAAGATTAAGGAAAAGACTCCAACACCGTGGTATAATGAGCACACTCACGCTCTAAAGAGAGCAGCCTGGAAAATGGAGCGCAGCTGGAGGAAAACAAAACTTGAGGTATTTCGTATTGCTTGGCGGGAATGTACCCTATCCTACAGAAAAGCATTAAAAACGGCTAGATCTGATTACTTTTCGTCTCTTTTAGAAGAAAACAAACATAACCCCAGGTATTTATTCAATACAGTGGCTAAATCAACAAAAAATAAAGTATCAGCAGGTGTTAACATTTCCCAACAGTACAGCAGTAATGACTTTATGAACTATTTTACTTCCAAGAACGATACTATCAGAGATAAAATTGTAACCATACAGCCGTCAGCTACAGTATCGCAGCAGAGAGTGCACTATAGATCCCCTGAGGAACAATTCCACTCATTCTCTACTATAGGAGAGGAAGAATTGTATAAACTTGTTAAATCATCTAAACCAACAACATGTGTGTTAGACCCTGTTCCATCTAAACTACTAAAAGAGCTGCTTCCAGAAGTCAAAGATCCTCTTTTGGCTATTATTAATTGTCATTGTCATTAGGATATGTTCCCAAAACCTTAAAATTGGCTGTTATTAAGCCTCTCATTAAAAAAACACAACTTGACCCCAAAGATCTAGTTAATTACAATTAATTAATCTCGAATCTCCCTTTTCTGTCAAAGATACTAGAAAAGGTAGTATCCTCACAATTACAGGTGCATCTCAATAAATTATAATGCCATGGAAAAGTTTATTTATTTCAGTAATTCAACTCAAATTGTGAAACTTGTGTATTAAATAATATGAATATGGTGACATGCCAATCAGCTGACCTACTCTTATCATCTGATCGTGGTTGTATCTCTCTATTAGTACTACTGGATCTTAGCGCTGCATTCAACACTATCGACCACAACATTATTTTGAATAAAATAGAAAACTTTGTTAGCATTAGTGGAAGTGCATTAGCATGGTTCAAATCGTACTTATCTGACCGCCATCAGTTTGTAGAAGTGAATGAAGAGGTATCATATCGATCACAAGTACAGTATGGAGTACCTCAAGGCTCAGTACTAGGGCCGTTACTTTTCACGCTTTACATATTACGCTTAGGAAATATCATCAGGAAACACAGTGTTAGCTTTCACTGTTATGCTGATGATACTCAGATCTATATTTCTTCGCGGCCCGGCGAAACACACCAAATTGAGAAACTAACGGAATGCATAGTCGATATAAAAAACTGGATGATGAGTAATTTCTTACTGCTAAATTCTGAAAAAACAGAGGTGTTAATTATCAGACCTAAAACCCCTGCATTTAATAACTTAGAACACTGTCTAACACTTGATGGCTGCTCTGTAAATTCTTTGTCATCAGTTAGGAACCTAGGTGTGCTATTTGATAGCAATCTTTCCTTTGACAGCCACGTTTCTAGCATTTGTAAAACTTAATTTTTTCATCTTAAAAATATATCTAAATTGAGACCTATGCTCTCAAAGTCAAATGCAGAAATGTTGATTCATGCATTTATGACCTCAAGGTTAGATTGTTGTAATGCTTCATTGGGTGGTTGTTCTGCACGCTTAATAAACAAACTCCAGATGGTCCAAAATGCAGCAGCTAGAGTTCTTACTAGAACCAGGAATTATGACCACATTAGCCCAGTTCTGTCAACACTGCACTGGCTCCCTGTTAAACATCGTATAGATTTTAAAATCTTGTTAATTACTTATAAAGCCCTGAATGGTTTAGCTCCTCAGTACTTGAGCGAGCTCTTATTGCATTATAGTCCTCCATGTCCACTGCGTTCTCAAAACTCTGGCCATTTGATAATACCTAGAATATCAAAATCAACTGCGGGTGGCAGAACCTTTTCCTATTTAGCGCCAAAACTCTGGAACAATCTACCTAACACTGTTCGGGAGGCAGACACACTCTGTCAGTTTAAATCTAGATTAAAGACCCATCTCTTCAACCTGGCTTACACATAATACAGTAATATGCTTCTAATATTCAAATCCGTTAAAGGATTGTTAGGCTGCATTAATTAGGTCAACCAGAACCGGGAACACTTCCCATAACACCTGATGTACTTGTTACATCGTAAGAAGAATGGCATCAACGCTAATATTAGTCTGTTTCTTTCTTATTCCAAGATCACCGTAGCCACCCGATCCAGTCTGTATCCAGATCAGATGGTTACTGCAGTCACCAGATCCAGTCCGTGTCCAGATCAGATGGTGGATCAGCACCTAGAGACGACCTCTACAGCCCTGAACGTCAGCGGAGATCAGGAGACCTAGATGAGCCCCAGAGACAGATCCCCAGTGAGGACCTTGTCATCTAGACGGCCATCGGGACAAGACCACGGGAACCAAATGAGTCCTTTACACAATCTGACTTTGCTGCAGTTGGAATTGAACTGCTGATTCGTCTGGACAGAGGAGAACTGGCCCCCCGACTGAGTCTGGTTTCTCCCAAGGTTTTTTTCCCCATTCTGTCACCGATGGAGTTTCGGTTCCTTGTCGCCTCTGGGTTGCTCAGTTGGACTTCATTTCCAGCAATATCGTCGACTTGATTGCACAGATACTATTTAAATTGAACTGAGCTGGACGATGACATAATTGAATTCAATAATGAAATGCCTTTAACTGAAAATTGAGTGTTTAATCTTGTCATTTTACATTATTGACACTATTTTCCTATTTTGATATTGGAAGGTGCTTTGACACAATCTGTATTGTTAAAAGAGCTATATAAATAAAGGTGACTTGACTTTACTTGACTTAAAATATTTATAATTATTTAAAATTTCTCCCTAATTATATTTTTTTCTCCTTTAATTATCCTTTCTAAATATCCTACTGTGTCATACTATTTAGCTTTAATTCACAAATGTCCTGTAAATAATTTTGTGAACCATGCTTCTGAATTTGGGTGGGAAAAAAAGCATCTCTCAAGTTCTCAGTTAGACCATGTACTGTATGAAGCAAATAATTATACAAGTTACTAAACACTGTTGATGTTTAGCTCTGAAACACGTGTCATCATATACAATGACCTTCAGTAATTTTTTAATCTGGAAGTAAAGACAAAAATATTTCAGGACTGGAAGACTTTGTGCGTGTAATATCATGAGAGGATCACTATGCAATTTGTTCACTCAGCTGTTTTCATAGTCATTAATGTTTGTTCATATAATGCAGGGATTCCCAAATGTTTTTTTGTCAGCCAAACCCCTTGAAATAAAATATTTACTTTAAAAATATTAATATTTCAATAATTTAACAACACATTCACATGTTTATAGTTCTCTGATGTCATCATTTAGACCCTTTCTACATAATTCGAATCATCTCAGTCCACTTTCTCAGTTTTTTAAAGCATTTTTACTGCATTTTTCAAGTTGAATTACTGGTCCCTGTACCAACATTTTTCGTTTTATATTTGTTTTTATTATATTTTTCTTCAACTTAATGAATACTGCTCTCTATTGTGCTCATGGACTACATTAATCATGGCTGACTGTGAATAGAGAGCATTTCTACACTGACATCTGTAACTGAAAACTTCTTCTTTGGTTTGATCAGGGCTGAATTAATCAAATGGGCAACTGAGAATGTGCCCAGGGACATCACGTCCATGAAAGTGTATTAAACACACACACACACATCCAAAATAAACAGCTCATATAATATTTAGTTTGACCTCCTGTGGTGGACGATAAACTGTTTCTGAAGATAAAGCAGCCCTTTCACTGACCGTCTGTTGAAAAGCAAAACAAGTTTCAAGCCTTTTGTACTCTGTTTTCATGGAAAGTGCATCCTAGCAGTCATAACATGAAACATACACCATAAATGATAAAGAAACATCTGCAGGTCTGCACTGGGCATGTTATCTCACAGGAATAAAACTGGGAGTGTTTTTTTTTTTTTTTAACGTGCCATAATGTGATGGGTTTATGATATGACTGGAGAAGGAAACAGACCTAACAACTCCCCCTGGGGCTCCTGACACCGTCCCCACTCCCATAAACAGGAAACCGCGTAGATTAGAATTGCAGTCTGGGTAGCAAACACACACACACAAAGGGCACAAACTGTCTAGACATGTTTTTTTTTAACTTGGGGTTCAGGACAATCAGGTCAAGAATTTCTGCAAGTGAAGCAATACACGCATATAACACACATGCAGCTGTGGACACACACACACACACACACAGTTAAACGAATGAACAAAAGATGCAATTTGCCTTTGCCGTGGAGCAATACCCCTTTGTTTAAACCTCATTAGAGGATCCTCAAGCATTTCACATCTGCATGACTCCATGTAATAAT
Organism: Onychostoma macrolepis; assembly: GCF_012432095.1. Lineage (NCBI taxonomy): Eukaryota > Metazoa > Chordata > Actinopteri > Cypriniformes > Cyprinidae > Onychostoma > Onychostoma macrolepis. The sequence goes on along the minus strand of NC_081174.1, from coordinate 2,285,042 downwards.
TTCCTTCAACAGCTCACAATGAAGTCACTTCAGCAAGAGGTCATTTTGTTGCCTATAACTACATTTACATACTGCTGGTGACTAGGGTGGCCATCTGTACAGTTTTTCATCAGACAGTCCGGTTTTGAAATACCAAACCAGTCTACCAGAACAGCCTTAAGCCAGACACTCCTTTGTCCTATTTTAAGAATCATAGCAATATATCAGTATTTTATACTTAATCAATTAGTATATAATTGATAAATAATTAAATAAAAGAATAGTCTATGTTTAAGTTAACATTAAATGATATACACACAATATTTGCAATTTTGGTTGTTCTGCACTATTCTGCTCTGAAAATAGTTAGAAACCGACTCACAGCAGAGCGATCAACACAGTGGTGTTTTGTTTCTGATTGATTCATTGTTTCAGAATGAATCAGGTGAGTTAATGACTCAATTACCTATTTTTAAAGACAGTCACTTGGTGTGTTGCAGAATGAATTAGCAATTTTGAACAAAACGGTTGAATGAATGATTTCATGATTCACTCATTAAGACAATGACTTTTCCCCCAACATTTCATATTTCTATATTCAATATATTTTATATTTAAAACAATCTCACAGCATTATTTATGCAAGGATAACTGCAGTGTAAATGCATTCATGGCATTGCTGAGCCGCACTAAATAGTGTGTGTCACTAAACGCCACTTCAGGTGTAGATGCAGCTTTTTCCTCTGCAGTGCAACAGATTTGTTATAATGATTGTGATTGCATTATTATTCTAATTTAACTGACTGAATACATTTAAAAATTGTATCTAAATTGCATCAAAATTGCAAGAAATTAAAAGTAAATTAAATTAAATAGTCAACTTCTCCAAAGGGATTTTACAGTGCAGTCATGAGGTGTGTGTGTGTGTATGTGTGTGTATACTGTATATGTGTGTGTGTGTGTGTTTGTGTGTGTGTGTGTGTATATATATATATATATATATATATATATATAAACATGGGTCCTTATGTATACATTAGCTTATCACTGGAGTAATACCCAGAAATGGACACGTTTGTACTTTTTTTACTCCTCTTAAATGCTCAATATGTGGTCCTGCCAGTAACAGGCCCATCATTTGCTCACCTGACAAACAGAAACAGAGTTGAATATATCACTATGATATGGCTCTAAACCCCACAGCTGATAGAGATGGGCAAATGCACTCTGTTTGCTCAGACCTTACAGAGGGTCAAGCTCGGTGTGATGGGTCAGAAACTACAGCCATGTGATCAAATTCATCAATTTCACCATGATACTGCAAACAAACAGCAGCGCTCTCCAAGAGTCTATCAGCAGCTCCACAGAGCCACGTGAAGACGCTTAGATTTCAATGAGAACATATGGCTCAGCTGTGACATATGGAGACAAATGTACACGCTTTATGATATTTAATACCACAGTAAAGAGTGTTTTGTTGATGCATAACAAATGTTTATTTAAAGGAACATATCCAGGTATGGGGTAGTTGTGGCCTAATGGTTAGGCAGTTGGTCTTGTAACCTGAAGGTTGCTGGTTCGATTCTCGTGCCGGTGGGGATTGTGAATGAAGCAATAGTTGGAGCTGGAGCAATAGCTGCCCACTGCTCCGGGTGTGTGTGCATTTGTTCACTGTGAATAGTGGTTAAAGCACTATTTTCGAGTATGGGTCACCATACTTGACAATGCGTCACTAACTAACTTATTTACAACTTAATATCACTATTTATCACTATTAATATGCACTATTTTGTTCCTCAGTTTGTAAAGAACAGAGGAAATGTGTTTGGAGTAATGCAGTTGTAATTAAAGCAGGTAAAGGGCAGAAGGGTTTAAAGCAGAAATGTGCTTGTATTTTTGTTCAATCTTTTATATAATACAACCCAGTCTCTCTGTGAATGTGTCAAAAACTGAAGCATGGTCACTAAGAATGTTACTGCTTGCCAACAATAACATAATTGGGAATTTCATCAACGTGAAATGACATATTTTGGTATAATTTTCTCATATTTTTAGTTATGATTTTCATTTAGAACAAGAAAATACAAAAACAAATGACAGCACACCGCTCAGTGAATCCCTACTCTGATATAAATCAGCTTGTACTGTGAGTTTTCATCTGAGTTTTCCACAGGTGCTGATGGCAGTAAATTAGGAGTGTGTGTGTTTGTGTGTGTGTGTGTGTTTTGTGATGGTGTGTAAGTGTTTGATGACAGCCGCTAGCAGCACCCTCGCTGAGATTTACCGCAACTAACCTGTGTCTTTTTCATTAGGGATTCTGAGCAGCATCTGATTATGAGAAACAAAGCCCAAATGATCTGAGACAGTCGGTGTCATTAATGAGTTTCAAAGCTGTATGCTTAACACTTCCTGGTTTGAATTTCTTTAAACTAGAGCTTCTAGTTTTGCTGTTGTTACTAGTCCTTTAGAGAGCACTTTTACTCAGCAGCTAACTCCATTACTCTAAATGCTGGGACTGTCCTCTCAGGTCAAACCGTGGTTCAGTGGTTTCCTGAAGGGCAAATGCTAAAGACAATTTCAGTAATTCTTCCAGGAAGAAAACAAACAAGACCCCATGAAATGTAATTTTCTTTCCTGTGTTATTAACGGATCTAATATACTGGGAGAGAGCAATCCTTTCGCATTTCCATTTATTTTAATAACAGTTGCTCGGCTGGCACTACAGGACCCTTCTGGAAGTGTGCAATTTGCGTGCTGCCATCTTTGCTCATGGGCACTCAGTTGTGGCTTGATTTATTTAGATCACCTGAGCAATAAAGTTCATGTGATGGATCACTCGACTTGGAGAGGGAAAAATACAGGTCTACATCAGTCCTCTGAAAAATCAGACATCTATAACATAACGGTTGCAGGTGGTGTATATAATTCAGCCAGCGAAGTTTCTAAAGGTAGACATGTGCTTATAGTTTCCTCATATTGCTGTCTGGCCAACACAAACACATTCCTGCAAGCTTGAATAGAGTTGGGGTTGATTGAGCAAATGATGGGCAGTGTTTTAAAATCTTGTACGACTTCCTCTGCTGAGGGACTGTTTTAGCTTTAGGATCTGTATTCTCTCTGGACGCATTAACTCACACAGGAAGGAGCGGGCTTCGGATATGACAGAAAATATGGAAACTATAAAAGTGTAAGCCTCAGAACAGTTTCCAAACCTTTTACGTACCGTGCTGAGCTTGGCACACATGCAACTTTAAAGGGAGATTTCAAAATGTCTTTAAAGGACTAGTATGTGTACTCAGTGTTTAATGAGACTGGGGCATTTCTTTAGAGTTGGTCTAACAAGAAACCAAATCTGCTTACATAAGAACAATTAGTGTATCTGTGCATGTAGACTTACACATGACATTGCAATGGCTTTCTTTTTACTCTAATACATGAACATGGAGAGCAAATAATTAATTTTGTAAGCAGTTAATGCTTTATTTATATTATATTACTCTTAAACTGCCAAATGAATCATGGGAAATATAGTTTTCTGGTAAACTGCACTGTCATTTTATAGCAACAGTACAGAAAGTGTATACAAAATAATTGTACAGTTAAGATTCACATGTGAAATTGAATTACTGTTTGCGATCTGGGATCTTAGTCTGGGGTTAGATGATTTTTACACTCACAATTACTACGTGCCTGCTCATCTTGAATACAATCATGCCAACATGAGATGAAGGTCAAAAGTATTGGTCTCAAGAGTGCTTTATTAAACTGACCATTAAACATATGAAACATTCCTTCTTGGAATGTCTCCTGGTTAACGTTTAGTAACATTTTATACTCTAAGGACAATAGAGAGAGGAAGCATGATGGTACAAGAAAGAGAAAATATTGGATCAGACTCTATAAACAGACTTTCCTTTCATCCGTTTCTTTTTTCTTTTTGGCTCTTTTGACGAGCCGAACGCATATCAGCCTATAAAGCACATCCATAAAAGAAGGCCTGACAATTATGGCAGGATGTTGAGCGGTGAATTGATTAACATCAAACGCTGCATTTTAAAAGGAATGAGTCCACTGTTTAAAATGCTGGAGAGTGGATTACGGCTCTTTCATGGCAGGACTTCAACGCACCTCTCCTGCAGCCTTTTGACCTCCATATGGAGAGTATTGCATGTAGATATCATCACAGAAGAGCAATTTTACTACGGAAGTTTCGTGACTCAGGTTCAGTCGTATAACAGCCTTATAATGATACCTCAGTAGTCCAGTAATCATTTTCTGTGCCATTAAAGGTCAAGGGCAAATGAGGTAAAAGTCACAATTGCTTGAACACTGAGCATCGTGTTACAGCGCATGCCCTGAGAGAAAGACAGTAACCCTGTAGCTTGGTGCTTCGTTGCATGAGGAACTGTCGACAGCATGTGAAACAGCCTTCAGAGCTGTTAGACTGTGGTTTGCCAAGGAGTCTGTTCTCTCAGAGCCACTCTTTTCTTAATGGGGTCCATATGAAACAGTAGGACATGTTTTGGGGGAAGTGAGAGGATCTAGCCTTGCTTTCTGGGTGAAGATCTTCTCCCAGCAAACAGACTAATCTAATACAGAGAAAAGCTACAATTGTCATCCTTATCATCATTTCATTCCAAATCTGCATGATGTTCAAGAATTTCACTACACTCTTCTGTATATATTATATTAGTCTTCTGAAGCCGTATGATGATGCTTTGCATGGGGACAGATTAAATGTAAGCCTCATTCTCAAATATAATTCTCCATCCAGATATTCAAAATATCATCCAACCTGGTGCTGGTGAAGATCTGAGAGCGAACAGAGAATAACAACCAGTTCCTGCTATCATATTACTTACAGTGTAGTCACCATGAACTGTCAATGTATGAAAAAGAGTTGTGCAAAGACTCAAAATGTCTTCTTTTGTGCTCCACAGATGGAAAAAAAATAAAATAAATAACATTAGGGTTTGGAATGACATGAAGGTGAAGAAATGGTGACAAGATCTTCATTTTTTGGTTGAATGATCCCTTTAAAACTGCTACACTGATTTGACCGAATGGAGTCCTACCATGAAAACTGACAGAAATTTAATTTTTTGGAGAGTTCTTTTTGCAGAATTCAAACAACAAAGCGGTTTCCACTACTTCCACGTAGAGACAAATATTTCTTCTAGGCTCCTGGCCCGTACATTCGGTCCTCTTTGATCTAGCGGTTGAGTTGTGCTGCCCTTACAGGATTGGTGTTAGAAGCGTGTTTGGATTTTGACTGAGAACCTAAAGGTAGGGGGTCTTTTGAACCGAAGACTTTCTGAGACCAGCGCTGTGCCCTCGAGAAAGCCCCCGCTGCCCCAGCATGACTGTGTCTTTGATGAATGTAACATTAGCTGTTTTTAGAAAAATTTGTGGTATTTTGTTCATTGTGTGCCAGATGTTCAGAAACACTCTATTACTATATCATGAAGGCTTCTCAGGACCATCGTTCAAATGAGCAGCTACCACAGCCATGTCAAGTGCAAAATAAGAAAGACATGCTTTTTGAGGTGTTAAATAATGGTGCAACGTGACTGACTCCAAAACCTTAGTAAATCACACTGTTTGATTCATTAAATGTGTCTGAAAGTGAAACACAAAAATAACTATAGTCCTCTATAGATTAATATATCACTAATCTTCACTGCATGTCTTTAGTAAATCTTGACAGCATAATTTTTTAACACCAAAAGAGGGTTTGCACTGACACAAGCTGTTAGTAAATCTGGCCTTTTGTATATACTGCTATTATTTAATCAGCTACTTTGTTAAATCACATTATTTTCTTCATCCAGAACATACATAATAAATAAACTGAAAAACAACTTTTTTAGAAATCGCGATGATTGTGACAACATATAAATGAGCTCATTAACATACTGTATGACCATCCACGTTTACATTATTTGTCAAAAGTTACAAAATATTATGATTATTAAATGTTTTTAGTGAAGTCTCTTCTGCTCACCAAAAATACATTTATGTAATCAAAAAAAAAATTTTTTTTGAAGGATCGTCACACTGAAGAAATGATGCTGAAAAATCATCTTTGATCACAGCAATAAACTCCATTTTAAAATATATTCACATAGAAAATGGCTATTTTCATTTAAAATATTTCACAATATTTATTGTATTTTTGATTAAATAAATGCAGCCTTGGTGAGCAGAAGAGACTTCATTTTAAACATGAAAAATCATACATTTTCAGCAACACATCATATTGTATTTCATTTCACATGGGTTATGCAATCATAAACTAAAAGATGAAATAAACTGCCCAGGTGTGTGTATGTTTGCTTGAGCTTGAGGATGTTTTACAGAAACCCGTTCTTAACGAGAAAGACACAAAGCCGCCTACACACTATTCTATATTCACAGCATCATAAAAGGCTTTGGGCTGGTGTACAGTAGTTGTGTGAGTGTTTGTGTGTATCTCCCAGCAAACACACACTCCCACATTTTCACAGCATATAATAGGCCCTTGTGAGAACAGCAGAACTGTGCACATCTCGGACAGACTGTTCTTGTCAAGCCCACCTCCTCCAAGAACACAACACACGTCCATCTGTTAAATCCATTACAGCAGGCCAGAGATGCACAACAAGAACTCTGTCATTTCCTCCTCTCGCCTCCCTGGAGCTTGAGCCGCGTGACTGTGAGGTGAATCACGCCGCTGCCGTCTCAACCGAGCTCGTCCGCTCTGTGAATGCATCTTAAACAATCCACCTTCAGCTATGACGGACAGGTACACAAAGACACATGAAGATGACACTGAACAAAGAATGTTCTAGTTTAATTGTCGTGTCTATTACATGACAACCAGGAGTGGATGAAAGACCACTCAACAAGTGAGTCACAATTTGACATTCACACATACCGACACAACTAGTCAGAGGACTGGACACATCGACTCACTCGGTCTTCTGACTGTCTTCCACATGTGTGACCCTGGAGCACAAAAGCAGTCATAAGTAGCGCAGGTATATTTGTAGCAATAGCCAACAATACATACATTTTTTTTTTATGCCAAAAATCTTTAGTATATTAAGTAAAGATCATGTTCAATTTAGATATTTTGTACAAATTTCCTACTGTAAATATATCAAAACCTAATTTTTGTTTAGTAATATGCATTGCTAAGAACTTCATTTGGACAACTTTAAAAGTGATTTTCTCAATATTTAGATTTTTTTGCACCCTCAGATTCCAGATTTTCAAATAGTTGTATCTCAGCCAAATATTGTCCGATCCTAACAAACCACACACCAATGTAAAACTCACTCGGTCTTCTGACCATCTTCCACATGTTAGAAATAGTTTACTTTATTATTAGGATTAATATGCTGTAAGACACAATCAATAAATAGCAAATTGTAGGTTTAAACTCTCTTAAACCTGTTGGCTTTTTTCAACCTATTTTAAGTTCTGAACCCTCATGTTGTGTTCTGGTCATTTTGACCCAGAGAGGATTTTCTTTTCCCCAAATACTAGTTAATACTAGACTTTGCTCACATACAGTGGGGCAAAAAAGTATTTAGTCAGCCACCAATTGTGCAAGTTCTCCCACTTAAAAAGATGAGAGAGGCCTGTAATTTTCATCATAGGTATACCTCAACTATGAGAGACAAAATGAGAAAACAAAATCCAGAAAATCACATTGTAGGATTTTTAAAGAATTTATTTGCAAATTATGGTGGAAAATAAGTATTTGGTCAATAACAAAATTTCATCTCAATACTTTGTTATATACCCTTTGTTGGCAATGACAGAGGTCAAACATTTTCTGTAAGTCTTCACAAGGTTTTCACACACTGTTGCTGGTATTTTGGCCCATTCCTCCATGCAGATCTCCTCTAGAGCAGTAATGTTTTGGGGCTGTCGCTGGGCAACACGGATTTTCAACTCCCTCCAAAGATTTTCGATGGGGTTGAGATCTGGAGACTGGCTAGGCCACTCCAGGACCTTGAAATGCTTCTTACGAAGCCACTCCTTCGTTGCCAGGCGGTGTGTTTGGGATCATTGTCATGCTGAAAGACCCAGCCACGTTTCATCTTCAATGCCCTTGCTGATGGAAGGAGGTTTTCACTCAAAATCTCACGATACATGGCCCCATTCATTCTTTCGTTTACACGGATCAGTCGTCCTGGTCCCTTTGCAGAAAAACAGCCCCAAAGCATGATGTTTCCACCCCTATGCTTCACAGTAGGTATTGTGTTCTTTGGATGCAACTCAGCATTCTTTCTCCTCCAAACACGACAAGTTGAGTTTTTACCAAAAGTTCTATTTTGGTTTCATCTGACCATATGACATTCTCCCAATCCTCTTCTGGATCATCCAAATGCTCTCTAGCAAACTTCAGACGGGCCCAGACATGAACTGGCTTAAGCAGGGGAACACGTCTGGCGCTGCAGGATTTGAGGCCTTTGTTACTTTGGTCCCAGCTCTCTGCAGGTCATTCACTAGGTCCCCCGTGTGGTTCTGGGATTTTTGCTCACAGTTCTTGTGATCATTTTGACCCCACGGTGAGATCTTGCATGGAGCCCCAGATCGAGGGAGATTATCAGTGGTCTTGTATGTCTTCCATTTTCTAATAATTGCTCCCACAGTTGATTTCTTCACACCAAGCTGCTTACCTATTGCAGATTCAGTCTTCCCAGCCTGGTGCAGGTCTACAATTTTGTTTCTGGTGTCCTTTGACAGCTCTTTGGTCTTGGCCATGGTGGAGTTTGGAGTTGGACTGTTTGAGGTTGTGGACAGGTGTCTTTTATACTGATAACGAGTTCAAACAGATGCCATTAATACAGGTAACGAGTGGAGGACAGAGGAGCCTCTTAAAGAAGAAGTTTCAGGTCTGTGAGAGCCAGAAATCTTGCTTGTTTGTAGGTGACCAAATACTTATTTTACCGAGGAATTTACCAATTGATTCTTTAAAAATCCTACAATGTGATTTTCTGGATTTTTTTTTCTCATTTTGTCTCTCATAGTTGAGGTATACCTATGATGAAAATTACAGGCCTCTCTCATCTTTTTAAGTGGGAGAACTTGCACAATTGGTGGCTGACTAAATACTTTTTTGCCCCACTATAGAATATACCAACAAATATGATCATTTTTGGACTTTTTTTTTTTTTTTACTGCAAAATGAAATGCTTACAAAAACTTTTTTTGTAAATCTGTCATTTTATATATATATATATATATATATATATATACTAGGGGTGTCAATGTTAACGTGTTAATGCATGCGATTAATCTAAAAATTTTAACGCATTGATATTTTTTTAACGCAAATTAATCGTTTGATAAGCTTTGACCCCAACTTCTTCCCGTCATTGCAGCGCGGAAGGTTATCTATCATTGTGTGATGAGGGTACAGTGAGCCAGTGTTGCAAGGGTAACGGCACAAGCGGGCTATTTTGAAAATACAGTCGGGGGAAAAATTATAGAGCCGTGGGTTGCGTTTTTTTGGGCTACTTTTATAATGTACCGCATTATAAATAAAAAGACAAATAAAATAGATCCTTTTACTAATGTGTATTATACTTGGAATGTATCCCTGGCAACTTAAGAACGGTGAGGTGGTTATAACATCACAAACAACGTGAGTTTCAGCAGAGCATACATGTTAAGGCTTTTACACAGCAGAAATAAACATTACAACAGCCACTATAGATTATATAAGATAATAAACACACGATTACGATAGATATGGTCTGTATGTGATTTTCTTGAGATGAATGTGTACATCTATGCTAATTTGTGCAGCGATATAAAAGGCTATAAGTAGACAACAGTAAATGACCAAAGTCCACATGTGATCGCAAAAGGAAGTTATTACAAACACTCAATGGTGGTTTGAAGTGAGTTCTGAGTAAAAGTGCACTATTAATCTCATAAATTGTCTTATGTAGCATGATGCTAATATTAGCTCTAATTTTGTTGTATTTATTTAGAAATATTTTTGATAATAGTTAAAAAAAAATTATTTGGTCTAAATTGACATTTTATGTAATTCAATTGCATAACAATTTTCCATCCATTTAGATTACATAGTTTTAACATAAACAAATCAATAAACTTAATATGATTCATATCCATCAGTCATACGTGAATGAAACAGGTAAGATTTATGTAATAATTCACAGCAAAGTCCCCACACTGCTCAGTGTTTATGTGTTTCCACACTACAGAGTGTTCAAGTAGAATTGAAGCAGTGCTGGAGTTAAGAAGATAATTATGTGATGATTGATCATTAATGATGAACAGCTGCTGTTATCAAGAAGAATCACCGAAGGAAAGAGAAACACAAGAACTACAACTGACTTCAGCCACAGACGAAGATGAAATCAACTGAAATAAAAGAAGACATTAAATCTCTCAAGATCTGATTAAACAGCATCAGATTGACCAGATTGACTTTATTTCTGTCAGACTTCTAGAGAAGCTCTTATTGAGAATTAACAGAGGTTTAGATGCTTTATTGTTTTGTTTGAAATCAGCATCAAAGGGACCATTGTTTCCTTTTGTTGGGCTCTTGACCCTCAACATTTTGGTGTTAATATTACACTGATTGCTTTAACTGTGTGTTTATATAAAACACGCTTAGCTTAACCAGCAAAGCTAAGAAAAAAAAAAAGAGTTTTCACTTTTCAAGTCCAACATCTGATTGTATGGATGTAGTACTGCTTTAGATTTTTTATATAGCTTCAGATCTAGTAGTCTTGTAAAATCAGATCATTTAAATAATTTACAAATCACTTTGTGCACAAAAAGTTTTCATCTGTAACAATGCAAAGACCACAGACATTAAGAATCAGCGTATGAATCTCAACAATGGTGACAGTCAACAAAATGCTTCATGTTGCAATGCATGCTGGGTACCAGCATAGTGCAAGACTCTCCCATGTATCCCAGCATGCATTGCAGCATGAATAAACAACACAGCTGAATTGTCTGATTATTTTCTTTTATTCTTACTATTTTATTTTACGTATGCTGTTATAGTTGTGACTTTTAGTAGCTTGTTTTGTGATATTCAGAGTTTCATCTGAATATTTTCTTGACTGTCACCATTGTTGAGATTCATACACTGATTCTTGATGTCTGCGGTCTTTGTATTGATACAGATGAAAACTTTATGTGCACAAAGTGATTTGTAAATTATTCAAATTATCTGATATTTACAACACTACAGGATATGAAGCTATGAAAAAATCTAAAACAGTATAATGCCTATATAATCAGAAATTGGACTTGGAATGAGGTCAGTGGATCATCTACCCACAACTCTTTTAAACTAAGTGTGTTTTAAATGATCACACAATTAAAACAACCAGTGTAATATTAACACCAAAATGTCAAGGGTCAAGAGCTCAACAAAAGGAAACACTGGTCTCTTTGATGGTGATTTCAAACAAAACAATAAAGCATTTAAACCTCTGTTAATTCTCAATAAGAGCTTCTATAGAAGTCTGACAGAAATAAAGTCAATCTGGTCAATCTGATGCTGTTTGTGAAGCTGTTTAATCAGATTTTGAGAGATTTAATGTCTTCAGTTGATTTCATCTTCAGCTGTGGCTGAAGTCAGTTGTAGTTCTTGTGTTTCTCTTTCCTTCGGTGATTCTTCTTGATAACAGCAGCTGTTCATCATTAATGATCAATCATCACATAATTATCTGCTTAACTCCTGCACTGCTTCAATTCTACTTGAACACTCTGTAGTGTGGAAACACATGAACACTGAGCAGTGTGGGGACTTTGCTGTGAATTATTACATAAATCTTACCTGTTCCATTCACTTATGACTGATGCATATGACTCACATTAAGTATATTGATTTGTTTATGTTAAAACTATGTAATCTAAATGGATGGAAAATTGTTATGCAATTGAATTACATAAAATGTCAATTTAGACCGAATCATTTTTGAGTGTACTGGGATTGAAGCGATGTGGCTTGGTAAATGTTTTATTGCCAGTATAAAGGCTGATAATGGCTGAATAAAAACAAAAGAATATTGATAAAAGAATAATAAGGATTATGCCTCATACCTGGCGGAAGTGTGAAAGGTTCTGCTTCCTTAAACTAGTTTGTCATGCATTTCTTTTTCAACACATTTACAGGTAAATCCTAGTATTTTAAATTTGGGTAACACTTTACAATATGGTGACACTAATATGCATTAATTCATGCTTAACAAATGCAAAGATAATCATGAGTTAATGTGTAACTCATGAAGAACTAAACCATTTATTAACAATTACTGCATCAGCAACAAATGAACATTTGATATGATTCATAGAGTAAGTAATCAATAAATTGTTATCAGTTAAATGTGTCATAATATATTAACTACCTAATAACTTATTTTATTAACTAATGAAGTAAATTCATATGTTAATTACCACATTGGGTCGAAGCCATGCCTTTAAACTTCCAGTTGTCTGCTTTAATTAATCATTAGCTAATGATTTGCATGGTATCATTATGTTATGACTTTACTTGTTGAGGCACTCGACTAACTAACTAATTCAAAATCTATACACAATGACATATTACTTAACAATTAGTTAATATTCATGTGCATCAACAAGTAAAGTCATAACATAATGATACCCATGCAAATCATTAGCTAATGATTGTATATATGTATGTATATATATATGTATATATATATTATGACCAAATCTTGTATTCAATCTTTTCATCAAACATTGGCAAAATTATTCACAAAGTTGTTGCTTTTTTCTCACTCAAAAACTGAGGTGTATGAGCTCAAATCAATGAGGCATATGATCAATCAGTTCCAAAAAGAAATACAAAACTCTGTGATAATTAAAAGAAACAGGTTCTAAATCCAATATTTGAATTCAATATTTGGCAATAACAGTACAATGAGAGATCTATAAGCAGTTTTTTGTAGGTTGGTCATGTAGTAAAGGATTTTCAACACAGAGCAAGGGTTAAAGTAAGGCTAATAAAGTCCTCAGAGAAACAGTAGAAATGGGCACTTTCTTCAATAATGTCTTGCTCAAAATATAGGTGCACATTTGTTACAGAAATAATTTTTTGTTTTGGTCGACATTTTTCCACAATGGTTCCACCTCTGGCGGTGCAGCAAAGACATGAACGAGCCACCAGATGCTTGTGTGTCGTTGATACACTTTTATTTCCCATGAATCAAGCAGGTAATTCAAGCCTTTGGAAGTGCTGACTGGCCGGACAGGAGTGTGTAAATGAGGGCTGCTGGGTAATAGACCCCTGACGGCCTGGCTAACCTCATGCTGAAACACACGGCAAAGCAGCGCTGAAGAGCTATACGTCTGGCCAGCCAATGCAATATTCATTTTTACAGTGTTTTTCTGTGCAATAGATTCCAGAAGACAGAATAAGAATGCAATACAAGATCTTTTGAACTATTATGAAATATCTTCCAACTGAAAATGACTAAATGTTAAGGTTAAGGTAAAGTCTTTCAGTAAAGCTTTAAGAAAACCATTCCATCATTTAATAGGCTATTATGGGTTTCAAATCAATCTTTCATGTGTGATATTCATTTGAAAAGAGCTGGAAGGACGTGTGTGTGGGTAAATAATGGCAGAATTTTCATTTTTGGGTAAAATATTCCTTTAACCTTCACGGGTCTCAGCTGAATAACACTCAAAAAATACCTCATTTAAGGATGAATATTGGCTAAGTCAGTGCTGAAAACATTTACAGCTGCAGAATGAACAGCAGAGGAATGAAAAGCAGGAACCCAGGACATTAAAGCCCACATCTGTCCTCAACAATAACACGATCCATTTAGCACAACACAAAGCTCAAAGTCACTGAGAACAGGACAAATGCCCGTGGATCACAATTCTCCATGAAGACTCCAGAATATTGATATTCCATCCTGGTCTGGAGAGCAACTATAGATGCAGGTCTTTGCCTAAAAGCCTTTGCGAACAAGAAGATCATCATATGAAATGATGCAATACTGCATTCATGTTTTACAAGAGAAGCCACAGCAAATGCAGCCAATGTCACAGAGACCTTCAGCCCATCAGCAAGGTTAAGTAACTAGGCTTCCTGAAAAGCATAACATTGGCCATCCTAATTGTGATTATGCATCAGAAGAATGAGATGTAAAGAAAAAAAAATGTCCATTTACTGCATGAACTTTCTAAAGACTACTGAGCCTTTCTGAAACTGACACTGAATATGTTGCTAAACTAGCAGCATATTTTAACTAAATTAAAATATTTTGTCATTACTCATTGCTCTCGAATTAAATATATTTCTATAACACTGTTATAAATAACTTATAATACTGTTATAAATAACACAAATGTTCAGCGTTTGAAGCCATTTTTTGGAAGAGATTAAAGATTTTACTCAGCAAGGTCACATTAAATTGCTCAAAAGTGACAGTAAAGACATTTATAAGGTTACAAACTATTTCTACTGTAAATAAATCCTGAAAAACAAAATGCGTCATGGTTTCCACAAAAATATTCAGCAGCACAACTGTTTTCAATATTGATAATAATCAGAAATGTTTCTTGAGCAGAAAATCAGCATCTTCGAATGATTTCTGAAGGATCATGTGTGTCACGAATCCGGTTCGTGGCCTTCCGTCTGATTGCCACCAGAGGTCACCCTTTCATCATATTGGCTCTCACACAACACAAACTGTTGCACGTCACCTCCGGACTACAGTTCCCATCATCCATTGCACTGACGACACACACACACAGCTGATTGCACTGATCACACACAGCTGATTCCCATTTGCACGCCTTACTTAAGCCATGGACTTTCTCCCCCTCACTGCCGAGTATTGTATAGCGTTTATCACTCTCCAAGCGATAGCTACTCTACGGAGCCCAGTTTGTTGTCATAGTCTTGCCTTACCTTTTTACCCGTGTTTGGATTATTGCTCTTGTGTTTTGGATTACCCCTTCATCTTGCCTTTCGGACTCTGTTTGCCCTGTTTGGATTATTGCTCGTGTACTCGGATTACCCCTATTGCCAAGCCCTTTGGACATTGTTTGCCAATCGTCGACCCACGCATGCTCTCGGAATACACTCGTGTCTTGTCCCTGCCATTCCTGTTTGCCGTTGTTTGACCCTGTCTGTGATTCGACTATATTTATTAATAAAAGTTTGCATTTGGATCCGCTCGCCTCTCGTCTCATCGGCTCCGTTACAATGTGACACTGAAGACTGGAGTTATGATGCTGAAAATTCAGCTTAGAAATTTCAGGAATACATTACATTTGAACAGATATTCAGTAACAGAAAACAGTTACTTTAAATTGTAATAATATTCCATCATATTACTGTTGTTACTGTATTTCTGATTAAATAAACGAAGCCTTGGAGACTTTTTTGAAAAACATGACAAAATCTTACTGACTTCATTTTTTTTTTATTAAGAAATTTCATATATATTAACTATGAGCTTGTCAACAAAGGTAGATTATGTACAGGACCAAAAGGGTTTGGGGACTCTGATGGTCAGTCAATTTCAACTCAATATTTCACAACTACAAATTCAATGTAATTTCTCGTTATTTAAACATCTTGCAAAACACACAAGAAGGGGCCTCTGAAGACACCCTGGGCCCCAACAGGATCCTGCCCTAAATGTCATAATCTTGGCACGCCCAGATTTTGCTATAGTTTGAAAGCACCTCTGCATCTGAAGTGTATCTACAGTCTATAGCTCCTAAAACCCTGATTCTATTAGGTTTGAAGCAGAGCCCCTTCATGTGCATCGACTGTTTATTTTATTCTGAAGTCGAGGTTTGGTTTCCTAGTCACATGTCTCTCAGACCACTTCCTGTCAATGGCCTTTGAAATGTCAAACTTAAATAATGCATGGACCAATCAAAACATTGGCTTTAAGCACCATGCGTCACATGGCATTTCCACTGCAGTAGATCACCTCTGATAAATGGTGTGGTGCGCTACGAGAAAACCATGCATGCAGACAGCATTCATATTTCATACCTCCGCGCCTCTTAACATTTGCTTTGTCGTAGATCTCAGACGTGGCGCGTCCACATTACATTTGTAATGCGTGGCAAAATACATAAGCCATATATAATAAGCATTTTCTCTCCTCGGCTAACAGCGTGACTGCTGTCTCATATATCTTGTGAAGCATTATGAATTCAATCACATTTTCTGAAAAATGAAATTGAGAGTAATAACAATGTTAGCTGCGCTCTGACTTTCACTCTCACTCACACACACACACACACACTGTGTCAGAGCTGGGAAACGGGTTTATTGAGCTGGACAAACAGGAAAGGAACTGATGCCACCTGCATTATGATCACACACACACACACACACACACACTTCTGTGAAAGAAGCATTACACATAACTTATGCTTAACATCTTCATCATTCTCCTCCAGCAGTGACATTAACTGAGGTGTTTGTACAGAAAGATGTTTCACCTGACAAAATGATGCCTCCTCTTTCAGAAGAGATCTTAACAAGGTCTCAAACGCAGCTCAGATTTGCCAAAACACAGGGTAACACTTTATTTCGATAGTCCACTTTAGGCATTCTACTAACAGTAAGTAACTTTGCAACTACATGTCAACTAGCAGTCATTAGAATATTAGTAGACTGTCTGCTTAATATCTTCTTTATTAATATTTTATTTGATTATTTTGTTCTGGAAGTATTACAATGACTAGTCAACACATCAATAGAAAAACATATGTAACGCTCATTGTAGCTGTGAAAATGTTAAAATGTGTAAGAATCACCGAAGCCAAACTTTAATTGGAAGAAAGTACAGTGTGCCAGCTCAATTTAGATCAATTAACAGATCTGAACCAACATTCATTTATTCCCTTGTGAAAAAGAAGTGTGCTTAATTTGAATGAATGAGCAATTGTTGTGTACTTAAAAAACCTAACTGTAAGAATATTTAAAAACGGGAAAATATAATATTAATGAAATAAAGGCCATTTAAATGCAATAAAAAGTAGCTTCATCATTACAAATGTGAAATTGCACATAATGTTCAAAATAAAAACAAGTGTATAACTGCATTATATTTCAGTTTACCAGAAATGATTGTCAGTACATTCAGTGTTAATTATGAATTATATAAAAAAGTCTTTAAAAGCACTCTAAAGTTTATATAATTTTAAGTTTATATAAAGTTAATATAGATTATAACTATAAAGCATTTTCATTTAATTGTAGTTAATATGAACATTAACATTCTTTTGTTTAATTATGCTAAGCTGTACTTCTTCACAAAGTTTATAAACAGCTTTAATGAAATGCAATTTTGTTGCACAACCTTGACAGGTATTTGAAGAGACCATGGATTAGAGAGCTTCATGTTAATATTATCCCAGTCACAGTCATCATATTGTTGCTTTACTCTGAGGATCAGATCAGAAGTGAATCAGCAGTCCAACCTGATTCCCACTGGCTCCTGTTAGTCCGGACCGGAGCGCACACAGATGTCAGTAAAGGATCTGGAGTCATTGGCCACGTGTGCTGAACTGCTGCTGAGAGAGTGAGGGTCAGCACACAGATGGACAGATAAAGAGAGAAAAAGAAACCGGATCCATCATCAAAGATTGAGCAGTGAAGAGAGAGGGAGAGACAAGCAGGAAAGGGTAAGCAACAGAGCGGAGCATCAGAAGATGAAAAGAGTGACTTCCTAGAGAGTTCAACGAGCCACCTATGAAAACATTAATGGAGTGTGCGTGCATGTGCGTGCGTGCATGTGTGTGTGTGATATGATTCTAATACAGGTCAAAGTTCAGAACTTCATTCTGTGATTCTGCTTACAGGTCTACACTGCATTCATACTGTAGTACTGTACTGCAATTCACTGCTTTCCTCACTGAAGAGTACTTTAATAACCCTAGCAAATGTTCAGTATCTATTAATGGCTAAAGTCTGATAACACTGTATTCAGCACAAACTGGGCTACAATAATATGTGAGCAGCATGAAAGTACATGTTTGTGTTTTTGAGAAAACAATGTTTATGTGTGATTAGTGAAAAACACTGAAATAAGGCCATAAAACACATACAGAATATTTGTTCACCAGACTTTTGAAAACTGGATGTGGTAGACTAGTTTTTGCTACAAAATTAAGTGAAAATTATCCTGTTCACTCCATCACAGAAAACAATATATTGATTTAACATTTGTAAAACATGTTTCGTGATCGAAAGCCTGTATGCGAGGGAGTGACAATGGTCATGAATATTTAGTGATTCACACCTGAGAGACAAAGCCTCCCATAATGGGCCATCAATATGAATGTGACTGAGGCAGGTAAGAAAGAGTGAGGAGAGTAAAATAATGTGGGTTTTTGATTAGTATTTGCTTTTTATTTACAATACAGTATAATAAAAACATACACAGTGAAGGTCAAGGACACATGATTGAACATACTGATATGAACACTGAGACTTGAATAGTAACACACCTCTGTGCCAAACATTCATTCATAGTGTTAACGCTCACACTACTTTTATATCTTGTGGTTTTATATGTTATAAAACATTAAAAAAAACATCCTGGCATTGTGAGACATTTACACAATGAAATGACACATTGTCAGTCCTCTGTCGTGTGTGTCATGTGTTCCTGCCTCTTGTGTCTATATTTGGTCATGTTCCTGTCCTTGTTAAGTGTGATTATTAGTTAAGTCTTGTCCAGCTGTGTTTTAGTCATTATCAGTAATTGTCATGTGTATTTAGTTCCTGCCTGTTTAGTTAGTTTTCGTCTGATCTACTCGTTATTCCCCAGTGTTCCTATCTGTGTCAACCTTGCCTTGTCTTGCCCTGTCCTGATGTCATCATTAAAGACTATTATTTTGAAGTGTATCCTCGTCTGCGTGTTCCTCGTTCCTCCCTGCTGTGTGCACCGTGACACACATATTTCAAAATGTCTCACTTGATTTCATACATGTAGTCAGGAATTATAGTTTGGGAAAAGTCTTACTAGAAAAATGTGCACAAGTTATGTCACAGTAACACAATAAAAACAGATGCAATTAATCTTAGGCTACTCATCAGAATGATATGCTCCACTGGATATAGCTGCGTGACGCATCGTGTTGTGATGTAAATTATGGATTATTTCTCTTAACGCGTCTTCTTCCAGAAACAAAAAGTAGGCAGGATGAACTTGTTTGCTTACGCGGAAGCGATGTGGGCGTTTACATGTGCGTTGACATCGCATTGGTTTCATACGGATTACTTTAACAGAGAATATTTGTTTTGGACGTGACTTACTTCATTTAAAAGTAGATATTTTAAGCTTTCTATGCATATATTTATATGTCTTTGAGGCAAGTATTCACTAAGATTCATGTTGTTTTTATGGGTCTGTGAAGAGAGGTGACAGAGACAAAGCCGACAGAGAACGCACCCTGTTTATTTTCTTTATTTTTTTAAAAGCACATTGTTTTGTTGTTATTATGACTGTACACAAATAAAAGTAGACCCTTTGCAGTTTCAAACGATACCTTATTCTTATCTGTACGATCAAAACTATTTAGTATTTTTAGTTCATTCCGCGGTCATAAAGAAAATACGAGACAGCCCGCGCTGGTGCGGGCTTCGACCCCAGGGGGTTAACCCCAACTCTTTCATGTGAGCGAGAATGACATCTCGATGCCGAACCGCTATCTGCCCTGATTGAGCTAGTATCAACCAATCGTCGATGTAATTCAGTATGTGGATGCCCTGGAGTCGCAGAGGAGCCAGAGCAGCATGCATACACTTTGTGAAAGTGCGGGGTGAGAGTGCAAGGCCGAATGGAAGAACCCAATATTGGTAAGCTTTGCCCCAGAAAGCGAACCAGGAACTTCCAGCTGGTACACGGGTGGGGCTGCTCCCACCCAGCAGCCCCAGAAGTTAGAGAGTGGTATGGGAGGAACCGCTGAAATTCCGCCGGTTGTTTACAGGCCTCCAGGAACCTGTCGACGACCGAGTTGATGGTGTCGCCGAACAGGCCAGAAGGCACAAGTGGGGCATTCAGTAGGAAGACCCTGTCCTTCTCTCAAATGCTTCTCCACAGCCACCATTGCTGCCATAGACCTGCCGATAGCACGGGCGGTCTCTTTGGCAGCGCGGAGAAATAGATCAGCTGTACTCCTAAGCTCAGTGATGTCATCTGCTTTCACTTCCTTGCCCTCATCTGACTCCTTAAGCAGGTCGGCTTGGTATGCCTGTAACATCGTATGCAAGCATTCACCAGCCTGACCTGCTGCCGTGTACCATTTGCCCACTAATGCTTCACCTGACGTCACTTCCTGTTTGTTGCTGCCGCGTGTTTTGAGTTTGAGCTCCGTCAAGTTAATTCTTTATCATCTATTTTCTATCTTAAAATCAATTTTATATACCATAATTTTCTTTTCTATATCGTGTGAATATATCCCCCATCGCATTCTACAACAAAAACAATCACAGCGCAATGTTATCACTAGTTTTATTTTGATTTCCTGAGTCCGCTATTAGCTTATAGCCCGTTAGCATCACCAGCGTGGTTCCCGCTATTCTCGCTTACACTACTAATACTATTCTATTCATGCACATTACCATTGTTTCACTGTTACTTGCTTTAATGGTGTATTTGTGTCTACCTTTGAGTGCAGGTGGAGGCCGTGGAGAAGCAGATCCACGACCTGGTGGAGACACAGGCCCAGCTGAGAGAGTGGCGAGCCGCGCTGGAAACATCCCGAGCTGACGCTCACAAGTCTGGGGTAAGTATACAGTGTGCTGCTAACACTCCCACCACCTCTACTCCGTGTGTTTCTCTGCACAGGCCCCATGCACCCAGGACCCGATCTTCCCAGGTGTCTTTCACTCCGGTGCCCGGACACCATGGACCCTGGGTGCACCAGCAGTGGAAGACGAGAGCCAGGCCCCGGGCGAGGATCTCTCCCCCTCCGCCGCCTCCGGCCTTTGAGATCTCCACCCGGAACCGCTTCGCTTCCCTTCGCGAGACGGAACGCGGCGCTGTGATCGTCGGAGACTCCCTCGTCCGGCACGTCCGTGCTACGTTAGCTGAAGGTAAAGTGCACACTCACTGTCTCCCTGGCTCTCGTGTTCTCGATGTTTCTGCACAGATACCCGAGATCCTGAAGGGCGACGAGAGCATTGCAGCTGTTATGATTCATACGGGGGTTAACAACACCAAGCTGCGGCAGACGGAGACACTGAAGAGGGACTTCAGGAGCCTGATCGAGATGGTATGCAGCACATCACCCGCGATGACAATCATCTTGTCAGGACCGCTTCCCACATATCGACGAGGACATGAAAGGTTCAGTAGACTGTTTGCTTTAAACAAATGGTTATTGTCATGGTGTAAAGAACAGAAACTGCTCTTTGTTAATAATTGGAATCTTTTCTGGGAGCGTCCTAGGCTTTTCCGTGCTGATGGCCTGCACCCCTGGAGAGTCAGAGCAGAACTTCTGTCGGACAACATCTCCAGGACACTACGTTCTATATGACTAGTAAGCAAATTCTCAAATAACTGCTATGATGACTTTTGTTCTACACACTTAAATGAGAGAAGTACTTGGGTTGTGCAATCTATACAGACTGTGTCTGTTCCCCGAATAGTGAGGTCAAAATATAAATTTAATGCAGGATCTAGAAAAAATCTGGTCATGATTAAACCAGAAAAATGCAAAATAAATGAACAAAAACAATTTTTAAAGCTTGGGCTCCTAAGCATTAGGTCACTCACACCCAAAGCAGTTATTGTAAATTAAATGATCACAGATAATAGTTTTGATGTACTCTGTTTGACTGAAACCTGGCTTAAACCAAATTATTATGTTGGTCTAAATGAGTCTACTCCACCAAACTACTGTTATAAGCATGAGCCCCGTCAGATTGGTCGTGGCAGCGGTGTTGCAAAAATATATAATATAATTCTCAATGTTACTCAGAAAACAGGATACAGGTTTAACTCATTCGAAATACTTCTACTTAATGTTACACTGTCAGATATGGAAAAGAAATCTCTTCTATCTCTTGCTCTGGCTACTGTGTATAGACCGCCAGGGCCATATACAGATTTTCTAAAAGAATTTGCAGATTTCCACTCAGACCTATTGGTTAATGTTGATAATGCGCTAATTGTTGGAGATTTTAACATTCACGTTGATAATACAAATGATGCATTAGGACTTGCATTTACTGACCTAATAAATTATTTTGGAGTCAAGCAAAACATCACTGGGCCCACTCATCGTTTTAATCATACACTAGATTCAATTATATCACATGGAATTGATCTTATGACTAGCTACATAATACATTAGAAGCTGTTGCTCCCATCAAATTGAAAAAGGTTAGAGAAAAACGTACTGCGCCATGGTACAACAGTTATACCCATTCTCTCAAGAAGGAAATTTGTAATCTTAAGCGCAAATGGAGAAAAACTAACTTGGAAGTTTTTAGAATTGTGTGGAAAAACAGTATGCCCAGCTATAGACAGGCTCTAAAAGCTGCCAGGACCGAGCATATCTGCAAACTCATAGATAATAACCAAAACAATACAAGGTTTTTATTTAGCACAGTGGCTAGATTAACAAATAACCAGACGCTGCTGGATCTAAAAATTCCCTCACAGTTCAATAGTAATGACTACGAATTTCTTCACTGATAAAATAGATAACATCAGAAATACAATAACAAATGTAGATTCTACAGCGTCTAGCACTTCAGCTTCATTCATCGCACCCAAAGAAAAAGTGCAGTGCTTTACAACTATAGGACAGGAAGAGCTAAATAAACTTATCACTGCATCTAAACCAGCAACATGTTTATTAGATCCTTTACCCACTAAATTACTGAAAGAGTTGTTACCTGTAGCAGAACTTCTTCTCAATATTATTAACTCATCGTTATCTCTAAGTCACATTCCAAAACCATTTAAGCTGGCAGTTATTAATCCTCTTATTAAGAAACCACAACTAGATCCTAGTGAACTGGCAAATTACAGACCTATTTCAAATCTTCCGTTTATGTCTACAATTTTAGAAAAAGTTGCATCTGCTCAATTGTGCTCCTTCTTGCAAAAAAATCATATCTATGAAGAATTTCAGTCAGGTTTCAGGCCCCACCATAGCACAGAAACTGCACTTGTTAAGATTACAAATGACTTGCTTCTTGCGTCAGACCAAGGCTGCATCTCATTGCTTGTTTTACTTTATATTAGTGCTATGTTCGAAAGTAGATCATGACATACTCATAGATCGATTACAAAACTATACAGGTATTCAAGGGCAGGCTTTAAGACGGTTTAGATCCTTCCTGTCCGATCGCTACCACTTTGTTTATTTAAACAGGGAGTCATCTTAATTATCACCAGTAAAGTATGGAGTGCCACAAGGATCTGTCCTAGGTCCTCTGCTATTTTCAGTATACATGTTGCCCCTTGGTAATATTATTAGAAAATATGGGATTAGTTTCCATTGTTATGCTGATGATACTCAACTATATATCTCAACAAGATAAGATTAAATTTCTAAATTATCTAAGCTAACAGAGTGTGTTAAAAATGTAAAAGATTGGATGACCAATAATTTTCTCATATTAAATTCAGATTAGACAGAGATATTACTTATTGGACCAAAAAACAGTACACAGAATCTCTTGGATTACATTTTGCAACTAGACAGATGTACTGTTACTTCCTGTTATATTAGACAACAACTTGTATTTTCAAAATAATATTTCCCATGCTACAAATGCAGCATTCTTCCATCTTAGAAACATTGCCAAGCTACGAAACATGTTACCTGTTTCTGATGCAAAAAAAGCTAGTTCATGCATTCATGACCTCTAGACTGGACTATTGTAATGCACTGCTAGGTGGTTGTCCTGCATCTTCAGTAAACAAGCAACAGGTAGTTCAAAATGCAGCGGCTAGAGTCCTTACCAGGTCAAGAAAATATGATCATATTACCTCAATTTTACAGTCCCTGCACTGGCTACCTATTAAGTTCCATATCAGTTACAAAATATTACTACTTACCTATAAGGCCCTTAATGGTTCAGCTCCTGCGTACCTAATTAGTCTTCTATCACGCTACAATCCATCACACTCCCTAAGGTTGCAAAACTCTGGACTTTTGGTAGTACCTAGGATAGCAAAATCCACTAAAGGAGGTAGAGCTTTTTCGCACTTGGCTCCCAAACTCTGGAATAGCCTTCCTGATAACGTTCGGGGGTTCAGACACACTCTGTCTGTTTAAATCTAGATTAAAGACACATCTCTTTAGCCAAGCATTCACGTAATGCATCTCATAATCTTGTACTGCAGTTATATCTGATAAAATGCACACTTTTATTCTTTAGCTTGGGTTGAACAAATCATTTTTGCTTGGTTGGAATAGCAGCTACTCTAATTTTGTCCCTATTTGTTTGTTTGATGATTGACATCCCGTGGTAATTAGGAAGTACACAAGCTTCAGTCTGGATCCAGAACACCTGAGAAGAGATGATGTCAACCCCTCAGAGGACCTCAGATGATGCCAACCCTGAAACAACATACAGAACTACCAATTTTGCCATAAGTTTGATTGCAACATAATCCTTGCTGTTAATAGTGTTCATCGTCTGTTTGATTACGTCATTAACTGATTTTTACCGTACATTTCTGCCATATGTACATCAGCTTGACATAGCCACTGATAAGCTACTACTAATATATTGTAGAATCTTTAATTTTCTGTAAAGCTGTTTTGCAACGATTTGTATCATGAAAAGCGCTATACAAATATACTTGAATTGAAAACTTGAATTTAATTAATTCTGATGTAGTACGCAGCGGCTTAGAGGGCAATGCCGGGGCCTTCAGAGATGATACCGCGCTGGGAGACAGATACTGTAGCTCGCGAGCGTCTGTTCATTCCGAGGCATCGCTCTGTAACCGTGCTCATTCAGCCCCATCATGTTGGAATAGTGACTAGCAGAGGGGCTGAAGATACGGGCAGAGAATGGCTTCACCCGCGATTTCGACACCTCGGTGTGGAGATCGGGGGAAAAAATTCAGACCCCGGTGTGGAGGTAATGGCCGCAAGCACAAAAAGAGTTTGTCTAATTTGCTCTTCGGCAAAAAAAAATTTGGTCTCTCCCTGAGTGGAGGAACCTGCAGTGCATGTTTCTGATCTCTGAGAGAGGGCACTGGATCTGGAGGGTGAGGAAGGAGAAAGGGACTGGCCCGTCTCCATTACCTCAGCCAGATCCACTTGCGATCCCCACGAACGAAGTCACAGCTCTGCCTCGGAACGCTGGTGAGGGCTCCCGCCTCAAAGAGAGACCTCCAGGAGCAGAGCGTCCGCATCGAGAGACGCTCACAATGCAGACAACCAGCCCCCTCGAGGGCTGACTGAGCATGCTCCACTCCCAAACAAACAACGCATAGACTGTTAGTATCCCCACCCGTGATGAAGCGAGGGCAGGGAGTAACACACAATCTAAAACGCTGCTTGTCACCGCTCTTAGTATCTCTTTTAGCCATAGTAATAATATGCAAGACAGACAACAATAAATAGGACTGACACGGACAGAGAGCGCCTACTGAATGACAGAAGCTGCCGCTGTTCCCACCGCACATGCTTTTAAGCTCCCTGGTCTCTACGTCACCCAGCCCGTGACGTCTCGCCACTCCATTGGGCTGATTATACATGTGATTCAGAGTGCAGTCACTCTGAAGGCATTCCCATAGCGTTTTCCGACGTAGCTCGAGTTCCTGAAGGGGAACTATAACTTACTATTTCAGATATAGAGTGACAAATGATATTTTGATAATTTTCAGTATCTGCTGTACTGTTATAAAGATCTCATTGAGACCAGAATTTCATCATATAATTGACAGCATCTGAAGCAAATTGCATATTTTCTCAGTTTGGGCCTTTGAATGAAACCAAGCTGTTTTTTACCTCCATATTCTCACTATTTCATACTATTGCCCCTGTGACAAGCTTTTAAACCCTAAAGGTAATTTTTGCAGAGGGACTGCAGGGAACAATGGAAACATTAGAGTAAAATATGGAACACTGCACATCCATGCCTTCAACAGAACAATGCTGAACATATCAAACTAAATTAATCTCCCTGCTCTCTTGCTCTCCCTCTTTCTGTCATTATACTCAAACCATTCTCTGCTCAAACATAAATAAGCCTAGAGGCCATTCTTGTTGCGTGCAAGCAAATCAACGTCAAGACAATCGGTAAAACATTGAAAACAATCCATCAGAGCGTACTTTTTGCATCTGTTCATCAGCGGTGACCAGGATAAAGTCAGACCTGATCGGACTGGGCTATTCATTGGCGGCGTTGTGGAATTAACTATTGATTTTCCTTCTCAAGCATTCTGAAATCAGGGTTTTTTTTCTGGCAGAGGTATTACAGAGACAAAGCCTGAACGTGCATAATAGCCACAAAGATGCTTTTCTCTTTCTAGCTGTATACCATTCAAAAGTTTGGGGTTTAAAGAAATTAATGCTTTTATTCGGCAAGGACGCATTCAATTGATCAAAGGTGACATTAGACATTATAATGATGCAAAACATTTCTATAGAACTTTCTAATCATTAAAGAATCTTGAAAAAATAATTTATCACAGTTTCCACATAAATATTCAGCAGCACAATTGTTTTCAACATTGATAATGATCAGAAATGTTTCTTGAGCAGCAGATCAGCATATTAGAATGATTTCTGAAGGATCATGTGACACTGAAGACTGGAGCAATGATGCTGAAAATTCAGCTTTGCATCACAGGAATAAATTACATTTTAACATATATCTATATGAGTAAATAAATTTGACTTTGTGACTGTACAACCCACAATAATCTGTGAGCCACTAACCAGCATCACATCTAGAGCTCAGTGCCATATTAACAGAGTATTGATTTTGATAAGAGGAAAAGCCTCATGACGGATCACACATGTAAGAATACTCTGCCTGCTGCTTTCACACACTTTCTCTGGGGATTTCTGTGGATGTTGGATTTTTGTGGGACTACAAAGCTCTCTGACAGCACATCAAACTGCTCATGTTATGCAGAAACCCTCTGAAAAGACCAGCTTAGGCCAGCCTAAATTCCCATGCAGGTCCAGTGCTGTTTAGTGCAGCAAAGCAGATTACCAGGAAAGTCTTATAGCTGAAGCTATGGAGGCTGGTGTCCTCAGCGCATGCAGGTCTTTGTTATAGCTAATATGGTCACGTTAACCCCTTTAAAACTACACTATTCTGGAGGTAGCGAGCAGGTCACATATTTCCACAGAGTCCTGCTCCAGCCAAGAAACTACCATTGATCTGTAGGAAAAAACAACAGACAATTGCTCAGGGCATTGCTGGTCTTTTCAGTATGGATGGCACATCACATCCATTTCTAAACATTTCTGAACTCTTTCTGCCTCATCAGTCAGTGCATCCAGAGAATACTGACTCTGCATTTCAAGTCCACCATTCCTGGTCTACTAAATCAGGAATAGAAACTATTCCTAGTTTCTAAAAATACTCCCAACATTCGGTTTTAGCTGCAACACACACACACACACACACACCTGGTGATCACACACAGTCCCCAGTGTGTGTTTGAACATAGAGAACGGCACACAAATCGACGTACAAACTCAACAGCAACTACGTGAAAGATGAAAGATGCTTCATGCAGGTTTTTTCTGGGTTAATCTTCTCTGCTTCATTAAACGCTAAATAAATGTCATTGACACAAGCAGCTCTGGAAGATTCTAGCATTTCAGAGGCTGCAGAAATGAAACAATATGGATCTTAACAAAGCATTTAAGGCAGCGTGATATTAAAAGGCCACTCCACGGTCCCTGCATTGATGCTCACAAATTGATTTCATTCAAGGGTTCTCAGTGAAGAAAGCTTTGATTACTTGTGTTAGAAAGCTGAAAGTAGACCACTGCTCGTGTGTCAGAATAGAGGGTAAGCGGTTAGAGAGCGTGAGAACTTTCATCAACATATTGACCGTTATTTTCACTGAAGGATATTGCATCTTCTGCAGAACAGATTGTTTGTGAAAACAATAAAAAATATATATATTAAAGAGAATTTAAACAGCACAAATTCTGGTAGTATCACTCAGTTTCACTGTTTGTAATCACACATAATGATGAAAGTAGATTACAAAAGTAATTATAAAAGTAAAATAATTAACATGACATTCATGGCTTCAATGTAACAGGGCTGAAGATCAGTGCACATGACTAATGGTTTCATTGCACCACAGAACATTATTCACTGTCAATATTCTTTTGACTAAGATGTCAGCATGATTTTTTTTCTATAACAGAGTTGAACAACTGAACCAATGTAAGATTAAATGTAATGAAATTGTAAGAGAAACATTAAAACATTATAGCATCATTATAGAAACATTATAGCATTGTTTAAATTCTGGCAGTCGACCGTAATTCAAAGCCAGCTATTTCACAAGGAAACAAAAATTAAGTGCAGCCTATATTTCAGGCGAGTAAACTGACACATGAATACGGAGAGTGCGTAATGCGCGCTCACTCTCTCTTTCTCTCTCTCACACACACAGACACACACACGCACACAAGATCTGTGGGTTCACTCACCTCTCTGCTGAGCTCCACAACATCGCCACAGCAGCCCGAGGAGCACGACAAAACACGGTCTGTTCATGTCCTGATCTGCCTCTTCTACATTCACGCTCAATCAAACAGCAGACACAGTCCAGGAGCCTCCAGAAACTCCACGAGTGACTTTGGGAAGTTTGGGACGCTCCTCTGGCACAGCCCTCCTGTCCCAGGCGCTCTGAGGAGGGGGCGTCCCGAGATCACATTCCTCTGCATTTCCTCTGCTGGAAAACTTTCAAGTAGAAAAAGTGTAAAACACTGAAACCTTCTCTAATTACAACTCCATAAACTTTGTTTAACTTAAAAAAGTTCCAAATAACGTCTGTAAAACCTCATATAAAATAAACAGAAAATGTTACATTTTGTTGAAAAAACAATGGTTTGATATTTATGTCGATTTTCTTTTGTAGTTTTGTGTTACAAAAAAAAAAAAAGGTTTTTTTTCTATTTATGTATAAAAATTAAATAGATTTACCATAGACCAATGACTTGAAATGTGGTGAGAATAAAGTGGCATAGACCATTTTTATTATAAATTCAAAAGAAATATATGCAGTTTTTTAGGTAACGTCTGTAAAACCTCAAAGTAAATAGAAAATGGTACATTCTGTTGTAAAAACAATGGTTTGATATTTGTCAATTTATTTTTGTAGTTTTGTGTTACAAAAATAGTTTTTTTTCTATTTATGTATAAAAATTAAATAGATTTACCATAGACCAATGACTTGAAATGTAGTGAGAATCAAGTGGCATGGACCATTTGTATAACAATTTCAAAATAATTAAATGCAGTTTTTTAAAGCTTGAAGGGTCCAGGGCCAATTGTTATTTTGTGGAAAAGAGTTACATGTACTTCAGAATATCTTTTGTGCTCCTCAGATGAAAGAAAGTCACAGAGGTTTAGAATGACATAAGGGTGAGTTAAAGATGAACTAATCTTTAAACATACCACACAAACTAACAGGGACGAGAAAACAGCAAAAAAAAGTATAAATAAAATCAGCAAACAGCAAAGTTAAAATCATATTATTGCAAGATTTATTCACGCTCAAAAACTTTCTTATGAGGTTGTTTGTTTGTCAACCTTGTTGAGTTGTTTGGAAGAACAACATGCTGTAACGTGTGTTTTTATGTATATTCAATGTAATTTACTGTTCTCAGTGTGTGTGAGTTAAAAAATGCTGGATAAAATGTCCTTTCTTTTCCTCGGGGTGAGTGGGTATGCTCTGGAGTTTCTGGACTTCCTCTGCACCCTCTAGTGTTGGACTCACACATTTGGTCTCATCTGTATTCACCAAAAGCAGACCGTCCTCATTCTGACAAAATGGGAAGTAAAACATTTTCTAAACAAACACACATTTTAAAGTGATTATAATGTTACAGTTCATCGGCCTGTCAGTCCTCCAAACTTTTGTGTTGCTGTTGCCCAATTTAAAATGGATGCACAGCCAGTTTTTCCTCACGGGTGCGATGGCCCGGATCTCCGTTATGCGTTTGCAGTGCTCAGACTGACATCTGGCCGGACAGTACAATATTTCTGATGGATGTCAGTGAGTTTGGCTGGATTGAGACACGTCATGTGAGGTAAAGCTGTGAAAGCCAAGCAGTTCTGTGCACTCTTTCCACATTCAGCGGCTGAGCAATGTCACGTTCTCAGCTTTCTTGGGTGAAGAGCCGTGCGGAGGCTCTCTGGATGAAGCGTTTGCATGCGGGCGCTGAGGAGAACCGAGGTCTGGTGGTGAGGGATGAGCTGGCTCATACGTATGGAGACGTTTGCAGGTGTGACTCTCGGGCTGCCAGTCCTGAAAGTCCGGCTGCATTTCGCTCAGACCATTCCTGTGAGGATGGCACTCACTGCACACGGCCGAGAATCACAACTTGGGAGGCGGGTTGGAACGTCACCAATGCCATACAGGTGAGCACACACCCCCCTGCATTACACACTTGCTATGAGCGCATTTTCATTTGGAACTATAAACATGTAGGAAGTGCAAAGCTAATGTGCAGCTGGCCGCAGGTACTGTACACACAACACAGCACACAGGGATTCACTAAAAATGAATTACACTTGCTCGTAGTGTCACGTATTTGCACATGCTGTCTGTTTTGTGTTGTTTTAGCATCTGATTCAGAAAATGAATTATGTAAACCAGATTAAAAATTAAACTGCCAAAAAAGTTAGGATGATCTGGAGTTGTGGAGGATGCAGCAGACCAACTTTCTGCATGACAGCACGGCCAGCATCCAAACAGCTCTTCAGAAAATCAGCTCAGTGGCACCCCACATCTGAATTTTATAACATTTTTCATATATGTAATATCTAAATATAACAATTATATATATTTTTTTTTCCTATCAGTATTTTTTACTTATTTTACAATAAAAATATCTAACCATCATTAAAACAAGTATTTACTTGAAGCAGTTATATAAGGTAAGAATATTTAATATTTTCAGAGAATAAAACAAAAATTACATTTTGTATGCCAAATATGCACATATTTTTTTCTTGTTTTTAGCATAAACCTCACAACATGTTTTAAGGAACACTTTATTTCAATAGTTAACTTCAGACATTCTACTAATTTTAAGCAACTACACTGCTAACATTTTTAGTATAAAATTACAGTGTACTTCAGGTTAATAATTGCATTAAATTCACAGTAATTCCACAGAGGGACTTCTCTTGTATCAAACAGCACTCTCAGAAATTTCTTAAACAACCAGCATCATACTGTGTTTCTACAGTGTATATGTGCTATGAAGGCTCCTAGCATGGAATGCAGCATGAATAAATCATAATAAATATTTTTCTTGATGGTTTTATTTGTGCTATTTGAACTTGTTTTTGGTTCACTTTTAGCAGTTTGTGTTAATTGTGTATTTTTTAATGTTGGTGTATTTTGTAAGTGTTGTTTTTATTTGTTGAATGTTACCATTCATATTCTACCATATCATATTTGTCATCATTTTGACAAATGTTTTCATTCATCAAACTTCTGACAAGACTAGATAAGAAAGAATACGAATATACAAGGTCCAAGATCCCAAGCAAACACTAATCACCATTTTGATGACTTCAAAACAATTACAGCAGTAAACAACTAAATTTTTCACAGTGGCACAGTTAAAGACAAACATTATAATGTGAATTCACAGCAAAACAAGAGCAGTGAAATACTGTGATGTTAGCATCATTCTGCTGTACATTCACTGTCATTTGTAAGAAAATGACCCAGCATGCATTGATTTCACTGTAAATTTCTGACTACAGTCATTTATTGTAAAATAATACTCTTTAATCCTGTAAATTCCTGGCAGTTTTTACAGTGTGCAACTAGCAGTCGTTAGAGTATTAGTAGACTGTCTGCCTAATATCTGCTAACACTTTATTTTGATAGTCCACCAACACACTTTCTAATGACTATAGGTAACTTTGCAAGTACACCAACTTATTCTACTAACTCTAACCCTAATCTAACAGTTTACCAATACTCTAATAAAAATTAGCTGACATGTAGTTTTAAAGTTACTTATAGTTACTTTTAGTGTCTGTGGTGGACAGTAGAAATCAAGTGTAACCAATATATCTAGAATTAGATTAGTATACGGTTGTGATGCATGTTTTAGCGCTGAATTACTGCACTCAGTTGTGTAAAGTTAATTCACCCTGGAGTGTTTGGGAAGTGAATGTTATGTTCTTAAATTAAAACATTAAGTAAAAGATCATCAGCCAATTTCCTAACCTCAGATTCTGCATCCTTAGAATGATTGCACAAGTGTTTGTGTGTGTTTGAATATGCCTTATTGACTTTATGGCAGCATAAATCCTTGTTTATGTGAATGACACCCCATTACCTCATCTGTTCGCTCCCATTTGAGGCTGAGGGTAATATTTAGAGCTGTTAATGATCACACAGCTCGTTATTGCTGCTTGAGCTTGTTTAATTCATCCTTCTGCTTTACTTTATAGCGTAACGTGCCTCTCTTTCCCTCTTCACCCATCTGCCTCACGCGCTCCTGTCTTACTCTCTGTGAATCTGTCTTTCCACTGTAGTGAGTTGTCTTGCTCTCTGCTGTCTGTATAGGTAGTTTTCTTCTAAGGCAGCATTCCAGTGAACCTCATCAGCAGATGATTTGCAGCTCTGTATCAGGATAGCTGCGTGTCACATGACATTTAGGGTTCAGGTGATTGGATATAAAAAAAAAAAGTCCAGAATTGAGTGCATATAAGTAAAAATTAGATTGAGTAGACGGACTCAATCTAAGATGGCACCGCACATGGCAGCCACAGTGCTTAGCTCTCTAGTGTTTGTACAGTTTTTGTTAGTTTTTCCTGTTTTTAGCTCCTCAAACACGATCAGTTTTACCAGGGATGAACTGCTGAACATTCGGCAGAACACACCACAAAATCTTTTACCGGATTTCGATTATTCTGACGTTTTGCTGAATGTTGTAGTTGGCGGAGCAGCAGCGTTTATCAAATGATTTAGGACGCACAGACGGGGAAAACTTGTGAAGCTCAGACAGCACGGAATTCAGACGCTGTTGCCTAGCATCCATCTGGCGAATCTCTGCTCTCTACCCAACAAAACGGACGAACTTCTTCTGCTATCCCGGACAAATAAGGATTTTTCCAACTCTGCTGCTCTGTGTTTCATGGAAATCTGGCTGAATGATGCCATTCCGGACAGCGCGGTACATCTGCTGGGCATTCAGCTATTTAGAGCAGATCGCGACGCAGAATCAACGGGGAAATTACGCGGCGGAGGGACATGCTTTTACATCAACAAACGGTGGTGTACAGATGTCACTGTGTTAAAGAAGATGTGCTGTCTCGATCTAGAAGAGTGCTTCTTTAACTGTAAGCCATTCTATTCGTTCATTACCGAGAGTGTTTACATTCCTCTGCAAGCGCACGTGAGCCTGGCTTTACAGAAACTCGCTGATCTGATCACAGAGACTGAGCAACAACACCCGGACTCTGTTTTAATCATTCTAGGTAGGGTTGTTACGATACCATAAAAATGTCTTACGATACTTTGCCAGCTGAAGTAT
The DNA here is from genome assembly GCF_012432095.1 of Onychostoma macrolepis. Lineage (NCBI taxonomy): Eukaryota > Metazoa > Chordata > Actinopteri > Cypriniformes > Cyprinidae > Onychostoma > Onychostoma macrolepis. The sequence goes on along the minus strand of NC_081174.1, from coordinate 2,251,316 downwards.
CACGATACCATGCAGTATTGTGTTAATTTAAAATTCAACAAAATGAATCAAAATTTAATAAATAAATAGACGTAACTGAAAACAGACAATATTATTCTCTGAATACTTAATTAATGTGAATGAATGACTGGCTATTGTTATCCATGAAATGATCCTAGCAAAACTCATCTTAGCACTGCACAGAAGCTGCATGAAGTGACATTTAGATGTGGCATTTATACATTTAGACTGTATTTATATAATTGCATTAATAATGTTATGAGATTAATGTTTTAAATACTAAATTCTGAATATATAAATATGTTGGAATATAATGTAATATGTCTACTTTTAGATGGGAAATTTAAAAACGGCCAGCAGGTGGCAGAGTCATTCAAACGATTCTTTCAAAACTGCTGAATCCTTCAGGAGCGAATCAAATGACTGTGCCCGCATCCCAATGTGCATAATATCCATCCTAAATTCTATGTGATATTAGTAATGTTCAATACTATCTAGGGCAGATAGGGTGGATAGTATGCACATTGGGACGCAGGGTGTTTTTATGAATGGCTTAGTGAATCAGTGATTTGCCCAAGCCAAGGCGGATTTGGATTCGAACACAAAAACGAAATAAAAACAGCTCTCTTGCTCGTGTTGTATTGCCGAACTGTCAGGAGCATTTTTTGCTCGCATATCTTGACATTTCCGAGTTAGCAGCATATATATTAAAACATAACATTATAAATGAATAAAAATATATAATGATTGATAAGAACCAAATGCAAAGCCACTATGCATTCGTGATCGCAAAGATGCTTCCAGAAACGAACTATTACACCTGTTCTATAAGTGGTCAAATGAATAAGACTGCGAGAATACTTTCTTGTAAGATATTATGATGTTGAATAAGTGATGCTTGAGCTGCTTTTTTAAATGACATCAAATGTTCTGAATCAGACCCTTTCTTCTGTTAAACTGCAGCATGAACAACAACGTGCAAGTGCAACTTCTCATTGCAAACTGAACTGAAGCATCGGGAAACACTCAATACCATATAACGTATATACACAGACAATACTACACAGAACACAGCAGAAAGACATTTGGCAATTAACTTGTAATGTTTCTGCTGGCATGCATGTTCAAATGAAGTAAATCTCTCCCGTGAACTGCCAAAATACAGACAGCACATGTCCCACCAGAGACCGTAATATACTGGATCACTGTTACACAGCAATAAAGGATGCATATCACTCTGTCCCACGGGCAGCTTTGGGGATCTCTGATCACTGTTTAGTTCATTTCATATCAACCTACAGGCAGAAACTGAAATCAGCTAAACCTGTACTAAGGACTGTAAAAAGATGGACTAATGAAGCAGAGCGGGATTTACAAGCCTGTTTCTTTCTCACTGATTGGAGTGTTTCTGTGAGGATATGTGCATTCCTACCAGGTCTCATTTAACCTACAACAATGACAAACCATGGTTCACTGCAAAACTCAGACAGCTCTGTCAGGCCAAAAAAGATGCTCGCAGGAATGGGGACAGATTCTTGTATAAACAGGCCAAATACACACTGGAAAAGGAGATCAGAGTGGCAAAGAAGAATTATTCTGGAAAGCAAAGGAACCAATTATCTTCTAGTGATCTTGCTTCAGTGTGGAAAGGTCTGAAAGACATCCCCAATTACAAGACACCATCCCCCAGCACTGTGGCGAATCAACAACTGGCAGATGATATGAATGAGTTTTATTGCAGGTTTGAAAAAACACCATTCACACCTCCTGCAACTCCCCTCTCCCCCCACCTGCACTGCAGATCAGTGAAGATGATGTGCGTCAGGTCTTCAGAAAGAACAAGAGAAGGAAGGCACCAGGCCCAGACGGTGTGAAACCTGTCTGAAAACCTGCGCTGACCAGCTGGCCCCCATCTTCACACAGATCTTCAACAGATCACTGGAGCTGTGCGAAAGTCCCCTCATGCTTCAAACGCTCCACCATCATCCCTGTCCAAATAAACCCAAAATTACTGGACTTAATGACTATAGACCTGTGGCTCTAACGTCTGTGGCCATGAAATCATTTGAAAGACTGGTTTTGGCTTATCTGAAGGACATCACTGGACCCTTACTGGACCCCCTGCAGTTTGCCTGCAGAGCAAACAGGTCTGTGGATGATACAGTCAACATGGACTGCACTACATCCTGCAACATCTGGACAGACCAGGGACTTATGTGAAGATCCTGTTTGTAGACTTCAGCTCCGCTTTTAAGACCATCATTCCATAACTCCTCCAGCCCAAATAAACTCAGCTATCCGTCCCCACCTCTGTCTGTCAGTGGACCAACAGCTTCCTGACAGACAGGCAGCAGCTAGTAAAGCTTGGAAAAGTCTCATCCAGCAACCGTACGATCAGCACTGGCGCCCCCCAGGGTTGTGTCCTCTCCCCACTGCTCTTCTCCCTCTACACGAACGACTGCACCTCTAAAGACTCCTCTGTCAAGCTCCTGAAGTTTGCAGATGACACCACAGTCATCGGCCTCATTCATGACAGTGACGAGTCTGCCTACAGACAAGAGGTTAAGGAGCTGGCTGCCTGGTGCAGTCTTAACAACCTGGAGCTTAGCACGCTCAAAACTATGGAGTTGATCGTGGACTTCAGGAGAACCCCCCCTGCACTCCCCCCACTCACCATCTTGAACACACTGTGACTGCAGTGGTGTCATTCAGATTCCTGGGCACCACAATTTCTCAGGACCTGAAATGGGACACTCACATTGAGTCCATTGTGAAAAAGGCCCAGCAGAGGTTGTACTTCCTTCGTCAGCTGAGGAAGTTCAACCTGCCACAGGAGCTGCTGAAACAGTTATACTCCGCCATCATTCAATCTGTCATCTGCATGTCATTAACTGTCTGGTTCAGCTCAGCTACCAAATCTGACCTCAGAAGACTACAGAGGGTAGTCCGTACTGCTGAGAGAATCATTGGTACAACCCTTCCCACTCTCCAAGAACTGTACTTATCCAGAGTGAGCAAAAGGGCTGGAAAAATCACTCTGGACCCCTCACATCCAGCACACTCCCTCTTTGAACTGTTGCCGTCTGGTCGACGCTACAGAGCACTACGCACCAGAACGGCCAGGCACAGGAACAGTTTCTTCCCTCAGGCAATCCATCTCATGAACACTTGACAATAAACGTGGAACACACAACACTATTATACATTACTTATTTAACACACATACTTATTTACATTTCAAATTTGCACATATCATACCTGTACATACATAATTGTCTATATTATATATTGTTTTTGCTATTTTGTACATTGTCTATTTTGTATATTTGTATATTATTCTTTTTATTATCTGTGTCCTGTCGCTGTCATTCTGTTGCACTGTGGAGCTTCTGTCACTATAACAAATTCCTCGTATGTGTAAACATACCTGGTAATAAAGGTCATTCTCATTCTCAAAATGGCAGCATGCAGGTCACAAACTTTTGTCAGTTTGAATGAGTAATACTTCAAGTAAAATCTAAGAACAAACTGGTGTGCGGTAATTTTGAACAAATTCAGAGCAAAACCAAGGTTTGGAGTTCGAAAGAGCTTGTCGAAAAGTTTGCTCTGGCTGTTGAACACCTCTGAACCATCATTGGTCAGTGGTGATGATGCAAAGGGTGGGTGTGGGTCCATTTCTTCTTTTCAGTCTGTCGAGGTCAGATGCAGTAAACACATGAACACAATGCAGAGCTGCTTTATAGTAGAACTTTGAGTTGTAATTGACAACATAATGAGCATTAAAATTACATAACACACAAATATTGGGTGAAATTGTAAATTTTTAGTTGATAATTTTTGAATTAAATACATTTTTATTTTGACCATGTTTCTTTTGACCCCATCTGCCATCTTTTCACAGAGCTTGTCACAATGCATTCTGGAATTGCCTTAAGTGTGAAAGACACAAGAAATGTTGCCTTCGAATCTGGCCAACGCAGCTACCATTTGGTACAGCCGTCATGTCAGAAGAGCATCTATGAAGCCTAAAAATGCATCTCACTAGACTCTGCACTCTCTTTCTCTCTCTGCTGCGTCTCTGTGTGTGAATGATCAGCTGTCGTCTGTTCACGAGAGATACGGTCATTAGGACCTTGAGAGGAAATGAATGCAGTGTTGTATCTTTATTCATTGTGTCTAACACAAAGCAATTTACCAACAATTACAGTCAAGATAAAATATCTGTCACTTAGCGCCTCTTTAGAGATGACTGCGACTTCATTAGTGCAGGGTGTGTGAGAGGGTGTGATTTCATTACTCCCATCTGCTGTGCGGCTGTGAGTGTGTGTTTCACACAGCTGTGTGTGTGTATCTGTGTGTGTGTGTTTGTAACATCTCTTCTAGTTACCTTTATATGCATGTGAGACTAGCGCAAACCCTGTATGTGTTCAGAGGTTCCTCTTCATTACTTAATGGAGTTCTCAGTTATGGTTAGTTTAAGTATCAACATAGCCTCACGTTTCTCATAAAATGACTTGGGAGAAGTCTGTGTGTGTAAGCCCTTTGATGGACTAGGCTCCAGAATCCATGCGACCTTACAAGCTGTTTGGAGAATGGATGGATGGATTTAGAAGAAGTAACAATGAAAGAAATAATAGATAGATTTTATCTTTAAATTAAAATAGTGGGTAACACTTTTACCTCACACCTTTAGTCCAAGGAGTCCTTTCTGTGTGGAGTGTGCATGTTCTCCTCACATCAGCAACCCAAAGTCCAAAGACATGCAGGTTATGCTGGGCACACCGCACAATTTTAGCATGATCTTGCCATAATTTTTGTGCACAAAATGCATAAAATTGGAGGCAAATCGGTGCTCATTCATGCGAGTGCAATCGTGTAGTGTGTTATCAAAGACACGATCTGAGAGAAGCGCTGATGCAATCCTTACAGTCCTGAATGGGAAAAGTTTGGGGAGAGGAGTCATAATAGATCTTTGGTTGTGAAACCAAGTTTGTAGACAAGGCAGAAAGCTGTTGGCGATTCTTCCTAGTGAAAAGTTGTGTAATGCGTGAGCCCCATCACTGAGTTGACGATTTCATGTCAATTCATGCAATTTGATTCAAATAAAAATTATTTGTAAAGAAAAACTAAGCATGAATGACACCCCAAACATAACCTTTAGTGAGGCCGAAGCTGATTGTATGAAAATGTACATTACGAAAAAATAACATTGTACAAATTAACAGGGCTGCAAACTCATGTGTTTGATACTGTTGTCATGCTCTCATTCCACGTTATCTCTTTTTTTTTTTTTACGCAGTGAAAAAGCACCCTCAAATGAAAGCAAGATCATCCTCAGTTGAAACTGTAATAATAAGATATTTAGCAACCTCTTCAATGCATATTTGTGTTTGAGTCAAGTCAAGTCAAGTCACCTTTATTTATATAGCGCTTTTAACAATACAGATTGTGTCAAAGCAACTTTCCAATATCAAAATAGGAAAATAGTGTGTCAGTAATGTAAAATGACAAGATTAAACATTCAATTTTCAGTTAAAGGCATTTCATTATTGAATTCAATGATGTCATCGTCCAGCTCAGTTCATTTTAAACAGTATCTGTGCAATCAAGGCAACGATATTGCTGGAAATTAAGTGTCCCCAACTAAGCAAGCCAGAGGCGACAGCGGCAAGGAACCAAAATTCCATCTGTGACAGTATGGAGAAAAAACCTTGGGAGAAACCAGGCTCAGTTGGGGGGGGCAGATCTCCTCTGACCAGACGAATCAGCAGTTCAATTCCAACTGCAGCAAAGTCAGATTGTGTAAAGGACTCATCTGGTTCCTGAGGTCTTTTCCCAATGGCCATCTAGGTTACAAGGTCCTCACTGGGGATCTGTCTCTGGGGCTCATCTAGGTGTCCTGATCTCCGCTGACATTCAGGGCTGTAGAGGTCATCTCTAGGTGCTGATCCACCATTTGATCTGGATACGGACTGGATACAGGTGACTGCAGTAACCATCTGATCTGGACACGGACTGAATCAGATGGCCACGGTGATCTCGGAATAAGAAATAGAAAGACTAATATAGCGTAGATGCCATTCTTCTTACGATGTAACAAGTACATCGGGTGATATGGGAAATGTTCCCGGTTCTGGTTGACCTAATTAATGCAGCCTAACAATCCTTTAACGGATTTGAATACTAGAAGCGTATTAGTGTTGTTATGTGTACGCCAGGTTAAAGAGATGGGTCTTTAATCTAGATTTAAACTGATAGAGTGTGTCTGCCTCCCGAACAGTGTGAGGTAGATTGTTCCAGAGTTTGGGCGCTAAATAGGAAAAGGTTCTGCCGCCCGCAGTTGATTTTGATATTCTAGGTATCATCAAATGGCCAGAGTTTTGAGAACGCAGTGCACATGGAGGACTACAATGCGATAAGAGCTCACTCAAATACTGAGGAGCTAAACCATTCAGGGCTTTATCAAGATTTTAAAATCTATGCGATGTTTAACAGGGAGCCAGTGCAGTGTTGACAGAAAAGGACTAATGTGGTCATACTTCCTGGTTCTAGTAAGAACTCTAGCTGCTGCATTTTGGACCATCTGGAGTTTGTTTATTAAGTCTGCAGAACAACCCAATATGGCATTACAATAATCTAACCTTGAGGTCATATATACATGAAGGCTGTATGTGGCTGTCAAAGGAAATATTGCTATCAAATAGCACACCTAGGTTCCTGACTGATGAAGAAGAATTGACAGAGCAGCCGTCAAGTGTTAGATTAATGTTCTAGGTTATTACATGTGGGGTTTTTAGGTCCGATAATTAACACCTCTGTTTTTTCAGAATTTAGCAGTAAGAAATTACTCGTCATCCAGTTTTTTTATATCGACTATGCATTCCGTTAATTTCTCAATTTGGTGTGTTTCGCCAGGCCAAAAACAAATATAGATCTGAGTATCATCAGCATAACAATGAAAGCTAACACTGTGTTTCCTGATGATATTTCCTAACGGTAACATGTAAAGCGTGAAAAGTAACAGCCCTAGTACTGAGCCTTGAGGTACTCCATACTGCACTTGTGATCGATATGATACCTCTTCATTCACTGCTACAAACTGATGGGGGTCTGATAAGTACGATTTGAACCATGCTAATGCACTTCCACTAATGCCAACAAAGTTTTCTAGTCTATTCAAAAGAATGTTGTGGTCAATAGTGTCGAACACAGCGCTAAGATCCAGTAGTACTAACAGAGAGATACGACCACGATCAGATGATAAGAGCAGGTCATTTGTTACTCTAATGAGAGCAGTCTCAGTGCTATGAAACGGTCTAAATCCTGACTGGAAATCCTCACAGATACCATTTTTTTCTAAGAAGGAATATAATTGTGAGGATACTACCTTTTCTAGTATCTTTGACAGAAAAGGGAGATTCGAGATCGGTCTGTAATAACTAGATCTTTGGGGTCAAGTTGTGGTTTTTTGATGAGAGGCTTAATAACAGCCAATTTGAAGGTTTTGGGGACATATCCTAATGACAATGACGAATTAATAATAGCCAAAAGAGGATCTATGACTTCTGGAAGCACCTCTTTTAGTAGTTTAGATGGAATAGGGTCTAACATACATGTTGTTGGTTTAGATGATTTAACAAGTTTATAAAATTCTTCTGGAGAGCTTCAAAAGTTTCTATTTAAAACGTTTTCCAATTTATTGCTGTAAAAGTACAGTAAAAGTACCCATAGGAGAATTCTCACTCCAAGTTGAACTGAAAAGTTGACAGCCCTGAATTAATATGAATTTGCCTTCAAGTCGTCAAAACGTAAAATAGTTATAAACTGCTGTGAGAGTGAGTTGGTTCAATTAAATCAAGTAAGAGCAATATTAATACTCATGCTTAGCTTAGTTTACTCAGTTCTTGACTTACAGCAAGTCTTCATTTCATCTCATTGTTATGTAGAAGTGTCATTTGAGCTATATATTTATCTCAGGCATCTTGTGCTTTTGTTTTCTCAGGGTATCTTTGTGCTGGGTCTGCCCTACGCCCTGCTGCAGAGTGGGTACATGGGTCTGCTGTTGCTGGTGTTAGCTGCACTCATCTGTAGCTACACCGGAAAGATCCTGGTGTCCTGCCTGTACGAAGAGGATGAGAATGGTCGCTCGGTCCGTGTCAGACGCACCTACGAGGACATCGCTACTGCCTGCTGCAGACACATCTGCCCTTACATCGGGGGCAAGGTGGTGAACGCCACGCAGGTGGTGGAACTGCTGATGACGTGCATCCTATACTTGGTTGTCAGCAGTAACCTGATGTGCCACAGCCTGTTTTTCCTGCCTCTGACCCCGGCGGCCTGCTCCGCCATCACCTTTCTCATCCTGGTGCCCTGCATGCTGATCCGTGACCTGCGGGTGGTGTCACGTCTGAGCCTCTTCTGCTCGCTGGCTCAGTTCCTCGTCACCTTCATTGTGATTGGATACTGCCTCCGTCAGTCGCCGCAGTGGGCCAGTAGGAGGCTGAGTGCAGTAGTGGTGGACTTCGATGGCTTCCAGGTTGCAGTGGGGGTGATTATCTTTAGCTACACATCACAGATCTACCTGCCTACTCTGGAGGAGAGCATGACCGACAGGCTAGACTTCAACAGCATGATAGACTGGACTCACGCTCTGGCCTGCATACTGAAGACAGCATTCTCCGTGGTGGCCTTCCTCACTTGGGGAGAGGAAACAAAAGAGGTGCACTGATCCCACATGACTGCAGTTGTTAGGCTGCATTTATTTACCAGCTTACAACAACATACAGCAGAAAAAATGCATGTAATGTTGTACGACATTTTGTTGGGTCCAAAAGTCATTATCACTAATACTATTCACATTAAACAATGTTTCCATGTAGTAAAAAAAAAAAAAAAAGCTAAGTATTTCAACACTAAAATTGCCCTTCTAAATTGCAGAGTGAGTGCACATCTTGCGGGACACCACTAATTGTATTACTGATGTGACATCAAATGTGGTTCACCTAATGAGAATTTAAGATTTGAAATTGAGAATTAAATCTGATTTATACAATTTTTGGAACTATTTTAGCTACATCCTAGCTCAAGTTTCCTTTGTATTCAGGATGGCCCAAGATGGCTCAGTGGGTAGCTCTGTTTCCTCACAGCAAGAAAGTTTGAGTCCTGCATCTTGCATGTTCTCCCAGTGTCAGCGTGAGTTTCTTCCAGGCTATTTTCCCCCACAGTCTAAAAGCATGCAGTGGATTGGATACACTAAATTGGCCATAGTTGTGAGTGTGAATCTGTCCCAGCACTGGTGATGCTTTCAGTTCTGGGTTGGGTCAAGAAGGGCATCCAGTGTAAAACCAAACTTTGCTTTGTATTTAAGGGCATAGTCCACCCAGATAGAAATGAAAATCCTGATATTATTCCTATGTTCCCTAGATTTATATGACAAATGATGAATACATGAGTATGGGTCCAATTTTTCATGGTTAGGTGTAGGGTTGGGGTTAGGCTAACTTAGGAACACAGGACCCTAGGAACATAAGGTCCCTTCTTTCGACTGTAGAACACAAAAGGAGATATTTAGCAGCATATCCAAACTGCTTTTTCCACACTATGGCAGTGAATGGTAGCCATGGCCATGCCACTGTCATTTCTTTCTGGGTGAACTATGCATTTTTACATTTGTGCATTTGGCAGATGCTTTTATCCCGAGCAACTTACATTGCATTCAGGGTAGAGATTTGACATTTTACTACTTCTTGCGTTCCCTGAGAATCGCACCCATGACCTTGGCATTACTAACACTCTACTGTTTGAGCTTTCATGAATCTTAAATGTATTTATTTATTTTATTCTCAGGTGATAACAGATAACCTGCCCACCGCTTTGCGGATGGTGGTGAACCTGTGTCTGCTAGCAAAGGCTCTCCTCTCGTACCCTCTGCCGTTCTACGCTGCGGCAGAAATACTGCAGACAGGCGTCCTGAAGCTCAACCCGTCCACAGAAGGGTCCGAGCGGTGGACGCTGCTCCTGCGTGGATCTCTCCTCCTCCTCACCCTCATCATGGCGCTGTACGTGCCTCATTTCTCCCTCCTCATGGGCCTCACGGGCAGCGTGACTGGGGCGGCCATGACGCTTCTGCTCCCGGCGCTCTTCCACCTGCAGCTGAAATGGACTCAGCTGGACGTGAGCCGCAGGGTGCTGGACCTGCTGATATTACTGCTGGGCTGTTTCTGCAGCGTCTCCGGGGTTATATGTTCCATCAAAGGAATGATAACAGCCTTTGAAGACAAATAGATAGCAAATCATGCTCTCTATCTTTGAGTCTGCATTTCCGTTTGCTCTGGTCTGGTTGTTAATAAAGTTAAACAGAGCTGTGTCTGGAGGTTAATGAGCCTGCTTTGCTTCCTTCCACAAATCTGACTGTGAAATGTTATCTAGCGTCGAGTGTTGTTGTCATAATTCACCATGTTCATTGCTCAGGCACTTACCAGGCCAATCATGCATGAAAAGCACACGAGATTCTATTCTACAGTGTGTTTATTATTCTCTTGTTGTCTCTGGAGCGCAGTAAACAACTTTTGACAGTCAGTTAACTTCATGTAAAAAACAAATCATAAACATACTGCTAGCAACTAATAGGCTTTTAAATTATGAGCTTCTGAAACAGCACTTTTTCATAACTGCCTCGGTTTGTGTGTTTCTCTCTATGCGTTGATGAGAATATCATTATGAAAATAGATTTGCTTCTGCAGGACAAACAACAAGGTCAAACAGTCTGTCGTGATCAAGAGTCTTCAAGTCTTTATCAGTGACCAGTTCTTTAAGTAAGTAAACCTCTTTAAGTAATGACTACATACAGCTGTAGAGCTACTGGTGAATGTAACCCAGCAGCCCATGTGGCCTACGTGACATCAGCGCATAAAGAAAGTTGATAATATATGCAGCATGAACTTTCATAACATGTCTGGCCTCACATGCTCTGATTCGATATGATTTTTCAGTAACAGATACTTTTTTACATTTACCAGAGTAACAAATTTAAAGGGGTCATATAATGCTATATCCACTTTTACAAGTTGATTGTACTGAAATGTGTGTTGGCTGTGCCTGTACACAACCATCCTATAATGATAAAAATCTATCCAGTGTTTTTTTTTTTCTCAAATCGAGCTTTTTCGTCTTGTGACGTCACAAGATCGGAGGCCCCTCCCACGATTGTTGATTGACAGAAGCGTTTCAACACAGACTGCACTGGTGTCTTACCTCAGACCCGCCCTGAGTAAGCTGTCATCAGTTGTTTCACCGCCGGAGCAGATGTAGACAAGAATGACTCCTAAGCGATTGAGGTGTTTTGTTGTTGGATGTAATAATGAACATAGCAGTAGTCATTTACTCCCGTCATCTGAGCGGCTGAAGAGGATTAGGTTTAGTGCTGAAGGGAATGCGCCCTCCATCTACCTAAATGCGTCTATGTTCGTACGAATCATTGGTGATCCAGCTTCACCTCCACAAAAAGTGAGTACAAGTTTTTTTTAAATGAATCTTTGCAAATGGCCTTTCCTAATAATGTGCTAATTAGCAAGTTTCATGATGAATGCTGCTAAAGTAAACAGTCCCTCAGAGAGCAGCTCGGAAGAGAGGGGCGGAGTCAGCAGAGCTCATTAACATTTAAAGTAGAATGACACAATACTGCTTGCTCTGACGAGACTACCAATGAGAAATTTTAATCAAACTATGTTACAGAGTTTTCATTTAGACCGTAAAGAATAATATCAACTTGTGGAAAATGGGCATTATATGACCCCTTTAAGTTATAAAAAAGGTTGTGGGAACATTGTTTTGATATGTTTCCAAAATGTTGAAATGTCCAGTTTTCTTTATCTGATTAAAACTTTACCTAAAGGTTACAAAAGCATTTTTAGAATGTTCTGCTAATTGTATTTTTACCCAAAATATTATTGTATTTCAATGTTTATTTGTGATGTTCTAGGAACATTAAAATGTCCAGTTTTCTTGTCATGATTAGAATGTTATTTACAAAACGTTCCTTAAATGTATAACGTTCAAGTACAAATAACATCATAAGGTTATTCCAAAAATGTTGTTCTGATAACGTTTTCTCAATGTAATGAGAACGTAGTATATCAAATATTAATAAAGATATAAGCATTATAAGCGTTCCATATCCATTACATTAAGAATGTTTTGTCCTAACATGTATGTAATGTTTGTGAATGTTGTGAGAATGTTTCCTGTTAGCTGGGTAGTCCACTGTAGCGTGCATATTTTTTACATCCTCTTTCATCTGCAGTCAAGCACAATCCACACATCTGACCCTTCAAGCCAAACTATGAGACTGTTGTCATAAAAATAAGTGGCTCAAGGAATCTATCACCTTTGTTCATAGTAAGATAAGGTCACACAGAGAAGGGAAAGCCACACAACGCAAACACTCTCCAATCTCATTCACATATATGCATAATGACGGATAATCACTCGAGAAGCAGTGACGTTTGGCACCATGTCAAACCTGCCATGATGAGAATATCTAAATGTGTGAAAGTGATTTGAGCCCAACACCAGAGAGTAATAGTGAATTTGTTTTTTGTTTTTTAATGTTTGATAAATTAGACAGTTACTCCAGCACTGACAAAACCCTCACGTCTGCTATGGAGGCACTAAAAATAAAACTTTGATAAGATATATTCTTTAAATTCTATACCACCAAACAGGACAGTTTTCTGAACACTCTCGCTGTCTGTCTGTTTTCCTTTGTATTCCTACATTTAATAGAAGTTAATCTGAAATGTCTAAATGACAATTATTATAATGCAGTGAACTGAATGGATGTTAAATGTTCTTGTTTGATTTCTTTGTATTATTTATTCATTCAAGTGTTGACAGTTGTATTCCAGAATGTCATGCACCGTTGCACCTTTAAAGCCATTTTCACTATTGACTGTTGTAAATACTTCCTCAAATGTCTATGAAATGTTAAAACTGAACTTATGTCAGTGAATTTGGGTCTGATGTAGTAAATACTGTTACAATGTTTGCCTTTTAAGAGTCTAAAAATATTTTTTTCAAACAATAATTCAGTGGCATTTCACACAATGAAATTACACTTATCAAAGGTGAAGACATTGCTTATTATAAAATACTAGATTTGTATTTATTTAAATATTAGTTTTTTAAAAATGTCAAATCCAAACTGATCTAGTCATAATCTGTGATCATAAACACACACACAAAGAAAGAAAGAAAGACATAGATATTTCTATACTGAATATTTTTAGATAATCAACTAATGAAAAGCAGTTTCTTCTGGAACAAAGTGTCTTTTGTTCATAAAAGGACGTTGAGAGGATCCATAAATACACACACTCAAACATACTATTAGAATCAATCAGTTCCAGCAGTGAGTCGTTGAGAACAGCTCCTGAACAGTGTGTTCAAATCAAAGCCCTGAAACACACTGTGACAACATTGCTATAAGTCACTGATGCTAAAACAAGCCAGGCACAACATGTTATGAATATGCTCACCTCATTTTTGGGTGAAGATGGCAAGGTCAGTGTATTTATGATATACGGCGCTCCACTGATCTCACAGCATTTCTGAAAATCAGCTGCGTTTGTTTTGTAGGATCCAGCATCCTGTGACTCTACAGAGGACAAGCGGTTTGGTACGGTGCCCACGAGGTGACATGGTCGGTTCACTTAAGCCCCTTTCACACTGCACGTTGGTCCTGGAAAATTGCCGGAGTGCCTTCTGTGTGAACACAAACAATTGGGATTGGGGACCTAGTAACATTGCCGGGTTCAGTCCCGGAACGAGCGCTGTGTGAACAAAAGCCGGATCAATACCGTAAAGGGTGTGACGTAGTGATGACGCCCCAGCAAACATGTTAATGTGGGGTGAACCCAGGTGGGTATCTTATCTGGGGCCCACTTGGGTGGCCCAGCTAGGACCCACATGGGTGAACAGGTGGGCATCTTATCTGGGGCCCACTTGGGTGACCCAGCTAGGACCCACATGGGTGAACAGGTGGGCATCTTATCTGCACTGTAAAAAAAAAAGAAGTTGAGCCAACTTACAATTTTAAGGCAATAAACTTCAGCAGATTTTTGAGTTTTCTCAACTTGTTGTTTTAAGTTTATACAACAAAATTTGAGAATCTCCACAAAAACAAGTTGAGCAAACTCAAAATCTGCTGAAGCTGGTAAAAATGTTTTTAAGTTCGCTCAACTTTTTTTTTTTTACAGTGTGGGGCCCACTTGGGTGAACCCAGGTGGGCTCCCCATGTGGTTCCCAGTTGGGTAATTAATGGGAAATGTGTGCATGGGCTCAAAATGGGCTGCACATGGGACCCTATTTGTTTTATCAAATATACAAGTGAAAACATAATTAATCCCATGGGGTGATTACATGTATATATATGCACATATGTGTCTAAAATTATTTTTGTTGTTGTTTTGACACTTGGATTACTTTAATCAAAATAATAATAAAAAATCCCCTCCTTTTTTTTTTTATTACAGTCTATGATTCCAACACTCATTTAGCCAAAAAAAAAAAAAAAATGCTGTCACTTTAATTGTGCTGACAACTCGAGATCTCTCGAGTTCCATCGAGATCCCATTCCCCACGATATCAAACTACCGCGAGATGCAGCCCTGCCTCGATCTGCATGCAGTGTGGATCCCGCGAGATTTCATTCAGCAATTCCCATCCCCCACGCAGCACGCGCTGCATCGCGCCGACGCCATTACTACTCGCTGACTGCTTTGCTGTAATTTTCGAGAGAAGACGTTTGCCGTCAGTGTAACCAAGGTAAGAATTACAATTTTAAAACTGAAAATGTAGAGCATGTAATTACATTGTTTACAAACCATGATGTTAACCGAAACATAGTTTGGCTTTTGTCACGTTAGAATGTAGACCTCATACTCAGATCGCGCCATATTTTTCCTCTTATTTCTGGCGCCAATGTCTAACGTTAAACGATAATGCTGTATTGATGTTCCCTGCGCCCTCTAAAACAAACAAACAAACAAACAAACAAACAAACACTAAAAAAGCTCAAACTGCAAAGTTTGGCAGCGGGCTGTGTGCTCACGATACAGGAAGATTACGACGACGATGTGAAACGGCTTCTAGCAGAGAAGCTAACGTTAGTGTAAATAAGGTACATTAGCCTGGGACAGATCTCCATTTGAACAGTAAACAAGGCTGTTGTACTTTTAACAATACATAAAATACAATAATAGTACAACAATATTTAATATTTATCATACAAACAGGAGTTTCTGCCTTATATAAATCTGCAACAGTTTGCATTTGGGTGTTATTACAAATCATACAAATTGTTATGACTATACAAATGTTTTTGCCTAAATTAGAATTTTAATTTTTTTTAAAGTAATAAGCATTTTTCTTACAGAAAGTAATCGGACGGTCTTGGATGTTGATGCAGTGGAGCAGAAATTGGCAGACCCCACCTTCCAGAAACAAGTGGTATGTTCTTACATGACCATTTAGCAGGTTCACAGGGCTGGACCTTAACGTTTCTGCACCTAAGTTACAGTACTGTGCAGAAGTCTTAGGCCACCATTTTGTTTTTCATTTTTTTTAATACTGCCTATAAATTATCTGTATTTTCTTGTTGTATTCTAATAAAAAACTCTGAGATAATCATTATACCATTTCCAAAATAACAAATGTAATGGTGGCCTAACACATTTTCACAGCACTGTAGCTGTTTTGCTATAGAGAATGTTTGTAGCACAGGCAACACAATTGTAGTACAAGTATAAAACATCTGTTACAGAGGTAACTGTATAGGAATTATGGAAGTGTTCCATAGGAATTGAGAGTAATAGACTTGTATGGACTTGATACACACAGTAGATTTGGGGGGAAATGTAATTGCAATTATTCGGGGTTAATTTTTTGTGTTGTCTCCCCAATAATAATAATCTTGTTTTCCATTAGCTTTCTGTGGTGGCAGAAATTGGAGGCAGTACTGTGGATGAAGCCACGAGAAGAATGAGGGCCTTCCTTTTGGACCACCCCTTATCAAGAGAGTTCAATTTTGTTGGCCGGCATGGAAAGTGAGAGTTTCGGTGGCTCAAACTGCTTGAGGTTGTATAAGGTATGTTTACTTGATGTTGGATTATTAACTTTCATGTGCAAACAGAGGTTATTTGGTAGAGTTGAGTTTGTTCTTCATAAATCAGTGGAATCAAATCAGTTTGATTGAATGCAAATAATTGTCCATATTTGGACAAGCAATACCCCAAAATTATGAGAATATGAACCAGGTGTACTGCTTATTTTAGTGATAAATAACTGTTCATTTGTGGTGAAGCGATCACAAAAGAGTTTATAATAAATAACATTCAAACTTTAATAAAGACAAGTACACTAATACAAGTGAAGTGATAATAAAATAAGAACAAATGAAGACATCAGATGCAAAAACCATCTGAAATTTTCAGGCTCTTATGTTTATGTTCAGTTATTTCACTGTAATGGCAATGAATTGAATGATGACCTATATTTGCCTGATAAAAATTATAATTTTTTTAAAGAAAATTTCAGATGGACATATTTTGACATTTGTGATTAAATGAGACAAATACATTTTTTGTGTGAACTATGCCTTTAAATGTTGCCCTGTGCCCTGTTTACACACATCCATTTATGATAGAATATTATATCCGATACCATTATTGTACATCCTGAAAAATGTAAAATGGAGATGACTGCTTATTTATTGCAAGGGCTTAAATATGGAATTTAATCTATCTTTAATTCTTTTTGTGTTTTACAGGAAGCTTGAAAAAAAATTCTCTTAACCAAATTACCAGAAAAGAGGTAGAAAAGTCAGCGTCAAAGTGGCTAATCGGTGACGGGAGGAAACCGTTCTGCGAAGTCTCGTAGTAGAGAGCAAGATAGGTAAGTCTTAAGATATTTGTGATTATTAAATGGAAATACAATCTTTAAAAAGACAAGAATCGTCTGTTTTAACTGTGAAAAAGTGGCACAGTGGTTGATTACTTGTTGTCTTTTAAAAGGGCCGTTGGGAGAGCGAGGACAGAGGTGTGAGGGGCTGCACGGTTGGTTTGTTTGTTTGTGAAATAATGTATTTTAGAGTTTTCAGATATGCGTATAGAAACGATACAAGTTATTCCAAATAATGTTTGGCAGGAGCTTCACTTTAACTTTTTTTAAGATGCTTATGTTTTATAAAGTTGTAAATACACAAGTTATAATGGTCATGTTCAAATTATTCCAACGAAACCTTGTTTAAAGCGTGCAGAATACAAGTTATGAAGATTTTTTTGTTTTATACTTGTTTTATAAAGTTGTAAATGTACAAGTTATAATAGTAATGTTTAAATTATTCCAAATAAACTTTGCTTAAAAGCATGAACTACTGGTTTCTGTTTATTGAATACCTTTAGCATTTTAGTGGATTTAATGTATTGTTTGTATTTAGGGGTGTACTGTAAAATAAGGTAACCCAAAGACACAAATGTTAGCCCATGTGCATACTTGTTGTGGCCCATAAGAGACCTACATAAGACCTAGCTGGGTCCCATCACTAACCCATGTAGGCAGACTCATATAGGCACCAAATGGGAGCTACCTGGTTAACCTGTATGGTCCCTATATGGAGCCGAAACCGAGGACAAATTTAGCTGTGTCCCAGTTGGGTAGCCCAGATGGGCCCCAGATATCGGCCCAGTTGCAACCCCTATGGGCCCCACATGGATGTGTTGGCTGGGGCACGTTATCGTGTGACTGTTTTACCAGGTGTTTTGAAGGCAGATCAACGTTCGTGACGAAAAATATGCAATCTGTAATGAAGCTGAGATCGTCGCCAGCTTTAGTGAAACGGTACGCGTCACATTACCCGTCACATCGTAATGTCACGTGTCTTTACGGGTTCTTTACGGCATGTGTGTGAACGCACAGATTCCGGAAAATCACTGGCAGTGTGAATGAACCAAAATCAAACGATCCCGGGACAAATCACGGAACACATTATCCGTGTATTTTCCGGAATCTCTGTGTGAAAGGGGCTTTAGTTGTGTCGTGGCCACGACATCATAACTCGTGGGAACGTGATATTATGTCGTGGCCACGAGATCGTTTTGTCGAGGTAATGACATCCTTATGTTGTGGCCTCGAGATGCTATGTTGAGGGAATGACATTCATTTCTTGTGGCCACGACTTCTTATGTTGAGGGAACAACATATTTTTATTGTGGTCACGAGTTCAATGCGTAAACAAACCTGCGTGACCATAGCAACCCGGGATTATCATAAAACATTTTTATTAACATTAAACATTTAATTTAATATTTGTATAGGCTATTATTATTATTACATTAACTTATAGAGTTATATTTTTATGTTTGTTATATATGCTTATTTCCCCTTTCAATTTGTGTATCGCTTTACCTAGTTAATGTTTTGTGTAATTATGCTATATTTGCTAGCCTACCTTATTTGCAAATACTGCGAATGCTTAATGCCAATAAAGTTGTGACTTTATGATTGTATTTATGCCCGTGTGTGATGATAAATGAGCGTGTTGTGTTTTCATTTACAAGTGAAATTACGTGAATGATTAATTCCTCAACGAAACACTATATAGTATTTGTAACTATGGTCTATTATTAGCAGAAATAAAATTCATACATTCCAGTAAAAATTCCAGTCAGCATAATCAAAGCTTTATTGGCATGTTGAGCATTTACAGTAGCTTATTTACAATTCAGAACGTTAAAGGGATAGTTCACCCCAAAATGAAAATTTGCTGTTAATTTACTCACCCTCAGGTCATTCAAGATGTGGTTGACTTTTTCTCCAGTAGAACAGTCAAGTCAAGTCACCTTTATTTATATAGCGCTTTTAACAATACAGATTGTGTCAAAGCACTTAACAGTATCAAATTAGAGGATAGAATGTCAGTAATGTATAATGATAAGATTAAACACTCAATTTTCAGTTAAAGGCATTTCATTATTGAATTCAGAGATGTCATTGTCTAGCTCAGTTTAGTTAAAATATTATCTGTGCAATCAAATCGGCGATAATCACTAGAAACTGAGCAAGCCAGAGGCGACAGCGGCAAGGAACCAAAACTCCCTCTGTGACAGAATGGAGAAAAAAACCTTGGGAGAAACCAGGCTCAGTCGGGGGTCAGTTCTCCTCTGACCAGACGAAACCCGCAGTTCAAAAGTTTATATTTCTATTTTAATTTTGTTGCAATTTCTAACAATAGTAGTATTATGTAGTTAGGTATTTTATTATATTTTAGTTATTTTGTTATATTTTTTAGTTTAAAAAATGCTCAGTACAGTAGAGTGTTAATTGCCTCCTTATTTAATTGTATGAGTTACAGTGGGGCAAATAAGTATTTGATACACTGACGATTTTTCAAGTTTTCCCACTTACAAAGAATGGAGAGATCTGTAATTTTCATAGTAGGTAAACCTCAACTGTGAGAGACAGAATCTAAAAAAAAAATCCAGAAAATCACATTGTATGGTTTTTAAATAATTAACTTCCATTTTATTGAATGAAATAAGTATTTGATCACCTACCAACCAGCAAGAATTCTGGCTCTCACAGACCTGTTAGTTTGTCTTTGAGAAGCCCTCCTATCCTCCACTTATTACCTGTATTAATTGCACCTGTTTGAACTTGTTACCTGTTTAAAAGAGACCTGTTCACACACTCAATCAATCAGACTCCAACCTCTCCACTACGGGCAAGACCAAAGAGCTGTCTAAGGACACTAGGGACAAAATTGTAGACCTGCACAAGGCTGGGATGGGCTACAGGACAATAGGCAAACAGCTTGGTGAGAAGGCAACAACTGTTGGCGCAATTATTCGAAAATGGAAGAAATTCAAGATGACTGTCAATCTCCCTCGGACTGGGGCTCCATGCAAGATCTCGCCTCGTGGAGTATCAATGATCCTGAGAAAGGTGAGGGATCAGCCTAGAACTACACGGGAGGACCTGGTCAATGACCTGAAGAGAGCTGGGACCACAGTCTCAACGGTTACCATTAGTAACACACTACACGTCATGAATTAAAATCCTGCAGCGCATGCAAGGTTCCCCTGCTCAAGCCAGCACATGTCCAGGCCCGTCTGAAGTTTGCCAAAGACCATCTGGATGATCCAGAGGAGGCATGGGAGAAGGTCATGTGGTCAGATGAGACCAAAATACAATCGGATGAGTACAATCCCAAGAACACCATCCCAACTGTGAAGCATGGGGGTGGAAACATCATGCTTTGGGGGTGCTTTTCTGCAAAGGGGACAGGACGACTGCACCAAGATTTTGGGCAACAACCTCCTTCCCTCAGTAAGAGCATTGAAGATGGGTCATGGCTGGGTCTTCCAGCATGACAATGACCCCAAACACACAGCAAGGGCAACTAAGGAGTGGCTCCGAAAGAAGTATTTCAAGGTTCTGGAGTGGCCTAGCCAGTCTCCAGACCTGAACCCAATAGAAAATCTATGGAGGGAGCTGAAACTCCGTGTTGCCCAGCGACAGCCCCAAAACCTGAAAGATCTGGAGAAGACCTGTGGGCCAAAATCCCTGCAGCAGTGTGTGCAAACCTGGTCAAAAACTACAGGAAATGTCTGACCTCTGTAATTGTAAACAAAGGTTCCTGTACCAAATATTAAGTTCTATTTTTCTATTGTATCATACCTATTTTATGTAATAAAATGGAAATTAATTATTTAAAAATCTTACAATGTGATTTTCTGGATTTTTTTTTTTTTTTTTTTTTAGATTCTGTCTCTCACAGTTGAGGTGTACCTACGATGAAAATTACAGATCTCTCCATTCTTTGTAAGTGGGAAAACTTGAAAATTCGGCATACTTATAAATAAATACTTATTTGCCCCACTGTATGGCTATATTTTAATACATGTCTTTCCTCCTTTGCCTTCCTCTTAACATAAGCTCCTTTCGGATCTGTGAGACCACGCCAATGTTGATGTGGACCAACAAATTCTCACACAGCTCTCTGTAATGACACCCCGAGTCCTTCAAGTTTCGTGGAGTCCCCTGGGTAAAAGCATTCGCCATGTTATGTTAATCTAATGAGGTTATTTTGTTTAAAGGCATACAGTTGGAAGCAGCTATTCTGCTCTTGCCTGCTCTGTTCAAGGAGGACCCAGGGTTGCTGTTTGAAGTTGAGGTGAGCCATGAACGGTTGACTACAGTGTGCAAAACACAATCTAATCAAAGCACTACACTTATTGCACATTTTGTTATTCAGATGATTTCAATGCAAACATTAGTTTTTGTTTGTTGGTCTACACAAACCCCACATAGCAAACGGACTTGGCCTAAATGTGGCCTCAAGCTGGCGCTGCTGGCCTTCTGTCGGCAATGGCATGTACCCATTCAGCCAGAGCTGGGCCATGTGTGGCAATGATGGCACGGCGTGGATCACAGCAAACAATATGAGGGCTGATTGTTGGTGGGAGGAGTGTGGCCCAGATCAGGCAGTGACCTGACAGCATATTATGTGACCCATGAAAAACAAGATAAATAAAATATGATAAAATCATTAATTAAGTGTAGTATTGTTTAAATTTAATCTTTGAAATAGCAAGTCAAAACAGCAACATAGTGTTGACCCAGATCCGGCCCACATCTGGCCCGTGTGAAATCCATGCGGGCCAGATGTGGGCTGGATCTGGGCCAACACTATTTTGAAATGATCATGTTGACAGCAAGCAAAGCAAATCAGTCAACTGCATTAAACTGCACTTAATTATAATTTGATTATATATTATTATTATCAGTAAAAATAATCTTAGAATCTTTTCAGAGAGAGAGATCATTTAATCATTGTTATATTTATTTGGTTTACCAAGGGGCACATAATTTTATTAACATGCTGTCATGCACAAGCATTAAATAAAATTATCATAAAATTATTATTATTTTTTTAAATTCAAATCCTCGGTATCTATGTGATGATTTGTGTGAGGAAAAGATCCAAATTCAAACCATTCATCGGCAATATATATCTCTTTTCTCTGTAGCTATAGTAACAATTGAAAAACTTGCCGTTAAGCAGTTTTACGGCAGCGATATCAAACGCTCATTGGCTCTCGCCAGTTTCGTCATAGATTGCGACATGCCGTGTTTCCGGTGATGCGTGTTTTGAATAAGAAATGCGCGCCCTCAAGGAGTTGATCAAGATAGTATTTTCAGCGTTTAACAACTTATACGTTAAATTATGCCCTGCTCCTCGCACTAAACTAATTATATTCCGCCAGAAAGGATCGCGACTGCAACGCATCGTCATTTGGACTACTGTGGTACTGCTCTTTGACATTTCTGCAATACATTCTTGTGATTACGTGTCTTAACGTTAAATCTCTGTTACGTTTTTCTTATAGACTGTATACTTTATACACTCATTCTATTTTGGTTGATTTGTTCTTCTTAAAAAAAACATTTTCAATGCAATACGTTTTTTATTGCACAGTTACATGACCTGTGAATTTTAAGGCTGATTTTCTATTCAGTTTAATGTACTTTATTGGCATAATTTGTGTGTACACTACCAAAACGTTTTACAAAATGAATAATGGCGATTGTAGTAAATGCAATAATATCAAATATAAGATTCTGTATTGAATCTGGGCTATATAAGGCTCAAATTTGGGGATTCTGGTTTACTTGAGGCTGAGAATTGGTACCAATAATAAAACCTGTTTTGGCCCAGTTCAGGGCCAGTTAAGGGTGAATACTGGCTGAGATCTGGGCCAGTTATGGCCCACGTGTGGCCCTTGTCTTTAATCCATTTCTGGGCCACTTCAGGGCCGTCATTCTTTGCGGTACTTGGGCCGAGGGAAAAGTGATTGTCTGGCCCGGAGCTGGCACATTTGCTATGTGGGATGCTATCAAACTGAAGAGAAATTTTGTTCATTTTCAGTTCATGGCCAAAAGTATTTGAGCAGTTGTATGACAGTAGTTAAAAGTAATTTAATGTTTGCCTTGCAAATAAATGCTATTATCCCCTCTCCCCCAGGGCCATTCTCAGACCAGCCCATCCCAACATCTAAGATGAAGCTTTGGGCAGGTCATCTCGTACAGTATGACCACACTGTGCTCACGTTGGATGGACAGTTAATCACAGAGGAGAGCGAGGACATCTCG
This sequence comes from Onychostoma macrolepis, assembly GCF_012432095.1. Lineage (NCBI taxonomy): Eukaryota > Metazoa > Chordata > Actinopteri > Cypriniformes > Cyprinidae > Onychostoma > Onychostoma macrolepis. The sequence goes on along the minus strand of NC_081174.1, from coordinate 2,228,108 downwards.
ACGACACTGGGACTCCTCCTGTGTGTATATTTTGTGTTTGGAATCCAGTATCCTAAAGCAGTGGTTCTCAATTCCAGTCCTGGCGACCTGCCCCCACATGTTTTGCATGTCTCACTTATTTAACATGCCTGATTCAGATCATGAGCTCGTTAGAAAAGAGCTCTATGAATGAACTGTGCTCTGACTGACATGGTGCCTACTAGGGTTGCACCATACACCGGTACTACGGTAGTATCGTGATACTAAAGCTTAAAAATACCCCCGGTGCCATTGCATTTTTTAAACGGTAGTATCATCCATACAGTACCTTAAGATATGTTGTATGTACGGCAGGAACACTGTTTAAAACATTCATTTGAACATGCATGCCAGCAGAAACATTACAAGTTGATTGCCAAATGTCTTTCTGCTGTGCTCTGTGTAGTATAGTCTGTGTATACACGTTATATAGTATTGAGTGTTTCCTGATGCTTCAGTTCAGTTTGCAGTGAGAAGTTGCACACATTGTTGTTCATGCTGCAGTTTGTCAGAAGAAAGGGTCTGATTCAGACCATGATGTCATTTTAAAAACCCAGCCAACATTTCCACGTGGGCCCCATGTGGGTTTTTGATGGGCAACCCAAATGGGACCCATACAATTTTGTCCATCGGCTCCACTTGGGCCCCATGTGTGTTAGCCCATAGGGGCACATAATGGGTCCATAGTGGGCTCTAAGTGGGGCCCATGTAGATTTTCATTATATGGGCCCACATGGGTCCCAAATGGGTTGTTAATAATTGGGGCCAAGGTGGGCCACATACAGAACCCTTATGGGGCCCAAATGGGTGGCTACTCTGAACCCACAAATGGCCCATATGTGGGGATTTTGTGGGACCACAGTGGGTCGGAACTGGGCCCCATTTATATTTCTTTATTAATTCCTCTGGATAAAGTTAATGTGCTAATATGCAAAATCATCTTTCAAACCACTCCAACTCTTAAGTTAAAATGTTTTTTTTTTTTTTTGGAAACTTGTACCTGACCTGATTTGTTGATTTTCGTGTGGTGCTCAATACATTTTAAATTACATGATAAAATATTTCAACTGTGAAGAAAATGACTTCAACTCAATCTCTAAATCACATTTTTTTTTTATTCGGTAAAACAAAATATTAAACAAAAATAGACAAAAACACTTGAATAGATCAGGATAAAATGATATTCCTAGGCCTGTGCAGACTCCTCAGCTTCATACCTAAAAACAGTAAAAAAAAAACAAACATAAAAGGCATTTATTTTAAAATACTACTAAACATTTACAAGATCATTAAAGGGATAGTTCACACAAAAATGAAAATTGTCATTTACTCACCCTCAAGTAGTTCCAAACTATCCCTTTAAGTGACAGTTTTGTCACATAGGGAAAGGTACTGGCACAGCTTAATTATAACCACGCATGCCTTCTAAAGGGATAGATTTGATAGAAATGAAAATTCTGTCATCATTTACTCACCCTCCATTGACTTCCATAGTAGGAAAAAAAAAATACTATGGAAGTCAATGGTGCCCCAGAACTTCTCTGTTTCCCACATTCTTCAGAATATCTTCCTTTATGTTCAGCAGAACAAAGACATTCATACAGGTTTGGAACTACTTGAGGGTGAGTAAATGATGACAGAATTTAAATTTTTGGGTGAACTATCCCTTTAAAAGGCATGCGTGGTTATAATTAAGCTGTGCCAGTACTTTTCCCTATGTGACAAAACTGTCACTTAAAGGGATAGTTATTACTAAAGGTAACATGAACAAGTTAAAGGTGACACTATTCAGTTAAGAAATGTAATTATGTGCTAGGAGCTATTTTTGTAAAATAGCCTACATGATAATGCAACAGTTTGATTTCAAAAGAGTGTATAACCGTAAAATGTTTGACAAATTAAAAGTAACTTACTGGCAACAATTATCCAGTAGTTGCTGTATTTCATACCACTGTAAAACTACGTACAGTAGTTTTAAGTACACTATAAAATAAAGTACAGAGTTATACTGTTATTTTATTTTTATTTTTTGTTATATATTCAATAACACAAGTTATTGCTTCACACCAACAGCTTTTTTCATGATTCATCTTTTATATTTCATAGCTGAACTTCAATCACACAGAATTACCAGCATATTAACCATATTTCATCAGTGAACATACCAGTCAAAAGTTTTCGAACAGCAAAATTTCTAATTTAAAAAAAAAATCTTCTGCTCACCAAGCCTGCATTTATTTGATCCAAAATACAGCAAAAGCAGTAATATTGTGAAATATTTTTGCTATTTAAAATAACTACTTTCTATTTGAACGTGTTAACATGTAATTTATTTCTGTGATCAAAGCTGAATTTTCAGCATCATTACTCCAGTCTTCAGTGTCACATGATCTTCAGAAATCATTCAAATATGCCGATTTGCTGTTCAAGAAACATTTTTTTATTAATATTATCATTATTTAATACAGTTGAGTACATTTTTTTCAGGATTCTTTGATTAATAGAAAGATCCAAAGATAAGCATTTATCTAAAATAAAAAGCTTTTGTACAATATGCACTATTTAAAAGCTTGGTGTCATATAATTGTTTTTGTTTGGGGTGGGGGGATTATACAAATTAATACTTTAACTTTGCAAGGATGCTTTAAATTGAACAAAAGTGATGATAAAGACATTTATAATGTTACAAAAGATTTCCATTTCCGATAAATGCTGTTCTTTAACTTTTTATTCATCAAAGAAAGCTGAACAAAAATTCTACTCTGCTGTTTTCACAGGAATAAATTTTAACATATATTCAAATAGAAAGCAGTTGTTTTAAATGGTAAAAAAAATTACTGCTTTTGCTGTATTTTGGATCAAATAAATGCAGGCTTGGTGAGCAGAAGATAATTCTTTAAAAACATTAAAAATCTTACTGTTCAAAAACTTTTGACTGGTAGTGTATAACCTAAAAGTAAAATCACAGTTAACAACACATTGTGCCAGTGGAAAATAAATGTATTAAATATAAGAATAGAAGTTTGAAGAGTTAAAGTACTTAATTAGTAAGAGTATAAAACGGTCATCTTTATGGCCGCCTGTCGCCCGAGGGTCCGGCCGCTGCGGGAGAGAAATGCTCCTTAGCACGGCTTAACTGCACTGTAAAAAAAATTCTGTAGTTTTTACAAAATTCTGGCAGCTGTGGTTGCCAGAATAATTTTGTAAAAAAATACAGAAAAACTGTAAACACATTTAAAGAACAAAACTGTAAAATGTACAGTATAAAACTGTAATTTACAAACTGGGAAATTTGAATGTAAACCACTAAATTAAACAACACACACTGCTATTAAAATCTGTTTTGTACATTTAACATACTGACAACCACCATAATAAAAAGAGGTGGTAAAAGAGAAAGCCACATGAAGAATCAGGGAGCTTCGCCACAAGCAGAAGTATATACTAATATATAGAAGGTGCACAGGGTCATTCACGCAAACACAAAACACCATCATGGTAACACACATGATACTTAATGCAATAAACTTTCATTAAACAACAGAAGATGTAACATAAAGCCCAAATATACATAACTGATAACAAAAACTATTAAAAAACATGATTATTTAAACAAAATACTTTCAAATGTGGAGTGTCACGCAGGGAATTCTGGGAATATCAGTTTACAGTTTTTGACTGTAAATTATACATTGATTTGTTATTTTTACTTCTAAAAACTGTACAATTAACAGCATTTTACTGTAAAATTACATAAAATGTCTGGTTAGATCTTTTACAGTTTTCCCCTGTATATAGTACAGGAACTCACTGTTAACATATTAACAGTTTTTTTCAGTAGCGTTTTTACTCAATTTTACACTTATTTTTTACAGTGTGAGAAATGAGCACCTGATGTCCCGATCCGATGTTCTTACAGACATTTATTAACTCAAACGTATTTATACATCGCAAATAGCATTGGTATGAGACAAATGATGCGACTGCAAGTGTTAAAGTTCACCTACCTCCTATTTAAAGTATTCGTAACAGTTAGGGCTTTTCGTCTTCACGAGTCTCCCGCCGGTCCGCCAGCTCGCTGCGGGAGGAAAATACCAGTTAGCACCGCTTTACTGGGAAAGCGAGCAAGTTATATTAAAATAATACATACAAGACAAAGAAGAAAAGTGTATACATGCATTTTAACGTATAGACCATTTCAAGGACGTAAACAATAACAAAGGCGTTGGAACTCTACTGCGCATGTCTGGCCCTGAAGCATTTCCGGTAGCGCCATTTTTAAATCTCAGATCTGTCAAAACAAGCGCATACTATTTAAGTCTAGCGAAAATGTAATATTTAAGTTATTTAATAAATAAATAAATAAACGGTGATTGGAATACCCTAAATATGTCTGAGGCGCAAACCTACAAGGAGCATTAAAAGTAGTCTTCCGGACAGCTCAAAGCGGCTCTGACTGATGCTGCCTGTGCGTGTCTGCGAGAGATGGCGGTAAATGTATCGCAGTCTGGATGCTTACAATTAACTCCATAGCGGAAAGTTTGGGATCATTTGTTCGTACAATGGATGACATCAGTCTTATGTTTGGTTAAACTGAAGCTAGACAAACAGTGTCACTTACGTACTTATCATGGTTTGTCGCCAAGATGTCCGGGGAGCTGATTAGTTGACATTTCACTTGCATTGCTGGGTCAGTCTGTATATCTATGCAAATATTCTTCATATTTATTTGTATAGCGCTTTTCACAATACATATAGTTTCACTGCAGTTTTACAGAACATGCATGTATATATTACAACGCTATATGAATGCTAATAAACTTATCACTACATGCCATTATTACTGATTTTATTCGTTTTAAAGTGTGTGCTTAGTTTGGTTAAGTTTGTTGCTGTGGAACAGTGCGAGAAATAATTTGAATGCTCTATCAGCCATCATGTTGTCACAAATAAGATGAATGCAATTCAATGCTGGCTACCGTGTTTTGCATACACCTTTATTAGTTTAAAAAAAAAATAAAAGTATAGCCTACATGCAGATTAATAAATGCACACACACTAAATACAGTATATATGTGGGTATAAATGTTTTTATGCACATTTACTGTAAACACATACAGTAGTACTGGTCAAAAGTGTGGGCACTATTACTATTTTTAATGTTTTTCCGAATCAGAATGAGCTTTATTGCCAGGTATGTTTACACATACGAGGAATTTGTTTTTTTTTCCACAGTGCAACAGAATGACAGCGACAGGACAAAAAACACAGATAATAAAAAGAAGAATTAAACAATAGAACAAGTAAATAAGGAATTACAATATACAAATTGACAATTGCATGTACAGGTATATAACAATAGACAGTTATATGTACAGGTATATTATGTGCAATTGAAATGTAGACTAAGTATGTGTGTTAGATAAATAAGTGTAAGTTTATTGTCAGGTGTTCATGAGATTGACTGCCTGAGGGAAGAAACTGTTCCTGTGCTGGCCGTTCTGGTGCTCAGAGCTCTGTAGCGTCGACCAGACGAGAAAAACAAAACAAAACAGACTTTTTGAAAGAAGTCTCCAATGCTCATCAAGCCTGCATTTAATTGATCAAAAATACAGACAAAAAGAGTCATATTTTGAAATATTATTACAATTTAAAATAATGGATTTCTATTTTAATGTGCTTTAAAATATAATTTATTTCTGTGATCAAATCTGAATTTACAGCATAATTACTCCAGTTATCAGTGTCACATGATCCTTCAGAATTACCTGTGATAATTTTAGGATTCTTTGAAGAATAAAAGAACAGCATTTATTTAAAATATAAATATTTTGTAACAACATGCTACTACTGTTCAAAAGTTTGGGGTCAGTATTTATTTATTTTTTTCGAAAGAATATTAATGCATGTATTCAGCAAGGATTTTAAATTGATTAAAAAAAGTGATAGTAAGGACATATTGTTAGGAAAGATTTCTATATTTTGAAAATCCCTGCCAGGATTCAATCAATCAATTCTGTATAAAGCATCACAGGTTCCAGAAAAATATTAAGCAGCACAATGTTCTCCAACACTGACAATAACCAAATATCAAATCTGCACATAAGAATGATCTCTGAAGGATCATGTGACAAGAAGAGTAAAGGCTGATGAAAGCTTTGCATCACAGAAATATAAAGAATATTAAAACAAAACCATTATTTTAAAATGTAATAATATTTCACAATATTACTGTTTTTGTCTATTTTTGATCAAATAAAATGGAGGATTGATGAGCATAAGAGACGTCTTTTAAAAACATTAAAAATAGTAATGTGTCTAATAGTAATAAATCTAATACTAATAGTAATGTATAGTGCGACTTTGACCAATACTGCATATAAACAAAAGACATCCTCTCACTTTCAACTGTTTCCACCAAATTTATTAATATGTGATCAATATCAAAAGCAGCAGTCAGTAGCTGGCCTGGCCATGAGCAGCTTTAAGTACTACATTGCATTTCATCCTCAAGTTCTCAAACACATCCGGGTGTTCATATGATCACATGTGGTTTGGCACTGTCCTGTCTCCCTGTAGCACTCAGTGACATTACAGATGATGGCTTTCCTAAAGACAAAAGTAGAAAAACAATTATTTAATTTAATGCACAATATTTAAAAATAATTATATTATTGTTTAATACATCAGTACATGTTGGAATTAACATTAGACAAGCTTAATAAGTGATGACATTTTTTTTACCATTACCTTTTGTAAACTACTGCAGTTAACTGTTACACTATACAATATTCAAGTTTACAGTGTACATTTCTATAATGTGTTACGCACTGCATTTATCTGCTGACAAGATAGCAGAAGCCCTCATAATGCTTGTAATAAAACGGAAATAAAGCTTGGCCTTTTTCACTAAAAAGGAATCAAAACGCTATGCGCATATGTAAACAATGATGGAAACACAATGCTGCATCATACTTGAGTTAACGTAAAGAAATACAAATAATCAAATGGGGGGGGGGGGATATTTCCTTACCTGAATGGAAATGTGCGCTGTATATCCTAGAGCTGCTAGTTGCTATTCTGCTTCTCGCTTCACTGCTGCAATCCAGGTGCGTTTCTCGGAAATCTAACCCTTTAATTTCCGATTATTTATAAATGAATGTTAGTTCCAGCCCAGAGGGAGCACCCAACCAGCGGGATTAATTAAATTATTGCAATCCTACTGTGTATCAAGCGCCTGCCGCCATTGTTTTGAATGCGCTCGAATATTAACCAGAAACGTCAGAGGACCAAAGACGTCACTTCCTTAAACAGCCGAATAGCCGTTGAAATGGTCTATACCAGGGTTCCTCAAATCTTACCCTGGAGGTCCAATCCACTGCAGAGTTTAGCTCCAACCCTGATCAAACTCACCTGTCTGTGATTTTCTAATGATCCTGAAGACACTGATTAGCATGTTCAGGTGTGTTTGATTAGGGTTACAGCTAAACTCTGTAGGAAAGTGGATCTCGAGGTCCAGATTTGAGGAGCCCTGGTCTATACCTACCCATTTAACACTTTTAGGACTTTCGCCTGATGAGTCTCCCCACTGGTCCGTCAGCCGCGTTGCTTTGAAAAAAAATATCCAATTAAAGGGTAGAGATAAAAGCAGCAGTAACTTGGCTAATATAAAATTAAACATAAATCTTACTTTGATAGATTAGGCCTAGAGTTTATCCATTGACACGCAGGTGCCAGTGTTTAAGTGGTGAGTGGCAAACCTTTTTTTTTTTTTAAATGAGAAGGGGCGGGAAGACACGCACACCAATCTTCGCATGATGCAATAACTGCACAATTGCTTTTAGATTATAAGGAAAAAAACTTGAGTAGGCCTACTTTTTCTGGAGATGCTTATATATAAATAAAATGAAATTATTCCTAAAGTAAATGGTCTTGGATTGTTCGTTGTAGCCTATATACAGTCATAGGCATAAATCCCGGGGAAAAATATCATTACAAGTGACTCTGTGTATTGAAAATAATATAATGGACATATACTTAAAATAATTGTGTAAGTAGTAAAACAAAATAAATGCAAAAAAAACGTTTTAAGTAAAGAAATGGTTTGATTCCCCCCTCCCTTGCCTCACAGTGGTTTGGTCCACTGCCTGCTTTCCTTCTTTACCGATACACACACGAGTCTGGTGAGAGAGAGAGAGCAAGTTAGTTATGTGTAAGTAACTTAGGCTGTCAAGGCTAAACATCGGGTGAAATGATTCTTTCTCTTTAATACAGATGATGCTGGATCATTAATAAATTAGTCATGATAAAAAAATTATGACATCCAATGTATTTTCTATGAGCGATTATAAGGTTAACAAGCTTAATACCGTAGCTTGTCACCCACTACAACTAACACGGCGATAAGCCTGTGTGTGAACTGATATTAGGCTGATATTGTAGACCTACGTGTTGGGTTTCGTTCAATATGATGTTAAATGGCAGATCAGTGGGTTTAATGCGGTTGAATTAATGCGAAAGAGACATACTAGGTTTCAGAGGAAACCTAAAATACTATGGATGACGCAAAATAATGATTATAATATGACCGCGTGGTGAACCATGAACTCATATTTAAACATGGTCTCCATGCTATGTACACATGCTGTGTACACATATCTATCCTTAGAAGTACAATTTTGGCTGTATTATTTGTGTCCCCTTCAAAAATTGCTCAATTTTACGTTTATTGTCCCCCCCTACTGTCAGATGAAATTTACGCCCCTGTATACAGTACATTATGATAATCCTTTAAAAACACATGCAATACTTAAGTTACCCATAATTGCATAAAAATAAACCAACAAAAAAATAAATTTTTGTAAATGTAAATATAGCCCAAATGTGGCCCATGTGGGACCCACAAATAAACAATAATGGGCAACCTAACTGGGGCCCACAGTTTTATCCAAGCTGGGGCCCACATTCAGCCCATCAAAGTGCCCACTCTGAGCCCATGCCCAGTTGACGCCCATATAGCCCAGATAAATCCCATGTGGGGCCCACATGGACATGTTGGCTGGGAAACATCAGCTCAAGCATCACTTATTCAACATCATAATATCTTACAAGAAAGTATTCTCGCAGTTTTATTCATTTGACCACTTATAGAAGAGGTGTAATAGTTAATTTCTGGAAGCATCGTTGCAATCACAAATGCAAATCCATTCATCAGCATAGCGGCTTTGCACTTTCTTATCAATCATTATATATTTGTTTTATTAATTTATAATGTTATGTTTTAATATACATGCTGCTAACTCGGAAATTTCAAGATAAGAGAGCAAAAAAAAATGCTCCAGACAGTTCGGCAATACGACACGAGCAAGAGAGCTGTTTTTATTTCGTTTTTGTGTTCGAATCCAAATCCGCGTTGTCTTGGGCGAATCACTGATTCACTGAGCCATTCATAAAAACAGTCATTTGATTCGCTCCTGAAGGATTCAGCCGTTTTGAAAGAATTGTTTGAATGACTCAGTGCTTCAATCATGAACTTCTGCCACCCGCTGGCCATTTTTAAGTTTCCCATCTAAAAGTAGGCATATTACAGTATTTTCCAACATATTTCTATATTCAGAATTTAGTATTTAAAACATTATTTATGCAATTATAAATACAGTCTAAATATATAAATGCCACATCTAAATGTCACTTCATGCAGCTTCTGTGCAGTGCTTAGATGAGTTTTGCTTAGATCATTTCATGGGTAACAATAGCCAGTCATTCATTCACATTAACTATTCAGAGAATAGTATTGTCTGTTTTCACTTACATCTATTTATTTATTTATTAATTTTTGATTCATTTTGTAGAATTGAATTTTAAATTAACACAATACTGCATGGTATCGTGATACTTCAGCTGGTATAATATCGTAAGACATTTTTATGGTATCGTGACAACCCTAGTCCCTACACAGTGTCCCTACACGGAACATTCATTCACAGATTTACACTACTTCCTGTCACTGTAAGTCAGTATTTTCTCTATTTCTGGGCCTCTTCCAGTAGTGGAGCGGCTAAGTGCTTATGTTTGGCAGAATCGTTCAGATTATGATACAAGCGTGAAAATTGGCATGAGCAGTCTCCATGGGTAACTTGACAAGAAATTGTCCGAGCCACTTGAAATTTCAAGATGGCGGCCATTTTTCAAGATGGCCGACACCTTAGTGGAACAGTTAAGTGATATAGTGGTTTATTTGGTGATACAAGCATGAAAATTGGCATGGGCAGTATGAAAATTGCCATGAGCTGTCTCAAAGGGTCATTTGACAAGAAACTGCCCACAGCAACATACAATTTCAAGATGGCGGCAATTTTTCAGGATTACTGCCGCCCGCCATGTGGATCTTTAAATGATACATTTTCTCATAGAAATGTATTGGGTTCCTCAAAAGACTCTGTCAAGAGAGGTAGTTTGACTGGCTTTTGTCTGACTCCTCACCCATGACCTGTCCAGTTTGGTAAAGCCTGTCAGGAGTTGCCTCCCACCGGCATAGCTCTCAGGGTTCATTGAGGTACACAAGCTCCCTTACCACGACAAGGTAACAGTCACAAGGAAGTTTTTTTTTTGTTTGTTTTTTTAACTAACAATTATTAAACATATACTAAGAGGTGGGGAAACAAAAATAAGATTAATAAATTAGCACAGTTGTGGTGCTGAACGAACAGTGCACCAAACAAAAAATTTAGCAATGACTAATACTGAATGTTAATAAGAACAGATCCAGAGGAAACAGCGACTCTGGCTGACACAGCCATGGAACCATGACAAACAGAAAGTATCTCAAACAATACTAAGGAACTAAACTGAAAATGTCACAGTGATAGTCTGGTGACAAAATAAAACATGATGCGCCGATGTGGCGAGGGGAAGCCGAGCCATAGGCCTACACCGAAAACATAGAGGACTAACACTGGCAAAAGAAACATGCAAATAGGTTCTAGCAGGGGCAACTACATAGGCATGTGCAACTGAGTCCATATCTGAAGCACTTACACCTTCCAGTACATGCCTTATTGCACCCACATTTGGTCAACTCCCAACAACTCTCTGCAATAGGTGGAAGTGGAGTCCAGAAGACTTTCCACTCTTCGTCCTTTTTAACCCATCCCCAGTCGGATGGGCTCGGCATTTGTGGATGTCGCTTCAATGCCTGTCCCCACACGTATCCAGCCTCATAAGAAGCATGTTTGGCATGCTCTTTGAGTGCTGCTTGAGTTGGTGGGATCAAGTCATATTGTCTTTGCTTTCTGGCAAAGAGATCAAGCCTGGCCTCGTTCACAGTGGTGACATCGCTGGACCTGTCATACATTAGCACAACAAATCTCTCCACTTTCCTCCACTGCAGAGGGACATTTGCTGAGTCTTGCAAATGTGTTTGAGACCTCATCACACACGTCCCATGTTTTCCAGGCAGACTTCTTTGATTTGCCATGGAAGGATGACACAATGTCACAACCACTAAAGGCATGGAAGAAGTGGATACCACGTGTTTTCTCTGGTCCTATGGCTGAAACCACCTCATGTATAGGGATCCATCTTGTCTTCTCTCCTTTGCCAAACGTCACCCACATTTTCTCCAGGCCAAGTTGCATCAAAGACGGCATATCAGAAGTGGCTATGATTAAAATGTCTGTGTCATTGGCATCAATCATCAGGGATTTGTGTCCTTGTTTCACTGCATGCTGGGCATGAAGGAAAATATGCGTGTCTGCCTCTTCATGACTACACAGGGCTACTGCATCCAGGTTAGTAGTTTGGTTGCTAACAGCATCTTCTCCCTTCGTCACAATGACTATATTGGCTGTTTTCATTTCTGTTACTTTATCAGCAATAAAATGGAATAATTCCTGCTTGTTGTTTTCATCCCGTAGGAAGCTTTGCCAGTTTGACGGAGTTTTGCCTGTGCCTGTTACTCTCCTTCTGATTGCTTTTCCCCGTTTTGACCTTGCCTCAGACTTCAGACTGGACTTCCAGTAAATATCGAACACAATGTCCGTCCGCCTGTATGTATGGCTGTATGTCTCTATTCTTGGAAGTATGTCATTTATTGCATATTCATCAAACGTCTTGCTTGAACGTGGTGGCAGTGTATTCACCATAGCTGATCCATCCACTATAAGAACATCTGTTTCTGGCTTTTTTTCTGGCAATGTCACTTTCGCTTGTAGTAAATCAGCCAGGTGTGATTTGGTACACGTGTGGAGTTTCCCTCCATCACTGAGAGAGGCGGGAGCTGATTGGTTCTCATGCATGAAGAACTCTTGTAAGTCACACTGCCTGTTCTTGCAAGAGATGAATAGTCGGGAGAAAAGTTGGTAGTCACCCTTAAGTTCCATCATCTTGGAGTTTGTTCCACTGACAACTGGCTTGTGCTTGAAGAAAGTTACCATATTCTTCTTGATAGGCTTGTAGAAAGAGCATGGACTGTCAAGGCTCTGTAGATCTGTCACAAAAGACTTGAACTGTTCTTTGCCTTGTTGGTGATGTACTGCTATCAGCTCAGCTGAACTGACATCAACAATGTCCTTCGTGTCCAACACAAGCAGATCATCTGATTCTTCCATGAAAGGGTTACCCATTTCCCGCATCACTGATGTGAGTCATTTCACTTTCTCAAAAAATGCTTTTTGAGCAGCCTCTGTTTGTTCATGGTGATGATTACCTTTCTTCACATCTTTAGCTCCTGACACAGCTTCATAGTTCGCAACTAGACGGCTCACTTCTGGACCTGCTAACATCCATCTTCGAAGTGCTGATGGGTTCTCTGTCAGCCCAACTGCTCCCCCATCACCTTTGATCACAGCATTGAGCCATTCGTGAGCCTGATCAATTGCCACTGCAGAGAAAGCCCTATCTGACTTATGTACTACAAAGTTCCCCTTGTGGAACTCTGCAGCCACTTCTGGATGTTGTTCCTCAATGCACATCATGTCTCGAAGGTGTATTGGAAGCCATCGAGCATAATTTACATTGTTGTTGGCAAAAAAGTATGGGACAAGTTCAAACAGTGACTCACGGTACAGTCTGAAGTTACCTTCTCGAAATGATCGGATCAAAATGAGAATGGTCAGCTCCATCCTATAAATGAACTGTGGACTCTTCTGCTCCGTGCACCACACCTCAAAAGTGGTGTTAGGGTTGTCAGGTGTCTCCTCCTTGTATGCATTGTATGCATCTTTCATGAGCTCATACAGACTGCATACTGTTATCTGATGTGCATACCGTGTTCTAGTTACACTTGATGCTGAAAGAAATGAATCTGCTGTACCAGGTGAGGCTACCCCAGCCTCAATGAGAGCACTAGTCCATCCACTGTCTTTGAGTAGCGTTCCGATAGATTTAAACGCTGTCATTTCAATATGTAGACCTCCAAACATGATCACATATTTGTCTTCTCCATATTGCTCTGGCCAGTGCCATTGGATCTGCTTTGCAAGAGCATATAGTGGCTGGTCAGCAGCTATGATTGGCGTTTGTCCTGGATTCAGGAATGCTACTGTATCCCTAACTTTGTCCATAACATGTTTTATTGTTGCGACAGAGTGGGCCTGGTCTCGGAAGAGGGGAAGCAGTGATGTACTGCTGACATTAAAACCCTGGCTCCTCCTTTGGGATGCATGGTAGGCTGACCATGTTATAGTGGAAGAAGCATTGACTTCTTGGGTTAGGCTAACCTTCTCCAGCCATTCATACTCGGGTGCAAAATTTCTGCTGAATACAATGAGGTCTGGCAATGGTAGGTTGGCTACAGTGCGGGGCTCTGGGTTTTTCTTATTTAAAAAAGCTGGTTGGATGTTAGAGAAGGATTCAGGAATCTCAGAAACCTTTTTTGGTCTGTTATCTGAAAGGTGGAGTGGTGGCCTTATCTGGCCGCCATTGTTAAGGGTTGGATGTTGAAACATGGAAATACTTGTACCATGAAAGGAGGTATTTGCTGTTGTTGCTGTGGGATTATGGTCAATGTTGTCCATAGCAGATGTGGTGAAGAGTCCCTTTCGCAGAATCGGTGGGCATACAACCCCATCTACAACATATTGGTTCACTACAGATTCTCCTAGCAGTGCGGAAACTTCCAACACCCTGTCATAGGAGATGCTAATTCCATTCTCATGAAGCATATCAATAAGTTGTCGTTTTCGTGTCTTTGCATACACCGCCATCCCGATGTATACAGCAAATGGAGTTTTGCGGCCTAATGAGTGTCTGTGGTATGCTGCATCATCTTTGCACTTAGAGTAGCAATTGTATTGCAATAACTGTGCAATTGCAATGTCTGATTTGAATACCCCACGATTCAAATGTGACTTGATATCTACACCATGTTCAATATTGCAGATGAACTGAAGAAGGGTTGGTGGAACAGATTCTTCAACAAATCCCTCATGGAATTTGTTGTCAAACTTTATCTTGTGATTAAGCATCTCTCTACGTATGATGCTGGCAGCCTTGGCTAAGTGAATGGCTTCAGCTGTACTGTATTTGCTTACATCAGAAAGAAAAGAGCTGATGTCCTTCTTGAATGCAAGCAGTACATCACGTCCTGCCTTGTGTTCTTCTAGCTCAGGTATGCTAGAAAGCAGCTGCTCCTTCAGTCTGGTTGAATTCACATCTGGTGATTCGACACCAAGTTGCTGCAGTCGTTGCTTGTAGAGAGGCTAGATCTGCAAGCTTAAATATAACTGGATCCGTGCCGTCACTTGTAGTCTTCATGTCCGTGATGTAGATGACAAGTTCTGAACAAATAGAGGGATACCAGTCAAAAGCTGAGCTTTTGAGGCTCTGCTCTTGCTTGATGGCATTGAGATGGTCTCGCTCTCTGTTGTACAGTCCAACAAGACAGGCAGGGTGGTATTTAAATTCCTGTGCAACAACATCACCAACAATAAGCTTTGCAAGGAGCTTCATGTCGCTTAGATTCCTGGCACATTCATTGACTCTTTCATTAAGTTTCATCGTCATTGCTTCTCGTAAGGGGGACATTGCACTCTCATCTTCACATATAAAGCACAAAGCTTTCGAGGGCTGGGATCCTCTTGGCCTTTTGACATGGATATCTTTGGTATCTTCAGTGTCTTTAGCAGCAGTAGATGCTCTCTTTTGGGCCCTTTGCAGCTTTGTGTTATTGAACATAAGTTTACAGCTTGAATGATATTTTGCTCTGTTTCTTGTCAATGTGTTTTCTATGCCATCACCTTCATCTAGTCGGGTTGGACTAAGTAAGATAGGCAGAGCACTGATCTTATGAAATAATGGAACATTTCTTGCAATGGTATCATAACCAGTACGATCGTGCTCTCTGTTGAATAAACTCGGATGAATGAGTTTTTCCTTGGTGTCCTGCTGACAAATGAAACATCTGTCCCAGTTAGTTTTCTCAACTGTTATGATGGCTTCTGCCATGTTTGCAGCAAATGTATAGGCAGAGGCCGAGGGTTTATCCTTTTACCACCTTTTACCAAGCACTTTGATGTATGGGATACAACTAAGTTCATGCCTTAACCCTACACTTAGTCCGATCGTTCATCCAATGCCATTTATATCCCGTGCGATCTGTACACCATCCGGTTAACTAAAACCCCATTAACCTTGGCTCAGCTCTCCCACGCTGGCACAACCTGTCAATTCAGGTGCGGCTATCTAACTGTTTTGGGGTAGATTAGACAGCATTTGGGATACTAACTTTACTATTAGCTGACATTGAACCCCACTCTGAGTTTAACAGCAGTGATATATCACCAGTGTGCCCTGGTAGTGCAGATATTCACTCTTGTCTAATCTATCTATAATCAACAAATCAACACAACTGTATTTTGATGCGTTAAAAGTTGTTCTTTAGAATAATCTAAAACATATAAAATAAAATGACACCAAATCGTCCTTAATGAAAAAAAAAACAATACATTTCTATCGGAAAATTGATCTTTTGAGGATCCAGGGGTGGGCCATCTTGAAAATAGAAATTTCAAGTGGCTGAGAGTGTTTTCTTGTCAAGCAACCCTTAGAGACTGCTCATACCAATTTGTATGCTTATGCCACTAACTAAACAATTATATCGCTTAACTGCTCCATTTAAGTGGTGGTAATCTTGAAAAAAAAGGCCGCCATCTTGAAATTTCAAGTGGCTGTGGGCGGTTTCTTGTCAAATGACACTTTGAGACAGCTCATGGCAATTTTCATGCTTGTATCATAAACTGAACGATTATATCACTTAGCCGCTCCACTACAGGTCTAGTTGCAGTTTCTATTGTTTTTTTAAATCCTGAAGGACTTACAGAAATGTTAGTACACTGTTGATAGTGAAAGAGTGAAAGATACTGCAGTACTTCAGTGTACAACTTAGTTTGCACATGGTTGAGTATTATTAAGCTTCAGTAATTTCACTCACTCACTATTAATGTTAAAAAGACTAGATTTTCCAAATAAAGTAAAGAACTAATGTAAGCCTACACTGTAAAAAAAAAAAAAAAGTTGAGCGAACTTAAAAAAACATTTTTTACCAGCTTCAGCAGATTTTTGAGTTTGCTCAACTTGTTTTTGTGGGAGATTCTCAATTTTTTGTTGTATAAACTTAAAACAACAAGTTGAGAAAACTCAAAAATCTGCTGAAGTTTGTTGCCTTAAAATTTTAAGTTGGCTCAACTCGGTTTTTTTACAGTGTAAGACTGTAGGCGAAAAAGTTACCTGATTACAGGGCTACAGTATATACAGGTGCATCTCAATACATTAGAATGTCGTGGAAAAGTTCATTTATTTCAGTAATTCAACTCAAATTGTGAAACTCGTGTATTAAATAAATTCAATGCACACAGACTGAAGTAGTTTAAGTCTTTGGTTCTTTTAATCGTGATGATTTTGGCTCACTTTTAACAAAAACCCACCAATTCACTATCTCAACAAATTAGAATACTTCATAAGACCAATAAAAAAAAACATTTCTAGTGAATTGTTGGCCTTCTGGAAAGTATGTTCATTTACTGTATATGTACTCAATACTTGGTAGGGCTCCTTTTGCTTTAATTACTGCCTCAATTCGACGTGGCATGGAGGTGATCAGTTTGTGGCACTGTTGAGGTGGTATGGAAGCCCAGGTTTTTTTGACAGTGGCCTTCAGCTCATCTGCATTTTTTGGTCTCTTGTTTCTCATTTTCCTCTTGACAATACCCCATAGATTCTCTACGGGGTTCAGGTCTGGTGAGTTTGCTAGCCAGTCAAGCACACCAACACCACGGTCATTTAACCAACTTTTGGTACTTTTGGCAGTGTGGGCAGGTGCCAAATCCTGCTGGAAAATGAAATCAGCATCAAAGCACTTTTCAGTTTTGGAAGAACGCGCTGAGAGGAATAAGCCTTGTATTTACCTCAGAAACAGAACGCGAGCGCAGCTGGAGCCGGTGGAGAAGGAGATATTTTATACCGAGTAAGTAATGTTTCTTATTGGCATTCGATAATGTGTTGTTGTGACAAAGTTGAACGCATTTTTTTTGTTGAACTTTTCCCAAACTATAACTCCAGAATAAAATGTGTGAAATCGAGTGCAACATTTTGAAATATGATAGTCAACCTTTCATTGCATTTAAATGTTGCACGACGTGAGTATAGTTATATGTTCTTTAAACAATGATATAAAAGTAATGTCTAAGAAAGTTTAGACCAATCTTTACTGTGAAGTAGCCTACTCTGTTTGCAAATACCTGCTCAAACATGTTTATAATAAGCTTAACAATAATAATTTAGTTTCTCAGTTATAAAATGTTATTTTTGTATTGTATGATAATACATCATACAAAAATGTGCATCTATGTTATAAAATCACGTGGGCAACATTGGTGATTGCTAATGTAATAATATAGTTGCTCCTGATAAGCCTATCAACATGCTCACTAATTTATTTATTAATTTTAGTGTGTGTGGGGGGGTGCTTTATTTATTTTGAATAGTAATAATATGTAGGCCTATATATTATAATAAATATAATGTACTGTTTTTGCTGTACTTTGGATCAAATAAATGCAGGCTTGGTGAGCTGAAGAGACTTATAAAAGAAACATTACAAATCTTACTGTTTAAATAATTTGAATGGTAGTGCATGTATTGTCACCATGTTTGCTTTGTCTTTGTCCGTTCATTTTGTTGCTCACGTCTGTTTTGTGTTTTCTCATGCAGTTTCTGCTGTCTCTCGTTTTCCTGGGTTCCAGTTTCTTGTCACTATTTTGGATATTGCACCCACGATGTCTTGATTCTTCTGTTGTTTATTTGTTTGTTTGTTCCTAATAAACTGTTTAACTGCACTCGCAAGTGAATCTCAAGTTATTTTATGTGATAGTTATATGTATACACATTTCTTTTTTCCTCACATTCTTTCTTGGAGCAATTCCCTCTCAGTCACACACCTGACTCAATGGCTCATTATGGAGCTCATTATGCGGGCCTTTGTCTTCTCAGGTGTGAGTCACAGCATTATCCAGGATAGTTCACGCCCTCTCGCATAGACCCTGTCAGGGATCAGTCACCATCACAACAGTCACCACCCAGCACAATCGCCCGATCACAGTCACCTGACTTCTAATTTCACGCACCTGCTGACACCAATCAACACCACTATAAACACACACACTGCCATTCCTCACATTGTCCGGTCTGCCGTTCACTAGATGGACAGCTCTGGACTCGCTCTACGATCGCGACTTACCTCAAAGCTTACCTGTCGGATCCCTCGCCGATTCTCCCTCGAAGCCTTTGATCCTCGATCCGAACCTGCAATCAAAGACACAACTTCAAACACAGCTAAGCCATCTGAACTTCACACTAACATGCTCACTCACCTGCTTTTGGTCACTCCCGATCCTGAATCCCCGAATCCCTTCAATAAATCTGTTTGTTCTCACTCACCAGTTCTGTATACAGTGCTTTGTGACAGAAGACCGGAACATAACCGACAACCAGATGGATCCCCATCCATCCACACCAGCGGAGGTCCTGTAGGAACTTGTCACCACTCTCCGGGCTTCCCTGGTTCCTCCAACACCTCCGCGGTCTGCCTCTGTCAGTCCCATGGCCGTGCCTGCTACCTTTGCGGGCGACGCAGCTGAGTGTGGCGGTTTCCTCCTCCAAGTGGCACTGTATTTGGAGATGCAGCCCCGACAATTCTCCACCGAACGATCAAAGGTATCCTTCCTGATTTCTCTTCTCCGTGGCAAGGCGCTGTTATGGGCAAAAGCAATATGGGATGCAAATACTGCCATAACCAACTCGTATAGTGCGTTCACTAACCATTTTAAGGAGGTGTTTGGCTATGCAACAGGAAAGCTCTCCGTAGCCGATCAGTTGCTGCGACTGCGTCAAGGCTCTGCTTCTACGAGTGACTACATGTTGGAGTTTCGAACGCTAGCGGCCACTAGCGGGTGGAATGAAACCGCTCTGCTCAGCGCCTATCGACAGGGCCTGGATCTCCGCATTCAAGCACATATGGCCATCTATGATGACTCCGTTGGTCTTGAAAACTTTATGCAGAGAGCCACTCGTATTTCCCAACACCTCACTGCCTCACACGCCAATGAAACTGCCCACCAGTCTGTCGCGCCCGCCATGGGTTCCCCAGTACCAGAACCGATACAAGTGGATAACACTCGACTCACCCCCTCAGAACGGGCTCGCCGCCTAGCAGCAGGATTGTGCATCTACTGTGCTGATCCCGACCATTACATCAGGACCTGCCCTGTCTGATCACCACGCCCTGCGGTGAGTACCCTTCAATTGGATCCTGTTGTTTCAACCCTGTCCTTGCTTCCAGTTCAACTATTCACCGATAATCCTGTTGCAGTATCCGCCCTTGTCGACTCAGGCTCCTCGGGCAACTTCATTTCCCAAGACCTACTGAAACGCCTTCAGCTCCCCAAGAAGCGCCATGCCTGGGAGTTCCGAGTCGAGACCATCCAGGGAAAGTCTTCCAGGGATTCATGAACGAGGTGTTCCAGGAGTTCCTCCATCGCTCCGTGATTGTCTACATTGACGACATACTAATCTACTCCCGGAACCAGGCCGAACATCGCCAACACCTCAAGCAGGTCCTCCAGAAGCTCCGAGAACACCATCTCTTCCTGAAGCTGGAGAAATGCGAATTTCATCGCCCCACGGTACAATTCCTGGGATACATCGTAGGCCAAGAGGGGATTCAAATGGACCAGGGGAAGGTAGATGCTGTGAGGAATTGGCCTCGTCCCCAGACCATTAAAGAGCTCCAACAGTTCCTGGGATTTGCCAACTTTTACCGTAGCTTTATCAAGAATTTTAGCACTCGCACAGCCCTTTTAACATCCCTACTCCGAGGAAAACCCAAGTCCCTGTCCTGGAACTCCACCGCCCATGAAGCCTTCCAATAATCCCTTCAATAAACCTGTTTGTTCTCACTCACCAGTTGTGTATACCGTGCTTTGTGACAGACCCTTTCTACTCAAAAAGTGACTTGGAAAATTTAAATCAATATATTGTTTTCTCTGAATGAGTGAGTTAGATTATTTTCAGATCATTTTGAAGCAAATATTCTAGGCTACAAGATCCAGTTCTCAAAAGTCTTGCGAACAAATGTTCTGTATGTGTTTTATGGCCTTATTTCAGTTACTTTAAAATTTTAGTTTTTTTCTAACCACGCATAAACGTTTTCTCAAAAACACAATCACATATGTACATGCTGCTCACATATTATTGTAGCCCAGTTTGTGCTGAATACAGTGTTTTTAGACTTTAGCCATTAAAATGTTTATAAGCAACTAAAAAAAGCACAAATGTCAGGGCATGTCAAAACTTCTCCGGGGCCCCAAAACACCCTCAGACCCCAGAGGGTTAAAAAGCTGGTCAGCAGAAGGAAGCATGAAGTGCTCCAAAATTTCTTGGTAAGCGGGTGCAGTGACTTTGGTTTTCAAAAAACGCAATGGACCAACACCAGCAGATGACATTGCACCCCAAATCATCACAGACTGTGGAAATTTAACACTGGACTTCAAGCAACTTGGGCTATGAGCTTCTCCACCCTTCCTCCAGACTCTAGGACCTTGGTTTCCAAATTAAATACAAAACTTGCTCTCATGTGAAAAGAGGACTTTGGACCACTGGGCAACAGTCCAGTTCTTCTCCTTAGCCCAGGTAAGACGCCTCTGACATTGTATGTGGTTCAGGAGTGGCTTAACAAGAGGAATACGAGAACTGTAGCCAAATTCCTTGACACGTCCGTGTGTGGTGGCTCTTGATGCCTTGACCCCAGCCTCAGTCCATTCCTTGTGAAGTTCACCCAAATTCTTGAATCGATTTTGCTTGACAATCCTCATAAGGCTGTGGTTCTCTCGGTTGGTTGTGCATCTTTTTCTTCCACACTTTTTCCTTCCACTCAACTTTCTGTTAACATGCTTGGATACAGCACTCTGTGAACAGCCAGCTTCTTTGGCAATGAATGTTTGTGGCTTACCCTCCTTGTGAAGGGTGTCAATAATTGTCTTCTGGACAACTGTCAGATCAGCAGTCTTCCCCATGATTGTGTAGCCTAGTGAACCAAACTGAGAGACCATTTTGAAGGCTCAGGAAACCTTTGCAGGTGTTTTGAGTTAATTAGCTGATTGGCATGTCACCATATTCTAATTTGTTGAGATAGTGAATTGGTGGGTTTTTGTTAAATGTGAGCCAAAATCATCACAATTAAAAGAACCAAAGACTTAAACTACTTCAGTGTGTGTGCATTGAATTTATTTAATACATGAGTTTCACAATTTGAGTTGAATTACTGAAATAAATGAACTTTTCCACGACATTCTAATTTATTGAGATTCACCTGTATATGTAAATGAGGACTCTCTCTTCTTAAAAAATGTACATATTTCAAGCTTGTTGCATTATTTTGTATGTGTATAAAACAACTCCCTGTATATTGTGATGTTGTAAATGTATATTCCCTGGCTTCTCGGCACTCATTTTATTTGCTGCTGAAATTAATAAATTAAAAAGTTTTGAAAGTGGGATGTATTTTGTTTCTTTAATTAGTTATCATTCATTTTTTACGTAAGTGTTATTTAGAAGCTTATTGGCTCATCTATATGATAGTAATATATGGCACCTCTAGTGGTTCTAACACAGTTTGACAAATGTGCTATAAAGCTTCTTATCTTTAAGAATATGTGCCATATAGTACTAAACAAGGTGTCCCTATGATTAAAAGCCAAAGAACCCCTGAACACTATTTTTGAGAAAAAGTGCTATATGGCACCTCTTATGTTTCTACATAGCACCATTTGACAAAGGTGCTATATAGCAACTGTAAAAATAGGTGCTAAATAGCACTAAAAGTGGTTCCCGTATGATTATGAGCCAAAGAACCGCTTTTAGTGCTATATAGCACCATTTTTTTTCTTCCTTTTTTTGAGTGTACTGTGTGTTATCCACATGTATATCCATCCTAAAATTCATCACTATATGATAATATTAAGTTCATGAAATATGGTCATGTATTTTAATATAGCATTGGCTGTTTATAAGTGCTTATAAATCACATATTCTGCATGTGAATATTCTACATCCCTAATCCTACCAATACCTAAATTTAACAACTACCTTACTAACTATTAATAAGCAGCAAATTAGGAGTTTATTGAGCCAAAAGTCGTAGTTAATGTTTTGTTAATAGCAAGAATTGGACCTTAAAATAAAATGTGACCATACATATAGATAGGTAGATCTATATAGATAGATTTGTCGTTTAGCCTATATGTTTTTTTGGGGGGGTTTTTTCGGGGTTTTTTATGAAGTTGCATATACTGTATAAATAAAACTGTAACAATTTAGAATAGGGAACACTTATTCACTATTACCTATGACTTTTCCCTCAATAAACTCCTAATTTTCTGCTTATTAATAGTTAGTGCGGTAGTTGTTAATTTTAGGTATTGTTTAGGATTAGGGATGTAGAATAAGGTCATGTAGAATAAGGCATTAATATGTGCTTAATTAGTACTAATAAATGGCTAATATTTTAGTAATATGCATGCTAATAAGCAACTAATTAAGAGACCCTAAAATAAAGCGTTACCAATAAAACATATTTTTGAGACATGTATGTGAACATTGAACGTTATAAGTTACATATATGGCAACAGCATTCTTGATATACTGTAGAATAACATATGTCATGTATTATATTTCAGTATGAGGCATCCTGATTCAGTGGCAAATTCAGTGAGCCATGCCTGCAAAACACAAATATAGTTTTATGATTTTAAAAAAGGAAAAATAAAAAAAAAGTTTGCCAGTGGGGTCAGAAAAAAAATAAATGCAAGACAAGGCTTGCACAATTTCCCTTCTGTGTTTCTAATGTCTAGATGAAGAAGGAAAAGCCTTGCGAAGGGTCTAACTCTGCGAGAAATGCTGTAATAATGTCGATGAGGTCAGCGCATGTCGACACTAAGGTTCTGGCTGCTGCTATGTGTTCTTTCTAATTAGAATAACATTATCACCGCAGATCCGGGCTAAAGCTGCTGGGACCGGAGCGGGTCTGTGTGAGTAGATCTCATTAAGCCAGCGCAGACTCAAACGCGCAAACAGATGTGCGCGGATTTGTGAACTTGGCATGAGCAGGCGAGCCTCTCAACGCAGCCAAATCCGCAGGCATGAGATTCAATACGCTTTCGTTTTTCATGGCAAAACGCCCATTTCTCAAGTGCATTCACTCTATTTTCTGTCTTCCTTTTTCTCAGCCGTTTTTTCTCTTTCTTTCGTTCGCAGGGTCTTTGTTTTGCAACTTCCCACCTCCGTGTAACTCCGGCAGCCCACGCACGGTGCTGGCGCATTATCCGCGCGGCAATGTGACCTGCTCTGATTTGAGGAACCTTGCGCTGCAGGGGGACCGAGATTAGAGACCCGTGTGAAGCGGGAGAAAATGTCAGCCGCTGGTTTGAAGCGTTCATGCTTCGGCTGGGGTCGCAACATGAGCTCGTGGCGCACGGGGTCGCGGGCGCAGGTGCCCCGTGCGGTCTCGAATATAGCGGCGCGGCCAATAATGAGATGTAATGGCCCTTCATCATGCGTTATCAATAGGGGAAATAATACGGACACGGTCAGCGAATGTACCGCAAACTCTTTGAGCGACTTGGAGGACAATTACTCAAGAGCCGCGGCAGACAGGCCGTAATTACAAATCCATTTACTGGGCGCTGAGAATAATGAGGAAACTGCGGAGGTGAAGAGTTTTCCCCTTCTCTCCGACGCAGCCGCTTAATGTCTTTAAACGAGGACAACGCACATATGTTCAGCTAACGCAGCAGAAGCTTTATGATGAAAGTCTTGACAACATATTGGGTTCCTATACGGGAGATTATTAAA
Organism: Onychostoma macrolepis; assembly: GCF_012432095.1. NCBI lineage: Eukaryota > Metazoa > Chordata > Actinopteri > Cypriniformes > Cyprinidae > Onychostoma > Onychostoma macrolepis. Next base: position 2,203,688 of record NC_081174.1, on the reverse strand, counting down.
GGTGGAGCTCTGGAAAACTTCACTCAGACTTGTCTCATGAAATGTGCGCTTGTAAAAACTCAAGTGCTCCTCTGAGGGCGTCTGCCTTCATTTCAGAGCTGTGCTGCCAGTCCTGGGATTTGTAGGACAGTTTGAATCGTTCAGTGGCCGAATCTTAAACTGATGTTATTCTAGGAACTAGCTTAGAGGAAGACACTGATTGATTAATCAAAGCATTGCCGAATGCCAGCTACGCCAACAGCGTGTGATATAAAATATGGATAAAATGTAGAGCAAGTGCACACAATATTGAACTGCTTTCAGCAGTCAGTAAAATCATCATACTGCATATATGCACGATTACAGCTGGAAAGATGCAAACTTTATTTCCAAAATACTAAAATTATACATAGTGTGTCAATTTAGTAGCCTACACTTTAGTTGATTCAGATAAACTCTAGCCACAGTAAAAGTGGCCAAATGCCATTTGAAATATAATTACCATGGGTAGAACTCATATTGTATTTCTACTGATTTGCTGCTTATACTTTTTCTGCCCAAAAGTGTCTGGATGACAGAGATGCAGGTTGTAGAGAAATTCCTCCCACTATGCATGTGCTCCCAAACACACTTTTTCTTTTCTTTTTCTTTTTTTTTGGACACTATGGGAATAAATTTTCATTTTAGTTAATAATGGAACCATAAGGGCTACAATCATTTTCCCCCTCTGAATCAGTAAGTCAAAAGATCATCAACCGGATTTGCACAAAACTTGGCATACCATCCCAAGAACCTCAGAAAAAGAAAGAAATAATAATATTTATATTATTTATATTAAATATAAATAATTTATTATTAGAACAAAGCATTTGTAATTTTTGTTTTTTTGGCTATTTTTGGCCATTAAAAATGAATCTTTATATATATATATTTTATTTTTATTTAATTTTTTATTTTTTTACATTTTTTAAATATTGTTCATTGTGGCCCATAATAACTAAATGGCCCATATCTTGTGACCACAACATCCAGTCTTTACAAAACTTTGTACACATGGACAACTGGACATTATGATTTTTTCATGAATTTCTGATGCTCAGGGGCAGCAATTTATGAATTGTTAGCAATTTATTTGTAACTGTGAATGACAGCTGTAATACTAAAATTTTCCACTAGATATCATTTTAAGTATAATCATCATTTGTCAATGTGAATAGCTGAATATTTCCTGATTTCCTTTTTAGGTGTCTCTTTTGGGTCTAGCGTGTATTTTTCCAAGCTCTTTCATCGAGACTTACAATATCAGTGGAGATTCAAGACTGTTGCATTTGCAGTAAAAACACACAATTTGGAAATATAAAGGGCAATTGTATCACCTAGTCATAGACAGGAAGTGCGTGCGCAAGACTGTCCCAGGTCTTAAACACATCAAAATGCAGTGCCCTTAAAGCACACTAAACCCACACTATCTCGAATACCGCTCTGGAGCGCTATTCTAGGCTCAGTGTGTCCCATCATGCATCATGCTTTGGAATAAATCATGAGTTTTTTGCCGAGATCTCGCAAGAGGTCACAGGAACCTTTCCAATGTAAGTTAAACATTAATATAATAATTACATATTATTATATATAATTTGGTAGAAAAACAAAGTGCTGCGCTTTTTATTGGTGCAAAGATGAGTAGTGGTGATATTTATTTTGCACAACATTTGCAACTGCTTTTCGTCACTTAATTAGAAGCACCACAAATTAAATTATATCATGTTATAGAGACTACTGAACAGACATTTAGAGGTTGATTTTAAAATGCAAAGTATTTAAAATTAAAATAAAGCTGTGCAAACAGTTTTTTCAACACTATAAGCATAAAAACACATTTTTACAGCACTATAAGCGTGTCCCATCAGGTAATGAAAAGTTTGACACACACTTGTATTTCCTGTATTTGGCCCAAGTGTCCAAGTGAGCATGAAGACCACATCATATAAGTAGTCGAGTGCTCAAGTGCAAAGACCGCAAGTGTGGGTATTTGGACAAGGGGTTAGGCTGGCCACACACTAGACGATTTTCAAATCTTAACCAATTTTAAAACCATGTTTGATATTTACGATTTGCGTTCGGGGACGCTCCGTCTCGATCCTGAGCAGTTATATAATCATAATAACACCACATAATAGAGGATTTTTTGGACAAAAAATATTTTGCAACAAGCCTTGAATCGGGAATAACACATTAAGAATGACACATCTGTTAGTCTCATGCCATGTATAACACATTTCCATTGTCTTGTTCCAAGTTCTCTTAATTTCTTTGCTTCTGGAGTGCACTGGAATGCTGTGTGATGTCCAATGAGAAAAACTATCAGAGATCCAACAGAGGGCGGTAGGCTTCAGTTGCTGCACACGCACTCCCAGTACGACCCAATTCAAAAAGCAATTATCTGAGTGTGTACTCCTGGGCCGATGAATAGACTGCTTCTAAAGTGCCATATTAACCTAGTTGAGAAGTATCGATTGGGGTCCCTGTCCAAACGAAGAGGCACAAGAAAGCGTTGGAAACAGAGACGGTGAGAGAGATGCATCTGTATTCCATTGGGTTCTATCCTACAGTCGTAATGAGGTCTTGAACAGGCTGGGACTCTATTCTTCAGTGCTGTTTGTAGCGGGGATGCTTTCCACTGGGCTCTTGAACTCCAGCAAATGTCTCACTTTCCCTCATTCACTCCAGTATCTCTCCCTGTCTCTCTCTCTTGTTTAAATAGATGCAGATGTCATATTTCTAAAATCTTTGAAAATATTTGAGTGTTATGAGAATATTTAAGGATTATGTTCAAATCAAAATGATGTTCCTGGTCATAACAGTACGGTCATACAGCATTTAATAGAGTGCAGAATAGAGTTTCACAAGAGTCTAGAGACAGAAATTAATATTCCCTTTAAGGGGTAATATTTGATTTCTTAAATTGATTTCCAAGGGCGTTTTTACCTTTATAAGGGCTTTTTATTTATTTATTTATTTTTTTTACTTTATTACATGTATGTGTCACCTTTATGTCAGATTCTTGATTTTAATTTGAATTAAAATAATAAGACACTTAAGAACTGTAATTGACCCTTTGCAAAAACCCGCCCACCTTAGTTACTGTTGCTACGTCAGACAAGTCATGCCATGCCGTTCTCACGCCACACATCATGTTCTCACGCAGTGAATAATGCATTGTGGAGCAAAGAGGAAACTGACAACGTGCTGACAGACAAGACAGAGCAGGTTACTTTTGCTATGAAACAAAGTCTCAGCTTTCAACTTGTGTAATGTTTTAAAGAAATTCAATCAATAAATGCCTTTTTGTGGCTCTTTAAGATGTCGTGACAGATCGCTGTAGCGCCTCAGTTCAAGTGGATCGTCCGATCATCTCTTCCTCTTTACAAGCTATATTACAAAATAAACATGAATGAATATCAGAAGATATCTTGTTTCAACCACGGAAAGACGTCAATACACACAATTTTTCAAGTTCAAGTCCACCAACACTAATTTACTCTCCTGCCTGGTTTGTCAGACAAAATGGCAGATTCAGCGTTATGATTTGGTCAGATCGCCTGTCAGTCAAGTGTGATCAGGCTTTTTTAATGCAGCTCAAAGATGTAATGAATGCATTTACACTGAAATTACAGCTGCATAAATAATGCTATGAGTTTGATGTGTTAAAAATGAATAGTGAAATATAACATTTATTTAACCCTTAAATGCATAGCTCAGGTCTTTAGCGACCCAGGACATCATTCACTATCCTCTTCCTCCTTAATTGTTTAAAGTTAGACATCAACTTTATTAGTATTCCTCAATCTATCCATTATATAAACAATATAACAATGTATATGTATGTATGTATATATATATATATATATATATATATGTAAGAATGCCTGTTTTCTGATAAATGTGTATAGGGTCGCTAGAGGCCCAAGGTATGCCAATGTGCAAGCATATTTTTCTTGCGCAACTATATTTACATATGTGATGACTCAATATCAATATCTCAATAACACCACTATTCCTTGAGGTGGCACTGTTTGATACACAATGATGACGTGAAGTTTGACTCATAATTACTGCGGGCATAAAACAAAAGAATATCATCAGCAAAAATCGATCTGGTTTGAATGGCTTTACTGCAGAGCAATTACTGTACACAATGAAATATAAATGTCACTCTCATTTAATGGTGGATGTGGCGAATAAGCTACCAGAGATCAAAATATTGAATATGAAGTCATTGACAATGATAGTTTTGAGAATATGGTTGAGATTGCGAATATGAGCTAGATGCTGAATATACTGTCGAAGTGCGCTCTGACGATGACAGCGTTGGTAAAATCATCTGCTCAAACTGAACCCCTTTAAGTTTCAAAAGGTAACGATATATGCTTTATTTTATTCTTCTGTAATTGTTCTTAAGATATGAAGAGAGTTTTTTTGCTATTGCTGCAGTTAGAGATCCATCAGTACTGGATATATAGGTCCGGGTCGCTAAAGACCCGAATATGCAATAATGATTGGTGAAACATTCATGCATTTAAGGATTAAAAATGATGGTTTGCAAATATGAAACTAAAACCACCAGTAGGTGGAAGCAAAACACTGTCCTACTGAGAGTCATTGAATCATTCATTTAACCTATCCATTTAAAAACTGGATTAATTCAGTGATGAAACATAACCCACTGTGTGTTGCTCTGAGATGAGCAGCGGCTCTGCTGTGGCTTGTTTTGAATTATTTTTGAGCAAAACATAGAGCAAAAACAGACAATATTGTGTCTAAAATGTAACTCGCTTAATATTAACATTTTGTTTAACTCTTAATTATATAACTCTTATATAAGTGTGCTGATCATATAAATATATATATACAGTATATATATATATATATATATATATATATATATTAAAAAACAACTCTGTTGTTATATGCATAACCCATATGCAGTTTTGGAGGCATTTTTACCCCAAGCCCCCATTAATTTTTGACACTGCAAGAATTGTTCCAAACCTCTAACTTTCTTTCATTGAACACACACCAGAATGTTCATGATGCTTTTTTCCATACAAAACCAAATGCAGCATAAAAGAAGCATCACAGCAGTTCATATAACTTATGGGCTGTATTTCAAGACTTTTCAGGCCTGTGATAACTTAGCATGAGAATCAGAGCAAAAATTCTTTTTTTTTTTTTTTTTCCGAAAATTCTTATTCTCAAAAGTCACATCAAGGTCAGACATGAATGACATGTTTCATCATTGGCCCTTGTGTGTCTTTTTTTAAAAGGAAGTATAGATCATATTTTTAGATGAAGTAACCCTTTGTAGGTGTATTATGGTCAATGAAAACAATAATCTTGTTCACAATAGTATGGTGTATAGTAAGAATTTCCAAACTAATCGAGTATTACAAGAGCAGGCCAGAGAATGCAAATGAAAACACATTTGAGAACAAGCCAATTAAATAATGAATGTATCCAGCGTGAATCAGAGTTACAATAAGAGAGAGAGAGCAAGTGTGAGTGGGGATGGAGCAACATTCAATGGGCAGACAGGCAGAGCCGATGACCTCCCTTCCCGCTCCTGTCAATCAAACAGCCCCTCTGCCCTCCCTGAACTGATGGGGGTCAAAGATGGATGTGGACAAAAAGGAAAGTCCATCTGACAGACAACAATCTCTCATCTGTGCTTCATGTGGAGGGAGGAGAGCGAAATGAAGAGTGGATGAGCACAGCGGGATCAGACGGATGACAAGGTAGTCCAATTAAAGATGGCCCAGGATCACAGCGCTCTCTCTTATCACATCAGTGAAACACACACACACACACACACACACACACACACACACACACACACACATGCTTGTGCTCTTCCTGTTTTATAGGGCCAATTTTGCAATTAGAGATATTGGTGACAGCAGATGTCAAAGAATGCGAGTGAGAGAGAGAGTAATGCAGCTGTCTGTCTACACAACACTGTGATTATCCTGTGTGTGTGTGTGTGTGATGTGTGTACTTGTTTTTCTATTCAGGTGGGGACTTAAACCTCAAAACACACAGACTCATGGGGACTCGTGTCACAGTGGGGGCCTAAATTGAGGTCCCCACGAGTAAACAAGCTAATAAATCACACAGAATGAAGTTTTTTGAAAATCTAAAAAATGCCTGTAGTTTCCTGTAAGGGGTAGGTTTAGGTGCAGGGTTGGTGTAGGACAATAGAATATACGGTCTGTACAGTAGAAAAACCATTACGCCTATGGAGAGTCCCCCCAAGGATAGCAAACCAGACATGTGTGTGTGTGTGTGTAAAGATGGCAGAGTGATTATCTGCAGTGTGTTTACATGTATATGATGGCATGAGTTTGCCCTTATACACACATATTCAAAGATACCTAAAAAAGTCAGCATGAAATGAAAATTCACCCTATCTATTTAAAATATCTACTATCTACTAAATGCATCCTGTTTTGAACAATTTATCAATGCTTGTTTATTTTTTTTTATTTTTTTTCAGTGTATATGTATGCATGTTTGTGTGTTTGTGTGTGTGTGTGTGTGCATGTGTGTGTGGCTTTATTGTTCTGGGGTGCATTTCCCAAAAGCATCATTAGCTAACTATTGTGGTAAGTTCCTCTATTGGTAACAATGGAACTTGTGACCGTAGTTGCTTTTGGGAAACACACTTCTAGATGACAGAAAGATTAAGACAGACAAACAATATTCAGTGCTTCCATAAGAGAGCAACAGGAATGATTCCCTCACATGTAACCCATACAATCCAGTGTGTTGTATCAAAACTGAAGAAAATGTGAGTGGTGCAAAACTCACCTCTACAATTTAAGATGAAGAGAATGTTTCTAGTGGGTAGCGATGCAGATTTCTAACCTCTCTATGATATTTAGATTTATTTATTTATGTATGCTGTTTTCTGTCGTCTTCTTTATCGTCCTATTTCCTAATTATTTTCCTATTCCTATTCATCTTCCTCTTTTGTAATCTATTTAGGCACATATTTCATTTGAAATGTTGCCTTTTTTCTTTTCTTTTCTTTTCTTTTCTTTTCTTTTATTGTTGTGTAGTATTTTTTATTTTTTTTATTCTGTTGTTGTTCATATAAAAATGATTTTAAAACAATACTGAGAGAGACATACACTACTGATAACCTCACCAGTAGAACACTGAGCTCCACCTGGAGTGGAATTCATGAAAATATCAACTGTAGACAAGCGTCCGGCGGCAGACATACAGAATCTGTGTGTGTGTGTGCGTGTTGTGAGTTTATGGTGATTGGGCTCATGGGGACTCACATATTCTGAGTGTATACATTATTTTGATGCATCATATTTACATATTTTCTCTTCACGTGCTGAATTTTCACATTAACGTAAATGAGAAAGCACTTTTCACTCGACTGCGAGCGGCCAATGGGGATATTATGATCAATCTCAAATCCAAAACACAATCAGAGCCGCATCCCTCCACTGAATCTCTCTCTCTTTCTATCTGTCTGGCAGTGAAAGTTATTCCAGCACATTAAACTGAATATAAACAAAGAGAGTATTGTGTGAAAGAAACAAAAGCCTCCGGCTCCAGCACATACACACACACATTCCATGCCAGCCTCATCCTTCTCCTCGCTCACCATGAAGCGAGAGCCGTCGAGTCCTGGAACAAAGGAGCTTGAGTCCGTATGGATATGATTCAAATGCGCTTGCTGATTATGATTAATGCCATTGTTAAAATTAAAAGAGAGCACATATTAACTCACAGTTCGTCAGTAAACACACACCTCAGCCATTTCTGTCTCTCACACACATCACTCTCTCCCAAATCCTCCATTTATTGCATTTTACATACATCACATTCTAGGATCAATGATTTGCTTTGCAGTAAAATTTCTAAACATCCCAACAACTGAATCGGTTCAATTTCATAAGATATTAAGGCTTACAGAAAATATTGACTACTATTATCTACTTTACTATATTTTATCCCATGGGCAAGCACATTTATCTTGTTTCAAGGATAATCTTCACTTTTTTGTTTGATTTATGCTTAAAGCAATAAAGAACAATTTCGCAATGTGATAAACTAGATGAAGTTGAAATCAAGTAGTGCTACAGGAACCAATTTTACTTTTCAAGTATCTTGCTTCAGGAGTGTTTACATATTTTACTGGCAAACAAGCCAGAAATACTGATTAAGAAATTGACTTTATGCAGTATGGTGGTTATGATGCATAAAAAAAGCAGCCAGCCTCAGTAATGTGTGTGTGTGGAGCAGTAGGAGCACTAATATTTATGCCTTCTCTGCCTCCCTCATTAACTTATGCAGCAGCCGAGGTGAAGAATGTGACATGTTAATTTCTAATGTTAAAGGCTCTTTTTTATTATCACCTTTCATGTGACAAGCTCTCATTTTGTTGCTATTCCAGTTGCTGGTGAAGATAATTACATGCTAGTTAATTGTGTAGAATTTGGATTGCAAATAGGACGGTTGGTCTTTGAAGCACAGATGAAGGCAGGTGAAGAGAATCAGAGTCACCGTGCGGGAACTTCCTCAACAAAAAGTACCATATTACTGCAGTGATGTTACAGGTAGCTAATGATTACTATAGTTATGTGCTGATGGATGGATTACCATACTCTTGTGCCATGTTAGTTTAAGTGTTCAAAGAATACTGTTACATGGTACAAATCCCCCCCCCCCCCCAAAAAAACCATGGTTTTAGTAATGCATGTCTAGAGCAACATGGTAGTGTACCTCAACTAACAGGAAATGTTCTCAGAACATTCTGGCAAGATTCTCTCAAAGTTATAAACAAACCTTCTTCCAGCAATGGTAATAGAATGTTCTTTCAAAGTTAATAACATTCTCGAAACATTAGAACAAAAACAACATTTATTTATTGTCCTTTTTTCTAAAACTCTTTTTAGTTGGATGTTAGCATGTACACGGTGAAAAGCAACGGTACTAGTACTGAGCCGTGTGGTACTCCATACTGAACTTGGAAGTCACTTTCCCAAAGTTTTTGCAAAATGATCAAATGTAACATTCCTTTAACGTTTTATCTAACATTCACATAACCAAGATCTTTTTTTTTTCCTTTTTTTTTTTTACATTTAAAAAATGGCACCTTTTAAACATTCAGAGAACATTAGAAATAATGTTTTCAGAACTTAACAGGAACATTAAAAATACATGTGTTTGTTAGCTGGGATGGTGTCACATCCAAAAAACAAACAAACAACATGGTAATATCATGTCCAACATAATACATGTCCAAAAATAAGATGACAATACCATGTTACATATTCAAAATACTATACTAATATGGCACTGCAGTGCAGTACTACAGTAATTGTCATAAAAACATGGTAATACATGGTACTATGTCTGCATATCAAAAATACTATGACACACACACACACATCTGCACCATGATGGTACTTTCAAAACAAAGAATGTAACGTAGCAGTGCTACAGTATAATACAGTTACTACTACAAAAACACTTTGGTCTAACAGTAACACTAGTCAAAAACAACATGGTACGATAATGGTAACTTTCAGAAACCATGGTTGTACCATAGTACATGTGACATGCACAATCACCCTTTAAAATACCATACTGCATGTTCAAAATCTGTAATGCAATAATAATTATAATATAACCAAAACACTAGGCATATAGTGTTCCAAATTATTGGCACATGCCAAAAAATGGCATAACAACTGTCAAAAACAAGGTAATACCATTATCAACATATCAGAAATATGGCAATGCTATGGTACATGTCTACAAAAACCATGTTAGTACCACGGTAGATCATCCAAAACAAGTATATGGTACTTTTTGCTTGTTTTCAACAAGTTTTCATGAGGTTTGTGAAGACGCAGCCGTGGTAAGGCCTCCAGATGACTGGCCAAGCGTGCCACGAACACGGTGCGCCTGTGTTTTGCTTGCTTTCGGTTTTATCATATTTGTCAGCTCAGCTGTGTGCAGGAATAACAAGCAGGCCAGTTTAATCTGCTGCGGGAGAGATCTGATGAAGGCAGGCAGCAATAAGAGCAGATCTCATTAACATCGCCGTGTTGCTTTATCCTAATGAAGTTATGGACACAGCCAAAGCAATTACACATGCAAATAGAATTAGCAAAAGCAAAATAGCGGGCCGATTGGATTGTGTTCTCACATTCAGAAATCTAAAGCATTTGCCAACCTTTTAATCAATAAAGGAGTTGATGCTCTGCCACATCCTATTAACTGAAATCCCGTAATAATTATTAACATGGGTGTCTGTAAAACCAAGAAACATCAGATGAGATCGCCTACAGGCAGGGCTTAATTTGTGCCGGAACAAGCCGAATCCCAATCCGGATCTGGCACCTCCGAAATCCGATCCAGCACCTCATTTTGGCAGAGCCCCCTCCTCACGTGCCAATGGCGTTCGTGCTGACCTATAGCGTGCATATATAAAAATCTTCTATTATGAGCGCATTTGCCACACATTTGAAATAACTTCAGCGTGCAAAAGACGCAACGTGAACATCTGCTCACATGAGGCTGCTTTCACAAGACCGAATGCATGGATCCATACTGTTACACATGCGTTTTCTTTCTCAAGTGTTTACATTTAGGAACCTACTGTGCTAAAGGGGATACTCGCCAGGACGGCCATTTAGACGTCATTTTGTATGTATTTGGTCGCTTGTGCTCAACAAACTTACGAAAAATAACCCTTATATAATAGCCTACTCGTGAGGCGGCTTTATGCGTGCGCACTTTGGATGTGTCTGTGTAAATGCATAGCCTACAGCCTCTGGAGTGCGAGTACCAAATGGCTTAAAAATAGCCTACTTAAAAATATGTGCAAATTATACATTTTTGTGACAATGCAACAATGACCCAATTAGTCAAGTGACAATTCTGACAGCTGTCCCAAACTGTGAGTGAAAGTCTTGTATTGCAGTGTGCAGCAGCTCGTTGTAGTGCAAACCAGATGCTGATGTGAAACGCGCTCTAAGAGAGTTCATGCTTTCAAACGCTGGTTTCAAATGACTGATTTAATCTTATAGCTTGTGTGTATTTATTTGCTCATTTAACCTACATGCTATATTGAATAAATGCAGGAATTTCCCTCATTATAAGCTTGAAAGCTACGGGAATGAGTAAAACTATGCGATATACACACAATCCCCCACCGAAATTCAGGACCTGATTAAATATAACCCTATTATACAGAGGCTCATGAGCCCAATGCCGTTTCAGCTTTGTGTGCTCTTTATAATGCCACTAGCTTATAGCGTGATTTTTTTTTTCATATTAAGTTTAATATATAATTTTATAGCTGCATATTTAGTCATTCTTTTTCTGTAACATTGTTAAATGTAAAGGATTTGTTGTGGAGTGAAATGAAGTAAATAGGCTAAATAATGTTTATGTTTGCAAAGGTTTCCTCATATTTTAGCAGTATTAATATACATAAAAAAAATAACATACTGTAATTGTTTGCAGTTACAAGTTGAACGGGTGTTTTTGAAGTAAAATCAGTTTCTTTTTCATGAGATTACTTCTTCTTTTTGACCGGGTTTTGTTTCTCCGTGTCGTAAACTCTAGGACGAGGCTTCTAAACCACGGTGTTTTTAGGGGAGTGATATTTAAATGATGATTGTTGTCTGCTGCCACATTTATCAACATACGATCATTCGTACGATTAGATTGGCGGGCATAAGAAAGTTTCATGAACTGCACGTGTACTCTGTCATAAGTTGATTAGTGCACACATTTGTTCTACGTTAGATTGATAAATGAGGCCAATTAACTTTATACACGGTGCACTTTCAGATTTCAGACTTTGCAGGATGTTTTCATTTACTTAGAGCTGTGTTACACATTGCATGAATGGTAATTTTCAAAAATCCATAATAGGGGCTCATAATATCATGTTTTTCATCAGTATGTTTGTGTTTTTCTGTAATATGTTCATTTTAGTCAAGTTTGTAGCATATATAGAATGTCGAAAAAAAAGAAAAACCCTAATCAACCCTAATCAACAAAATACAACTAGTACTAGAAAATATACAAGACATCTTATAATCGTATACACTTTTTGACAATTGATCTTGTTGTAAGGATATTACGTATAGATTTGTACGCAAGAAGTGCCTCTTATTCATGGACTTTAAGAGATGTGTATTTTTGCCTGCAGTCTAGCACTTTTAACTTAGTCAAATTGAACTGATCCAAAAGAGTTTAAATGGAAAATCATTGGTGTTTTAATAGAGCTCAGATTTATCACAGCAGAAACGGCTGGCAGATAATTGCACAGCGGTGAAGCGCGTACCAAACCCTGCTTGATAGAAAGCACTGCCGCGCTTACTGCTGATCAATCCGGCACCTTCTCATCCTCTTTATAACCTGCTGTCAGGACAAATTACAGATGTAAAATGTGCCCCTGGCAGAGCGATCTGCGTTATGGACTGTCCAGACTCACGGCCAGAGTGAAATGTTGTGAAAGTTCAAGTTTTTCTCTGTTTTACAGGCTGGCTGCAGGCTTTGTGCTGTCCCTGAGGGAATCAGTTGTCACACAATCATGTCAAATTGCCGTCCTTGAGGAGCAGAAAGTGTATTTATTTCAGCAGATGAATTCACAGGTTTGATGTGAGAGACTTAACAGATGTGGGTTTGAAGCGGCTGAAGGAGAATCAGACCACAGATCCACCAAAACAGCCTGGATCTGAATGAAATGTTTGTAATTAGAGAAGGTATGTGTTTATTTTGTTGTATATTTTAGAAATATTGAGGTCCCTAACTGCATGTCAAATACACTATTAAAATAAGCCTTTATTTAGCAATGAGCTGTGAAGCAAACGCTCCAAATGAGGGATGTAACTGCTCTCAGCTGAACTCCCCAAGCAGGACAGAGCAGGCCCTGGCACTAACAGATCTCCAGTAGGCGCTTTCACACTTGCAGTCATACATTTAACATCATTTCTTTGTTTATGTATTATTAGAGGTCATGTGTCAGCAGGGCCTAATGTCAAAATGATGCTTAAGTGGTTGTAAAATCTTGGGGAAATTGCATGCTCTGGGTAAACAAAACTGTAAGATGAGCATGTACAAGGTTAAGATGCTCTGCTGCCAATCACAGAGTTGTGCAATAGCTGATGCAATTAAGGCTGATATACTCACAGCAAAGTTCTTTTACATTCTTTGTTTAGGGGTAAAACTATTTTTGAAATAATTTAGCAGTAGTTTAATGTTAGTGAACATCCCAACGCCATCCATCCTGCTGGAAGTGTCGTTTAGATGTGCTGCATGCTTTCCTCTTAATAACAAAATAAACACATCACCAATGTGACAACAATGAGAAAACAGCACTTAAGAAAGCATCTGATCATAGTGAAGTGGATATGTTTGCAAAAGCCTTGCAATGCAGCACTATAACACTTTATACAATAGATTGCTTTAAAGAAAGCAGTTTTACAGTAGTAAAAAAAAACTGAATCAGTGTCGCTTTCAGTTAGAATTACAAATGCTACAAAAAATCACCAGCATCTGTGTTTCTGCCCCTGGTTCACTCTCTTTGATTATCTGATCAGTGTTTAACCTCTCTGGTTTAACATCATTAATCAGCCTCCCTGAACACTGAGCCGAACGTGACTCTTCACTCGTCACAGAGATCTATGAGCAGCACTGATCACTACATACCTTCACTTCACAGCTTTAAGGTATTTTAGGGTGAAGTCTTCTAATCATAGAGGGCCTATATATATATATATATATATATATATAAACAGTATATATATATGTAGGATTTGTATATTTTACTGTATGTATGACATTTTTATGTCATGTATTATATAAAGTTTGTATTGTAAACTGGATAGTTGAAGTCCTGGACGTGTATTAGTCAATACAACACTAGTCTAAAAACGCAATACAGTAACAGCTACGGTATGAATATATACTCACTCTGTCACTTATATACTGTACATAATAACACCCTTTAGTCATGACTACATTCACAACATAGCATGATTGCTCATACACTATTACAAATCCATTCATAATAAAACACTAAATGGAAACACTTGAAAGTCTAATTTGTTAACGCTAGTTAATGCATGAACTAACATGAAATAACACTGAGAAGTATGTGTTTTTACAGCATTTATTTGTCTTTGTTAATATTAGTTAATAAAAATACAAATTGTCATTGATTATTCATGTTAGTTCAAAATGCATTAAGTAATGTTAACAAATACAACTTTTGATTTTAAAAAATGTATTATTAAAGGTTGAAATTAAAATTAACTAAGGTTATTAAATGGTTATTAAATGTTATTTACATTATTAATTCTAACTATTATAGTTAACTAATGGTAACAAACTGAACCTTACTGTAAAGTGTTCTACTGCAAGCTTCACTGATATGTTATCACAATCATATCAAAATCAGATCTGCTATGATTTGCTGGCACTTTGAATACAATTGACAGTAACACATCACTATATTCACAGCATCACAGCTGTTTTTATGAATATTGCATTGCTATGACATGTACCATACCATGTACCATGTACCATTATGTACCATAATGGTGATTTTCAAGTGAAATTCAGTGATTGAGGGGAGCAGCTCTACTGAAGACTCAGACAGTGAGCTGATCTGTGCGCTATGATAAATTGAACAGTTGTTTGCTCTGTTGCAGTCGTGTGGTTGTGGTTGTGGTTGCTCAATTCTCAAAGATTTTGAGGTTTTAGAGTCTCATGGTAATATACAGAAGTAAGAGGCCACATTAGCACTGAGTGAAGACAAACCCTGTGTGATTGAATGAACCGGACACATGACTCCATAACCATATAAAGTCCATAACCAAACAAAAACAACCAGAAGAAAATCAAGAGGCAAACATTCATGCAAAATTCAAGACACAACAGATCAGAGCATAGTTCAGTGTTCCCTGCAGGAAAGAAACATCATGTACTGTTGGAAGAGAAACACAACTCTGACTCCTGAAATAGTATGGGAACATCTTCTTCAATCAATAAAGCTGATATCAACAAAAGCACTGGGCGAGTGTGGAGTGGGGTAAACTGTGCCAATCTGTAAACTGCTCTGTAGGCAAAGAGAAATGAGGTAAGGGTACAAGTATGTCTGTTACGTTAAGAGGAAATCATCTTTAACATACAGCCATGAAACAAATGACTTTTGATTAAAAAAATAATAATATTAAATAAATAAATAAAGGGTCCAGTGACACAGCTTGCCCCACAATTAGTGTAAGCCGTGTCATGTCAAGAGGAATCATTTGTTAATTTAATTGTTAATCAAAAAACATAAATTAGAAAAACATCTTGCTAAAACACAATCCTGAACTTAAAATCTTATTTTGTTGCACATTATTCACATTTTCATTAATTATCATTTTATCTGTAGTTATATATTACATGTACTTAAATGCAACTTCATCATACACATGCAAGGTGTACAAGCTCTGCCCTAAGCTCCTCAAGATCTTATGGAAGATCCTGCAAGTGGTATGGCACAGGGACACAGTTGCAAACCAGTGGAGGCACACAGAGGGAATCTGGATACCGAAGAAGGATAACTCAACCAAACTGGAGCGGTTCAGATCCATCTCGCTCCTCAGCGTGGAAGAGAAGATCTTCTTCAGTGTCCTAGCCTGATGGATAACAGAATTCCTCCTTCTTCTATTCGCCTCAAGCGCATTGAGGTGACCCTGCATCGTCACCACGTAACTAGAAAGATAATGGACCATAACTTGAACTACTACAGGAATTTCAGTCTTAAGCCTGGGACACACCACAGTTTGCTCGATTCAACAAGTGTGATAACTTTGATTGGATGCTTGGTTTTTAGCGAACGAGTCATGAAAACTAGAAAGTAAATGAAGGTGGCAAGACAGAAGGCTGTTCTAATGTTACGTGATCTCTCCCGAGCATTCCAATATGCAAATATTTTCATAACATCATGAGCCGCTTAAAATGAATAAAGTTATCAACATTACTGATATTCAAAATGGTAAGCAAGCACTGCTTTTTTTATCTTGTATATCTCATTTATAATATCTGCATATATCTCATACATCCTTGTTTCGGTTTCTCCTTATATATGACGAATATATGCTATTGATAGCTGCTGATATAGACAACTAATTCCTCTCAAGCAGGCGCATAACACACATGATAGTTTGCAGTCGGCTGTAGTCTAAGTGGTGTGTTCAATTGCAGATTTTTGATTCAAACACAAGGCGACAACACCGTCAGCTTTTGTTGCAGCTAGTGCTTTGAAGTCGGCTTGGTGTGTCCCAGCCTTAACTTAACATCAGAATTGCCTGAAGAAAGGAATCATAACTGGGTGTACCATCTCAGTTATCATCTTAGCCCTTGCCATGAATATAGGGGGTCAAAGCAATAGAAATTGAGTGAAGAGGCCCTCACTCCAAGTCTGGTGTCCAACAGCTCCATCAGAGCCTGTATGGATGACCTCACGGTAACCACACCTTCAGAGCCAGGAAGGTGGTGGATACTCCAGAGCCTGAAAAAAAAAAAAACATATCGTGGGCAGGGATGAGTTTCAAGCCTGCCAAGTCTAGATCCATAGTGGGAAAGTGGTGGACAAATTCTGCTTTGAGTTGGGTGGGATCAACCACAGAGAAGCCTGTCAGGAGCCTAGCAAGGTCTTTGACAGCAGCCTCAGGGATGCAATGGCCATTTAAGCCACCATCAGGGAGCTGGAATCTTGCCACCACAGTTGAGAAGTCTGGCCTACAAGGTTGATTTAAAGCCTGGACATACCAACATGGCATTTTACCTTGCATCTTCTGGCCTCTGCTGGTGCATGAAGTAACCATGTCAACAGTGGAGACCATGGAAAAGATGGTCAGGAGCTACCTGAGCAGCGCAGCACTCTGTGGCAGGAGTAACAAACTCCAGCATCGTGCCAACTGCATTGAGGCCAGACATGGTGCTAACATCAGCCACTTGGAAGTAGGTGCTCCTGAAAGAGCTTACTGTTCTCTAAGAGGACCATATCGAAGAGGCGAATGAACAGAAGCAATCCAAGTACCAGGAGCTGGCGGGCACACTGTGAACCCATTGAAGTGAGGCTTTGTTGGCCGGTCAATGTGTAAGGTCTACACAAGGGCTGGGCAAATTCCCACAGAGTTTAGTTCCAACCCTAGTCAAACACACCTAAAGCAGCTAATCAATGTCTTCATGGTCACTGAAAAGCTACAGGCAGGTGTGCCTGATTAGGGTTGGAGCTAGAGGTCTGGGCGGGACTGTTTTTTTAGTCCCGCTCTCGCTAGGTAATATTCCGCACCCACCCACTCCTGCGATATATACACTCTTTGTTCACCCGCTGTCCACTTAGAGTAATTTTCTTCCCGACCCAACCGTTCCTGCTAAATTTAGATCTTGTTTCCAGAATCTCACATTTAAATTTCCACTACTCAAAGAAAGACAGATAGGCTAACAAATAAAAGTGTAGTCTGCACAAAATTGTATTTGTTATTTTATTCGTGTTGGATACAATTCGTTTTAGATTTAGAACACAATAGGAAAAAGTGTCGCAGAGAAAAAAAAATGTATTAGCTATTTTATTCATCTTGTCAAAATACTAAATTCGTTTAACATTTTGCTGTTAACACAGTAGGAATAGTGTTGCAGAGAAAAATAAATAAATACGACATCTGTCATTTAAAATTATAGGCTAAGCAAAATATAAACAAAACCGAGTTGAACATTATTCAAGGACAGTGCATCCACACTTTGCTCCATCCTTATTCTGCTCTGTCTCTCATCGACAACCTGCCTGTTCTGTCTGAGGGTCGTATATTCACATATACAGCCTGCTCTGAGGACCGTTGTGCACATGCTGCGAGCACAGACCCCACAAATAAAACGCGTGACGCAGAAAGCACTGGTTCATGCATGCAGCGCGTGCATACCAGTCCTGAGTGCAGGCTGTACCGGGGGTCAATGAGAATAAAGCGCAGATATGCTGTTCTGAAAGGACGTTGGGAACAGGATATTGTTAGACCCCCCTCTCCCGTTCAAATTACACCAGAGTTACTGACCGCTACCACGTTTTATTCGGGAATTTAATCCCGCGTCGCAATCTCAATCTGGTCGGTCCCGCGGTCCCTGCGAAGAGGAAATGGAGGACTGCAGAAAGGGCCTCCAGATGGTTGTGGCTTAAGAGGAATGATCCATGGGCCAGTGCTGCTAGGACACAAGCTATGGTCTGATCAACACTGGCTGGGTCACTTGGGCAAGAGTGTATGAGGTTGAAAGACCAGAAACACATGATGACCTCAGAAACATCACTGAAGGTGTGTCCCAGCACATCCTAGGATGTATCTTTGATGCATCATTACAAATGTGTATTTACAAACATGTTTAAATACATGACATACAAGTTTAAATAGAAATGACATTAAAGTATATTTTAGTTTAGTTTATTATAAATGCTTGTCAATGCTTCTGAAATTACATGTAAAGATGTACTGGAGACCTGCTGGGGCAGTTATGGCCTAATGGTAAGAGAGTTGAACTTGTAATCCAAGAGGAGTGAATTAACAGTGCTCTCTTCCACCCTCATTGCTCACAACTGAGGCTGTCCACTGCTGTATTCATATATGTATTCAGTTCTCACTGCTGTGTGTGTGCATTTGGATGGGTTAAATGCAAAGCACAAATTCTGGGTATGGGTTACCATACTTGTTGATGTGTAACCATACTTGGTTACACATCACATCACTTCGTAAGTGGGTCAAAATTACCTTTAAAGTTCAGCTAATTGCATTTAATATAAATTTAAACTTTACAAATAAATAACATGCAAATTAAGTGTCAGAAATCATGATATTAATTTTACACTTAAGTCTATTGTTTAAAAGAATGCTAAAGTGTACTTCTTTTTCACAAGGGGAGACAAAGCAGATTATTTACATGGTTTTTGATTATTTACATTGTTTAGAGATAAACTGGTATGTTTGTCTAAATCAGCATGTATATTGTCAGGCCTATAATTAATTTTACTTGCTGTGCAGAAAATATGCTTTTGTTTTTAGTATAAAAAATGCTTCTCACTTTTCATGTGTATCTCTCAGTCACAGGCAGCTGTATATGATAGATACGATGAATATGAATGTATGGTCACACATGCTTTAAAGATGCTGTTAAACATGAGGACACAGCAGAGTGACTATATTCACAATGTAGAATGACCTCCAGAGGCTTAATGCTTTCATTAATCAGTTACTGCATAATAAAATATTAAGGGCACACAATTTTGTTTAAATGCTATTTGATGAAATGTCATTCTGTAATGTGACATGTAAGCCAAGGTGAACAGTTTATCTCTACAGGTGCTGCACAGCGATATATACACGACTGGAACACCGTATTAACCAATCAGAACCCGGTCTTGGATCGATCTGTTTTATTATAAGAATTTAATAGAGGGGGAGGATGGAGGTGAGAGGATACATGGATAAAGAGTCATCTGCAATCACATGAAGTCCTCTTATCGTCTGTGAGTGAGTGACTGGTCATCAGCTGGGTGGACACACAAGGGGCACTATGCAAATCTCATGAACGCTTGATCATTATAAACTCTATTAATTCATAATTAACCTTCATTATCCTGCTGAAACTGAAGCAGTTCATGAGGACCAGATTCAACACAACCACAGTTTATCACAAGCCATCGTTCAGTGTGACCATGATTATGTGGTACACAATCAATATCATCTGGTCTAATATTAATATGTCATTTGCATGAAGCAGCAAATCTCAGAACAACAGAAGCTGAGATGGGGGGAATGAATTGTGAGAAACAAAGACTGCGGTAAGTAAGGTGCTTTTATTGTAGAAAGAGTTTTATAAACAGCATTATGATATTTAGGCAGACTGTAAAAAATGATCGTGATTTCAACTGTAAAAAAAAAAAAAAAATGTGAAAATGCTACAGTAAAAACCTGTTAAATGTTAAAGTGCCGCTATTATGGATTTTTGAAAATTACCTTTCATGCACTGTGAAACACAGCTCTAAGTGAATGAAAACATCCTGCAAATGTTTTTTTTTTTTTTTTATTCCAAAGGACGGGGCTGTGAAGAATCAATGGTTAAAGTTCATTTTTACAGCAATACCACAGCAGTGTAGCCCCAACCTTGTGTTGTGTCCCCAGTGTTTCCCACAGACTTACATTCTATATGTGGGGGGGCTTCCCCCGTGGGATATATATACCAGTTCACATTTACAACTCTGCGTAAAACCATCAATCAGTTTTCGCGTTGGTCTGAATGAAAATGCTAATTCATTATTTGCCACTACACTATAAAAAAATCCAATTAACAAAATGTCGGAAGGGCAAAAATATTTAAGTTGAACTAATTTTATTGCTTGGGCTTAGTTGAGAAGACATATTATATTAATTCTGCACAATTATATTTTAAAAACATTAAATGAATGGTTATTTTCAAATCCAGTCAACATTCAGAATGCTAAATGTTGACTAAACTAATAAAAACAAATCCAGCCAACACTGAGATCATTCTGCACATGCAGGCGCCTGAGCGATTTAGCGGGAGAAACAGCTCCACCATCTTGTCAAGTTCACTCGTCAGGTAAGTTGCACTAAGTAAATGTTATTTTTTTAGACTAAGTTTAACGAGAAAATCATGCAACATATTAGATTTTTTTTGAGTGGACATTTAGAAAGTGTTTTATGAGTTGTACTGTATATCCAAAGAAAAGTGGATATAAGACAGTGTGTGTCAAGTTCAGGCGTCAGGAAAGTCAAGCATGGCACTGAGTAAATATTTGTATTTAAAGTTATACTGATTTTATCAAAATGTATATTTAAAAGGCGTAAATGTTTTATTTAAAACGTATACATTTATAAACAAATGTACAACATATATAAAAACATTGAATAAGCGTTATATGATATTGTTACGAAGCCGGTCCTTGGTCTTCCGTCTGATTGCCACCAGAGGTCGCCCATCTATTATACTGACTCTCACACCACACAGACTGTTACACATCACCCTGGACTGCATTTCCCATCATCCATTGCACAGATTACACACATCTGTAACCAATCACACACTCACCTGAAAGCTATTACACACACTATATAACACCCACTCAAATCCTGCTCAGATCGCCGAGTATTGTTTGCGCCAATTGCTACTTCAAAGATAGCAACGTTACGGAGCCATTTCCGAGTTTAGTCTAGTTCTCAGTTCCTAGCTCTAGTCTAGTGACGTGACGTCTAGTTTTGTACCTGATTGCCTGCTTGTCTTGGATTCTTCTTGCCTCTTCTATTACTGTTTGCTGTGTATCGACCCATGCTTGTTTCATGATCACGCCTTTAAATAAAAGCATGCAGATGGATACACACATCTCACGTCTCTGTTGCCCTGTTACAGATATGTGAAGGGAAAGTGAAGGGAATGTGGTCTTTCGCCTTGTTTAATCCATAAAACACTGAATATCAAAAGCTGTGTTACTATAATGAATTTTAGCTAATTTTGGCATGTTGTATGATATATATATATATATATATATATATATATATACAGGTGCATCTCAATAAATTAGAATGTCGTGGAAAAGTTCATTTATTTCAGTAATTCATCTCAAATTGTGAAACTCGTGTATTAAATAAATTCAGTGCACACAGACTGGAGTAGTTTAAGTCTTTGGTTATTTTAATTGTGATGATTTTGGCTCACATTTAACAAAAACCCACCAATTCACTATCTCAACAAATTAGAATATGGTGACATGCCAATCGGCTAATCAACTCAAAACACCTGTAAAGGTTTCCTGAGCCTTCAAAATGGTCTCTCAGTTTGATTCACTAGGCTACACAATCATGGGGAAGACTGCTGATCTGACTCTGCTCCAGAAGACAATCATTGACACCCTTCACAAGGAGGGTAAGCCACAAACATTCATTGCCAAAGAAGCTGGCTGTTCACAGAGTGCTGTATCCAAGCATGTTAACAGAAAGTTGAATGGAAGGAAAAAGTGTGGAAGAAAAAGATGCACAACCAACCGAGAGAACCGCAGCCTTCTGAGGATTGTCAAGCAAAATCGATTCAAGAATTTGGATGAACTTCACAAGGAATGGACTGAGGCTGGGGTCAAGGCAACAAGAGCCACCACACACAGACGTGTCAAGGAATTTGGCTACAGTTGTCGTATTCCTCTTGTTAAGCCACAGACAACGTCAGAGGCGTCTTACCTGGGCTAAGGAGAAGAAGAACTGGACTGTTGCCCTGTGGTCCAAAGTCCTCTTTTCAGATGAGAGCAAGTTTTGTATTTCATTTGGAAACCAAGGTCCTAGAGTCTGGAGGAAGGGTGGAGAAGCTCATAGACCAAGTTGCTTGAAGTCCAGTGTTAAGTTTCCACAGTCTGTGATGATTTGGGGTGCAATGTCATCTGCTGGTGTTGGTCCATTGTGTTTTTTGAAAACCAAAGTCACTGCACCTGTTTACCAAGAAAGTTTGGAGCACTTCATGCTTCCTTCTGCTGACAAGCTTTATGGAGATGCTGATTTCATTTTCCAGGAGGATTTGGCACCTGCCCATACTGCCAAAATCGCCAAAAGTTGGTTAAATGACCATGGTGTTGGTGTGCTTGACTGGCCAGCAATCTCACCAGACCTGAACCCCGTAGAGAATCTATGGGGTATTGTCAAGAGGAAAATGAGAAACAAGAGACCAAAAAATCCAGATGAGCTGAAGGCCACTGTCAAAGAAACCTGGGCTTCCATACCACCTCAGCAGTGCCACAAACTGATCACCTCCATGCCACGCCGAATTGAGGCAGTAATTAAAGCAAAAGGAGCCCCTACCAAGTATTGAGTACATGTACAGTACATGAACATACTTTCCAGAAGGCCAACAATTCACTAAAAATGTTTTTTTTTAATTGATCTTATGAAGTATTCTAATTTGTTGAGAAAATTTGAATACTTCATGAATTCTAAATGTGAGCCAAAATCATCACAATTAAAAGAACCAAAGACTTGAACTACTTCAGAATTTATTTAATAAACGAGTTTCACAATTTGAGTTGAGTTACTGAAATAAATGAACTTTTCCACGACATTCTAATTTATTGAGATGCACCTGTGTATATATATATATATATATATTTTTTTTTTTTTTTTTTGTTTGTTTTTGTGTGTGTGTTTCCGTGATGTGAACAGATATGAAGAGATCGCGCGGTCTTTCTCCATTATGCTAACGACTAACGTTAACCAAAATCTATGAAACGTCATACTTAATGTAAACCACAGTAATATGCTAATTTGAAGTTAACATGGGCGTGTTGAATGGGCTTTTGTGTGTTAACTTTTGCAATTGTCCCGTGAAGTAAAAAGATGACATTAAATGTGACTAACAAATGTAACTCAAACGGGGCGGATTAATGTTACACTGCATTTCTGGTCTCGTGAATGGCGCTTCGGAAGATAATTTCGTCGTTCCGAACGAAAATGAACAACTGAATCGTTTCACAAGGCCGTTCAAAGCACTGGGAAAGACCGTGGCTCAGTACACACTGGGACAATTGATCAATCAATTTGTAAAACGTCACCATTGGTGTTTATCAACAACAGGCAGGGCCGTTATATTTTGATATTATTTTTATGCTATTTGAGGTAACTTATCCCTGTAATATGAAATGTACATGTTCTATTATAAATCCAGTCAGCATCAATGCTCCCTGTTGTGCAATGGATTGTGGAATGGATTTATGCCAAAAAAAAAAAAAGACCGCTCCACTGCAACTACATACTGTGTGTACTTTCAAGACTAGAACACTGTAAACACTTGTGTTACCACGGCAACGACTGACGCATTTGAGTTGCATTCCAAAGAGATCTGTTATCAGCCCCTTAGTGGAAAACGAAACCGTATCCGTGCTGACTGGCCCGGATCGGCATGGAACGGAACGGTTAAGCAAAGAACCGTTCGGCCTGATAGTGGAAAAGCGGCTTAAGAGTTTATTGTTTTCAGTCCAGGTAATATGTGTAAATGTTCTCAGTGGCATCTGTGCTAATTTGTCTGTTTCATTCTTATTCCGAGGTGAATGTAGCCACCCAGATCCAGTCTGTATCCAGTCCTGAATGTCAGCGGAGACCATGTCAGCTAGATAATCTCCAGAGATAGATCCCCTCCGAAGACCTCGTTGGCCATCAGGACAAAACCACGAGAACCAGACAAGTCCTCTGCTCAATCTGCCCTATGTTGCAGCCTAGAATTAAACCACGCCATGCTGGTTTCATCTGGCCAGAGGGGAACTGCACTCCCCTTGCTTATTTGGGGACACTTGGCTGATTGCACAGACATTATTGGAAGAGAGCTGAACTGGAGGATGTCATCACTGAATCACAGACGAACTGACTTTAACTGGAAAAATGACTTGTTAATGTCCTCTTGCATTACTGACCAACTCTTTTCCTGTATGACTCTGTAAAACTGCTTTGACACCATCAGTATTGTATAAAGCTCTATGTAAATAAAGGTGACTTGATTTGATTTTATATACTGTAACACCTGGTTCCTTTTTTTTTTTTTTTTGACTTCTGCCTCATTTTAAAGATGTAATTGTGAACAGTAATAATATTTGTAAATGTTTGTTTGCTAACGTTTTGTTTAGCTTGTTTAGTTCCTCTTCAGGAACTTCACGGGTGGGTGACGTAATGACCAGCTGGTATAAAAGCAATCACTTAAAATAAGCTCCACTATGTCTAAAAGTGCTGCTAAAACTAAGCACTTGGGCGAGAGCAGATCACATTATAGGCTGTGTGTTCCTCACTGCAAACATCGCAGAAGTCTCTGCTGGGGATACACACAGTCTGTGTGTGGTCTGCTTGGGAGGGTGGTCTGTTTTCGCCGAGGCGGACGGTATCGCGAATAGCGGACATGGATCGCTGCGGTTCTTCCCCCTTTAAGTGAGAGCTCGCTGTTGCAGCGTGCATTGTCTAGGCGACGCGTGCATTACGGTCATTCTCGGTTCATTAAATGAATCTTTTCATATCAGACTGTGTTTACTTGTCTGGTTGTTTGGCTGCATTTAATTTTTGAGGAATTAAATTATGTATTTCATCTAACTGGGAGAAGTTAGATATATATTTATACACATATACAGTGAGGAAAATAAGTATTTGAACACCCTGCTATTTTGCAAGTTCTCCCACTTAGAAATCATGGAGGGGTCTGAAATTGTCATCGTAGGTGCATGTCCACTGTGAGAGACATAATCTAAAAAAAATCCAGAAATCACAATGTATGATTTTTAACTATTTATTTGTATGATACAGCTGCAAATAAGTATTTGAACACCTGAGAAAATCAATGTTAATATTTGGTACAGTAGCCTTTGTTTGCAATTACAGAGGTCAAACGTTTCCTGTAGTTTTTCACCAGGTTTGCACACACTGCAGGAGGGATTTTGGCCCACTCCTCCACACAGATCTTCTCTAGATCAGTCTTTGAGCTCCCTCCAAAGATTCTCTATTGGGTTTAGGTCTGGAGACTGGCTAGGCCACGCCAGAACCTTGGTATGCTTCTTACAGAGCCACTCCTTGGTTATCCTGGCTGTGTGCTTGGTCATTGTCATGTTGGAAGACCCAGCCTCAACCCATCTTCAATGCTCTAACTGAGGGAAGGAGGTTGTTCCCCAAAATCTCGCAATACATGGCCCCGGTCATCCTCTCCTTAATACAGTGCAGTCGCCCTGTCCCATGTGCAGAAAAACACCCATAAAAAAGCATGATGCTACCACCCCCATGCTTCACAGTAGGGATGGTGTTCTTGGGATGGTACTCCTCATTCTTCTTCCTCCAAACACGTTTAGTGGAATTATGACCAAAAAGTTCTATTTTGGTCTCATCTGACCACATGACTTTCTCCCATGACTCCTCTGGATCATCCAAATGGTCATTGGCAAACTTAAGTCGGGCCTGGACATGTGCTGGTTTAAGCAGGGGAACCTTCCGTGCCATGCATGATTTCAAACCATGACGTCTTAGTGTATTACCAACAGTAACCTTGGAAACGGTGGTCCCAGCTCTTTTCAGGTCATTGACCAGCTCCTCCCGTGTAGTTCTGGGCTGATTTCTCACCTTTCTTAGGATCATTGAGACCCCACGAGGTGAGATCTTGCATGGAGCCCCAGTCCGAGGGAGACTGACAGTCATGTTTAGCTTCTTCCATTTTCTAATGATTGCTCCAACAGTGGACCTTTTTCACCAAGCTGCTTGGCAATTTCCCGTAGCCCTTTCCAGCCTTGTGGAGGTGTACAATTTTGTCTCTAGTGTCTTTGGACAGCTCTTTGGTCTTGGTCATGTTAGTAGTTGGATTCTTACTGATTGTATGGGGTGGACAGGTGTCTTTATGCAGCTAACGACCTCAAACAGGTGCATCTAATTTAGGATAATAAATGGAGTGGAGGTGGACATTTTAAAGGCAGACTAACAGGTCTTTGAGGGTCAGAATTCTAGCTGATAGACAGGTGTTCAAATACTTATTTGCAGCTGTATCATACAAATAAATAGTTAAAAATCATACATTGTGATTTCGGAATTTTTTAGATTATGTCTCTCACAGTGGACATGCACCTACGATGACAATTTCAGACCCCTCCATGATTTCTAAGTGGGAGAACTTGCAAAATAGCAGGGTGTTCAAATACTTATTTTCCTCACTGTATGTGTTTATAGGAGCCTCTTGGGAATTTCTCGAGTGAGAGCATGATGTTTTACCTCTCTTCCTCCGAGAAGGTTGAGGTGGTCAGCAGGGGCAGAGCAGCCCTAACCGTGCTCCAGCTCCTTGTTTAGGGTTCCAGCTCCTCGTCACTTCTCGTACCTTCCAATATTGGAGTCAGGGTGGCGCTCCCGAGCTGAAGGCTTCTAGCAGAAGATGGATCTGCGGACCGTCATTCTCGCTGGATGGACTTCGGCTAAAACGTCCTACTGCCTATGGCTCAGGACTTCAGAGGGGCGGTCCCTCTGGGGAAGAGCGGTGTACATCGCATTACAAGGTGCCTGTCTCTCCTCAGTGCCCTCGGGAGATTGGTCTGCCAACCCTGCCAGTGTTCCAGGGCGCAGTGGTCTCCAGCGAGCGCTTCTTTCAGTTTCTCTCGTGGGCCTATTCCTCCACAGGGTTAACCCACTTCACCCTGAAGGAGTAGACCTCCTCTCGATTTAGAGAGTCGGTATGCAGAGGACTCCGCTCCGAGAGCTCGACTGTTTCGGCGAGTGTCGTCAGGTCTCCTCTCGCTTAGAGAGTTTTTAGTGGCCTCCGCTCGCCAGAGCTCCGCTAGGACAGTTATGTGAGTGGTAGGTTCTGGGTGAGTCTCCTTACAGGATGTCCAGCGTGTGGAGCGTAGTAGACGTCCTCTCGATTTAGAGAGTCGTATGCAGAGGTCTCCGCTCCGAGAGCTCGACTGTTTCGGCAAGTGTCGTCAGGTCTCCTCTCGCTTAGAGAGTTTTAGAGGCCTCCGCTCGCCGGAGCACGAGACAGAGAGCTTATGCTGTGGTGGATGAGGATGCTTTCAACAGCCTCGAGTCCTCTGCTCTCCCCTCTCTTGGGGACCGAGACTCACTTCTCAGAAGTTGGCCTTCAGGACGCAGGCCCTGCCCACTTTAGCCACTCGTGACCCTTTTTTCTCTCGCCCTAGCTGTGCTCCATCCACACTAGGCAGGGATTTTGAAAGTCTGGTGGCATGGGTATCTCGTTCTCATAGCGTTCTCCGACACAGCTCGAGTTCCTGAAGAGGAACGTCTCAGGTTACGTATGTAACCATGGTTCCTCGAGGGAACGAGACGCTGGGTCTCGAGGCCATACTTCCAGCATCCCTGCCAGCGCTTGCTTCATTCCTAGAAGCTGACGCTGGTTTCACCGCACGTGCTTTTATGCCAGCTGGTCATTACATCACCTGCCCGTGACGTCTCGCCCATCCATTGGACAGATTACACATGTGATTCAGAGGAATTTCCATAGCGTTCTCCGACGTAGCGTCTCGTTCCCTCGAGGAACCATGGTTCCGACTGAATTTTGCAGTTGTATTACAGATGTAATGTTTGTCCACTGGAGGTTTAAAGGGATAGTTCACCCACAAATTAAAATTTGCTCTTAATTTACTGACAGTCAGGACATCCAAGATGTAGGTGACTTTTTTTCTTCATTCCTGTATGTTTAGTTTGTTATAAAAAATGTTATACAGTAAAAGGAGATTGTTATTAAATAAAGGCTATTATGTGTTGTAATGTGTGTGTTTTTAGTGATTGATAAACACCAGTTAATAATTTTTAATAATTTTGTTTTTAAAAATACATGTTTATGTAGTTCCCCAGCAATTTCTTATGATGGCCAAATAATAAATCTTAGTTGAGGTAACATATAAAACACATAGAGTAAACAGTAAAATTTTAATTGACATAACTTGAGCCCCTTTCACATTGCACGTTGGTCCCGGAACGTGTGTGAAAGCAAACACGTCCCGGGATTGATTCCTGGATTGATCCGGGGTTGGGGACCTAGTAACATTGCCGGGTTCAGTCCTGGAACGAGCGCTGTGTGAACAAAAGCCAGATCAATGCCGTAAAGGGTGTGTCGTAGTGATAACGCACATTATCGTGTGACTGTTTTACAAGGTGAAAAATATATGTACAAACTGTAATGAAGCAGAGATCAGGGAGCTCCCCACTATCCGCGCTGAAGCTGAAATCGTTCGCCAGCTTTAGTGAAACCTGCGCATCACATTACCAGTCACATCGTAATGTCACGTGTCTTTACGGGATCTTTACGGCATGTGTGTGAACGCACAGATTCCGGAAAATCACTTTCAGTGTGAATGAACCAAAATCAAACGATCCCGGGTCAAATCACGGAACACATTATCTGTGTATTTTCCGGAAGCTCTGTGTGAAAGGGGCTTTACTGTAGTCTTCTAAATGTTTGACCAATTAAAACATTTTAGATGAATGGACTATAAAACTGGTTCACTAAAGGTTGAGCCAACTAAAAAATAACACTTTAAATAACAATTAGTTACTAAATAATAATTAGTTGAAACCGTTTTAAGTTTTTTACAGTGTAGGTGCCGCTTTTGGAGCGGTAAAAATAGCTGTTTCCCCAGTAACACTGTACACAAAGTAGCACTGACCTCACAAAAACGCTGCTTTATGAAATGGAAATTAAATCGACCAATCAGACTAATCACCGCAGATTAGCGTCACGCAAAAGAGGGGTTTGGAAAAATTTATCGTTGAGCGAATCGTTTTGAGCAAGTAAGGTAAAAAATAGATGCATATTATAAGTGTCAAGGATTCTGCACAGTCGCAGTCACCTCCGTCACCACAGTCACCAGCCCCGATGCACACCAGATCCCAGTCACCTGATTATTAATCACCCTCCAATCAAGCCCTCTACATAACCACTCGTCATTCATTCACTCATTGTCCGGTTTACAGTTCACTTACCTGACTCTCTCACGCTACTAACCTGTCTATACTTACCCTCAGATGCTCCAGCGCTCCTCCGATTACGTTCTCCTCGACTCTGGCACGATTCCCAATCAACCTGCAAAAGACACAACATCAGCGATCTCAGATAAGAACCCAAGAACTGCACAAAGTGTTTCGACTCACCTCATCACCGTTACCACCATCTCATTCTGCAACACATTCAATAAACTTACCTGTTTGCACTTACCCCTTGTCTCCCCCCTGTGTTGTAACAATAAGACAATGAAAGTGTTTTTTGACCTTGCATGCATGTTGACCTGTTGTTGGGGACTCCCAAAACCAAATTATGAACCTTTCGTAACCCATAATAGGGGCACTTTAATGGTAAATTCCCCTACTATATAGTAAAAACTGTAATAGACATTTCATGTAATTTTACGGTAAAATACCTTTTTGTAAGTGAAATAGAATGTATAATTTACATTGAAGGACATGTAAATTGACGTTCCCTGAATTCCCAGCTATGCATTTAAAATTTGAAGTTTTTTTTTTAAAAATATCTAAGTATTCATGGGTTTCAGTCACATGACTTTTTTGTTGCGGCCGCCATCTTTAGGACCTCGCGTATGCATAGCCTCTCCTTGGTTATCGTAAACCAAAATAACACTTCGCCAACAACGAAAAACTTCTTTTTTTTTTTAAATATATAGACTTTAGGATTAGATCCTTATTTACTGTCAAGTGAACTGCTGACTCTACTAAAGTCTAGTGAAAACTTACCAGTTTGACGTTTGCTGATATTTACGTCTACCTCATACACAATCCCTCTCCATACATTCGGGTCAGTCCCTTACAAAAAATAACTGCAGTACATTGAAGTACAACTGGACAATTGCAGTATAATGAAGTATATAACTGCTGTTCATTAAAGTTCAACAGCAATAAAACTGAAGTACAATGAAGTGCAACTGTAGATTTGCAGTATAATGAAGTACAGATACAATATAACTGCAGTTCAATGATATGCTGAAATGCAGGTGAAGATTTCAGATGCAAAAACTTCTAAGTCTGTCTGATTAAATATATTTAATTGTATTTTTTTTTTTTTTAATGAGCATTTTTTTTAAATAAAGCTCCTATGATTAGGTTCAGTAATTTCACTTTAACGGCAATGAGGTTCTTTTCATTGCCAATAAAGTCTTCTTGTATAGGCCCTGTGCTGCAGTTATGCTGTATTGTGCAACATGTAGCAAGTGCTGTGGTTACAGTAGACTTGGCAAGTGTTTTTTTTTTTTTTTTATTATTATTATTATTTTTTTTTTTTTTGTAACGTAGACTTCCTATAAAATTTTCGTACAAAGATATTTGCCTATGGAATATTTCACCCGCATAGATTAATAACCTGCACGTGTGATCTTCCTTCGAGCCAAAGGTCGTTGTCCTGACAACGAGTCTCGCGAGCAGCGGATTACTTGTAACAGACATTAAATCAGCGTCTTTTCCGTAGTGTCTACTGCAGGATGGATGTAAAGTATAAAACACGTTTTGGTTTGACAACATCGTTCATATGTGAACTATAACAATTAAAGCACAAAGACATAACATTACACCCCGAGACCTTTCACAAGTGCGACAAAAGAGAAGAAACGCTTTCCGGAAGAAGTTCATCAGGCGAGTTGGAGACTAGTCGACTCATCCAGTTTAGCGGTGAGTATAATGTCTAATGTCCTCATATATCTTTAGTTATAATTTTAGAGAGATGTAAAATGACTTGACGGATATCTTATTCAACCCGCTGAGATGAGAAGAAGGTGAGAGGAAACGCGCTTCAGTGCTGATCTGTAGCGCTCGCGGGTCACTGCACGAGGAGCTTGTGATAGAAAGACAAACAACTGGTTTAATGCTGTTTTTACTACACTTTTACTATAATAAACACCAACATCTCAGTCCAACCAGTGACAAACCTGTGTACAGATGTATTTAACTCAGCAATTTGTTATAAGCAGATCTGTAGAAATGAGTAATGTCATTGTCCAGCTCAGTTCAGTTCTCAATAGCATCAGTACATCATTTACAATAATGGAATAAACAAAATTGTACTGAATACAGTGTATTTGTTTGTTTGTTTCTAGGAGAGCAATAACCCCTAATTGGCATGAGGAAAAAATCATTGAAAAGTGTTCAGTGTACAGTGTACCCCTCTTTGCAGCAGAGGAAGCTTTAGGAAAGAGGAGAAGAGAGAAAGTGAAAAGGCTCTCAACAGATGTTGGTGAGACTTTATTTCTGGAAATGCTTTAAAGGTCACTCACATTCTAGTTAGCCACAAATGTAAACCTGATTTTAGATTTTAGTCTTTAAATGAGATCCATAACTCCAGCTAGTTGTAGGCCTACAGTCCTGTATATTTCACACTAAATTGTGATGCAGCCTGAATCATAATCATGTTCATTTGTTGGCCAGAGGAGAACTGATCCATAAACTAAACATACTTTCTCCCAATGTTTTTTTTCTCCATTCTTTCACCTGACAGAGTTTGGGTTCCTTGCCGCTGTCGACTTTTGGCGTGCTTATTTGGGGACTAATAATATTCAGCAGTATTATTGATCTGACTCCACTGACACTATTGATGAGGACTGAACTGAGCTAGATGATGACACCACTGCTATCTAGATGCACTGAAATTATTTTATATTTGATGATTTTTATACAGTTAATCGAAATTAACTGAGTCAACACTGATTTCAACTGAACGATGACGTTTTACTGTTTAGAGCTGCTTCACAGCAGATGTGAATTCTGTTTGCATCATTATTTTTCTTTTTATCACTGTAAAGCAGCACTGAAACAATCTGTATTGTATAAAGCGCTATATAAATAATGGTGACTTGACTTAAATTGGTTCAAATCTTCAAAAAAAAGTGCATGAAACAGTCAACCTGAATAAACACAAAATACAGTTTATTAATGATAACTGTATTTGCCTTTGTTTTATGTTAATTTTCTTAGGAATATCTGACAATATTTAGTGCTGGATATACTAAAAAATTTAATAAATCAGGATTTTTTTCACAGCACTGTACACCAGCATTTATGTGCAGTAGTGTGACATTAATGTGTGGAAATGGACATTTTATCAGTGTGTGATTGCTATTTTCAGGAAATGCACTGGTAACAACTAAAAAAAGATGACCAAAAATATAATTCAACAGAGGATGATGGCTGTGGTGAAACAAGCACTCAAATAATGGTGAGCAGTAATCTTCTTTATTTAATTGATCTTTTATTAACTATTATCTTTATAGTTTATAATACATAATAACTGCTATTGTATTTCAGAACTAAGACCTGTGGGAGTGCTGGAGAAATCAAGTGTATAAGTCCTCTGTCGTCTCAGCCATGGAAGAGATCTTCAGACATGAAGAGATCGAGGAGTTAAATGAAGTCAAAGAGCTAAAAGAAGATTTACAATATTAGTGCCATTTCAGTATGAAAACAGAGAGAGAGCTGAGGCAGTGGAAAGGTAAAGAAATGTAGTTATATCAGCAATTATTCTCAATGCTTAACATAAGCTCTCAACTTTTTTTTTTTTTTTTTTGTGGACTCTGATTCTCTCTGATTGACTGGAAGGTGTGCATTAAAACAGTAAATGCAGATAATTACAATCAGTTCCATCGCTATTTTAAATCAATGCGCTGCTTGTACTGTAGCACACACGTACAGTCAGAACGCTAAATCTAATGACCTGTAACCAAACAAACTCATGAAAATTAACTTAGTTTTACCCTTCTAGTCAAATTGTACTCCACAAACATTAAAGGGTTAGTTCACCCAAAAATGATAATTCTGTCATTAATTACTTACCGTCATGTCGTTCCAAACCCGTAATACCTTTGTTCATCTTCAAAACACAAATTAAGATATTTTTGATAAAACCCAAGAACTTTCTGCCCCCTCTCTATATGCAGCAACACAACTTACACATTTAAGTTCCAGAACAATAGGAAAGACATTGTGAAAGTAATCCATGTGACTCCAGTGGTTTAACCTCAGTTTTGTCTTCTGCCGCATGAACACAGCTCTCATGCGTTGTGATGCTCTCATGAATGCACATTACAGATCAATATTTTTGTAAATAAGTGGTAAAGTAGTTTTCTTTTTTTTTTGGACGCAAACACTCGTGTCGCTTCATAAAATTGAGTTAAAACAACTGGAGTTGATGAAGTACTTTAACGATGTCTTTCCTACCATTCTGGAACTTGAATGTGTAAGTTGCATTGCTGTCTATGCAGGGGTCAGAAAGCTCTCTGTTTCTTTAAAAATATGTTTGTTTGTGTTCCAAAGAGGAACGAAGGTCTTACGGGGGTGAAACCACACAAGGGTGACTAATTAATGGCAGAATTTTCATTTTTGGGTTGGCTATCTCTTTAAAGGCAGCTTTAACTTAACTTTTTAACCTAGCTGTAACAGGTGTGTATTACACAATTTTAATCAACTTCATGTCGGGTGGTTCTTTGCCTCCACCTCATGCATTAAAATCATGTAATGGACACCTAGCCATGGATTAGCCCGTATGTGTGAAGAGAGTTAAAGGTTACACACAGTATTAAATGAAGGGGGCACAATAACTGTGGAACACATATATTCTATGTACTGTATTCTAATAATATATTTAAATTATATATTTGTACATTTGTAAATTATGTTTTTTTCTATTATTATTATTTTTTATTTAAGGTTAGAATTTTGAACGAAAAACCAAAATGATAAAGAGGGCAAATAACTTTGGAGGACTCTGTACAGTATTTAAACATGATTGTGTCTATGCTTTTTCCCAGAAATGCATGTTATTGTAGGTAGCTGCATGGACTATCAGTGGAGGGACAAAAAGCTCTGAGATTTGATTATAAAGATCTTCATTTGTGTTCTGAAGATGAACGAAAGACTTGCGGGTTTGGAACGGCATGAGGGTGAGTAATTGATGACAGAATTGTCATTTTTGGTTGAACCAACCTTTTAACTTCTTTTACCTGGAGTGTTCAAAGACATTGTTAATGCTGACTAATATGTCATAAGAAATTAATTGGGAGTAGAATGAATACTTTACACAAACACTTGGTGACATCACAATTCAAGATTTATTTTAAGCATACTAAATATGCCTGTAGTGAAAAGTGTAACTGAAACTTGAGAATTTCTGATTTTTGTTTGTTTGTTTTTCCAGACTACATCCAAAATAGTGTTTCCACATCTGAGATGAAGGCAGTCATAAGAACCAAGCGGAACGATGAGGATAAGCTCTTCAGAAAATGAAACCTGTCTGAATAATGAGGGAAGAAATGTGCATGATTGCGTGATTTGTAAATAAACACTAAATACTTTTAGTGTAACTCTCAGCCTGTTATTTTAAGTTTAAAGAAAAGTAAAATCATTTATTGTTGCATTGCTGTTTGAGACATTCACTGTTGTTTGTACCTTAATTTATTATATTGCAGTTGTGTAAAATAAAACTTGTTATTCTGAATATTCTGGTTACATTTCAGTGTTACTGTACAGCATTTTATTAGTATTGCACTTTGGTAGTACTGCATTGTACTTCAGTTGTATTATTGCAGTACTACAGCAGATTTATTGCAGTATAACTGTAGTAATACTTCAGCTGTATTGCAGTAATACTGCAGTTCTATTGCAGTTGTTTGTTAGTAATACTACAGCTCTACTGCAGTTGTATTTCAATAGTACTTCAGATGTATTGCAGTAAAACGGCAATAATGCAGTTTTTCGTGTCCAAAAAAATTGCATTTTTCTACATGTAACAAAAACTGCAGTAATTTTTTGTAAGGGGTATCAGTAAAATTTTCGCCTGCCAGAGACTTGCCCATCTGCCTTACCTGGCCTGGATGACCGTTTACTCACTGCCAGATTTGTTGCACAGCATGCCAGACTTAGCCCTTAGTTTCATTTCTATAGCTACTGTACTGTTTATTAATATTTCATTTAAATTTGATAATGTTACCTAGCCAAAACATTTACTTTAATTTTAATTGTATAGATTAGAATACATAAATAACATGACTTAACAAATCTATAAACATCATATTATTATGAAAGCAATTTTAAAGTCCATTAAAGAACTAGCTTGATCACGCTGGCATGAGGACAATTTATTTACACAACAATTTATTTACAAAACCAAGTACAGCAAAAAAAAAAACAGCAGTTATACAATGTGTATATAAAATATTTAACTTATTGCAAAATTACCCATGCATTTACTTCAATGAATGAGGCATTTATATATACACTTGGACTGTAACATTTAATAAATAAAGGTTAAAACATTAAAGATTTAAAAGGTGTTTTGAAAAACACATTGGTGAATGGCAGAGGTTTGCAATTAAACATTTTGTAATTGGCAAAATAATTTAAATAATTACCTAACTGTTACTATGAATCATTTTTAAAGGTAATCAGTAAATAATGTTCTTGGTTGCCCTTACAAAAAATGACTGCAGTTTTTAAAAAAGTAATACTGCAGTTTTTTAAAAACTAATACTGCAGTTTTTGTTACATGTAGAAAAATGCAGTTTTTTGGACAAGAAAAAACTGCATTATTGCCGTTTTACTGCAATACATCTGATGTACTATTGAAATACAACTGCAGTAGAGCTGTAGTATTACTAACAAACAACTGCAATAGAACCGCAGTATTACTGCAATACAGCTGAAGTATTACTACAGTTATACTGCAATAAAACTGCAGTAGTACTGCAATATATAATACAACTGAAGCACAACTCAATACAACCAAAGTGCAATACTA
The DNA here is from genome assembly GCF_012432095.1 of Onychostoma macrolepis. Taxonomy (NCBI): domain Eukaryota; kingdom Metazoa; phylum Chordata; class Actinopteri; order Cypriniformes; family Cyprinidae; genus Onychostoma; species Onychostoma macrolepis. The sequence continues at coordinate 2,167,325 of NC_081174.1, read as the reverse complement.
ATAAAATGCTGTACAATAACACTGAAATGCAACAAGAATATTCAGACTAAGTTTTATTTGCACACAACTGCAATATAGTAAATTAAGGTAGTTATATTGTATCTGTACTTCATTATACTGCAAATCTACAGTTGCACTTCATTGCACTTCTGTTTTACTGCTGTTGAACTTTAATGAACAGCAGTTATATACTTCATTATACTGCAAATCTCCAGTTGTACTTCACTGTACTGCAGTTATACTACTTTGTACTGCAGTTTTACTGCAGTTGTACTTCAATGTACTGCGGTAATTTTTGTAAGGGTGTTGCTCATTTTCCAAATCTCTTGTCAGGAGTGGTGGTCATTGTGCAGCATGTCTTTTCACATCTTAGTCCAGTGAGTTCTTTGCTTGGGAGCTTTCATTTCTGCACCTTTAAAGAGCAAATAATGCACAAGTATCTATTACTAAAGGTCTAACTGAATACACCAAACTGAATGAAAGTAAATATATATATTGTATTAAAGCACATGTTGTTTGACAGACTATTTACTTATTATTATTTACCTATTTAATTATAGCACATTAAATGGCTGTGTCCAGCACGATTAATATTTATTTTACTTTTAAGTAAATTAGTTAGAAACACTTTTCACCAGTCATCACCGTGAAGAAAAATAACAGTGGATGCCACAATAAAATGCTTTATACACATCCAGAAGGTCCATAGCTTCCTGTTGGTCAGTTCATCTCTTCAGTTAAGATTCCCCCGCAATTGTTGCAGAAAACATTATATTACATGGTATAATCATGGTCAGTGCAGACATTTACTTCAACTTACTTTCTCATCGACTCTAACTGCTCCTTGCTAGTCCAGTCAGAGAAGTATAATAAAGATGATGTCCACTGTCTTGGACTCCAAGCACTGTTCGGTGTTCACAGGTGTCTGAGGAACGTCTGCCATTTCTTCTGTGATGACACTTCTCTTGGTTACTACAAAACATAGGTTAAAAGAAATTTGTGGCACTTTAAGAGAAATATTAATTTATTCCTGTATGTCTCTACATGCTAAGTGAAGAAGCATCTAAAGTAGCAACAAAACTGTGATTCTGTGTTTTGTTATAGTCAGTTACATGTGTTTTGGCAGTAGTGAGCACCTGTACATAAGTCTGCTTACATTTAGCAACTGTAAAAGCAGGAAATAGCTACTACAGATGATCTCAGACATACTGATGCATATAAATTTGATTGCAGTACATTCTCATCGTAAAAACCACTAGCTTATGTATTTAGTTAACCGAGATTATTTGAAAAGAACGATCTTCTATAGAATTATAATACCAATAGTACAAACAAATCTTCTTCACGCTAACATCCTTGATGTAATTACATTCAGTTACATTCATAAAAATAAGATTGTGGAAACTAAAACTACAAACCTTTCTCCTTGTATGCGGCGCTGCTGGACCGTCATCATCCTCCTCTTCTTCCCCATTGCGTTTGTTTGCTGATCGAAGTGTTGCTCGTCAAAGTTTAGTGCAGCGTAAACATTCTAGACTCACATTAGATCAAAGATCAAAAACATCTCGTTGATTTATTAGCTTTAGGTGGAGAATAACGAAAGTTTTCTGGCAAATCAGCAGTCTCACACACAAATTTAACCATTTCCAACTTCCTTTATGAACTTGCTAAGCAACGTTAAAATTCTAAAATGTAAACGCATCTATGCTTAGGAGAAATATTTCATAAAAAGGATCCCATACATCCACATCTCTTGGTTATCACAGCCCAGAGCACATCACAGCAGATAGACGTAATTGCAATTCGGTCCTACAAATGGCGGCCGCACCACTGTGTGACGTCACATGAAACCCATGAATTGGCCTTCTCAGCTTCTGGAAGAGCTGCTTGTGGTGAGCTCTGGTTCATCATGTGACTTTCCCCTCACCACCTGCTTTTGGTGGTTATCGGTGTATTACAAAGGTACAACACAGATTTCAGAACTTCAATAGGTTGGTATATTAACATTATATCAGTTAATGAAATATGGTTTTTAATTGTACATTTAAGTTAAATCCATAAACCCTAAAATGTTGCTACCGTACTTTTTACGGTAAAATTCTGGCAATCACAGCTGCCAGCTTTTTACCGTAAATTATATGGAATTTTGTAAAAAAAAAAAAAAGAAAACTTTTCTAAAGAGCACTTAAAAGAGATTTATGAAATAACATAAGTTAATAGGATATATTTGAGTGTGAACTGAATGTAATGTTTTGGATAATTGTTATTTACATGTAAATGACAATGTATTATAATTTACATTTATAATAAAAGCAGTAGGACTTCAGTACATTTTTATATGTAATTTCATTATTACTTTATATTTAGTATATATTACTCATGGTTACTTATACAATTTAGTAAATTAAAAATATATGTATTATAACTGTGGTTAAAATAATTCTGAAGACTGTATTACAATGTGTATTGTAATAGATCATAATGCAATACCGATACAGGCTTCAAGTCTTGAAGTGTTACGAAGTGGGCTCTTTGAAAAGCAAATGAAGCACTCATCTGTACTTTATACAAATCTTTATTTGAATAGATGTGGAGTATGAGAGGAGCAGCATGTTCACAGCCAACATTTTCACATGAAAACCATCATTAAAAAAAGATAATTTATGACCGTTTCCATTTGATACTTCCTCAAACATATTAAATCTACTAATGGAAATAAAGACTGTCGCTGTGGCCTGCTGGGAATGACAATGAAATGGAAGAAACGTGACATTTCTGCGCTTTATTGCTGTAAATCATGCCGTAAGGTGATGGTTCAGAACGAGTTTACATGTATTCTGTTTGCTTATTTGTATTTGGCTTTGACGGAAAGACAAAACCTTTGCAAATCTCTTTGTAACAGTGTGTCTGTTTGGGCTGGTGTGTGTATTGACTTTTCTTACGGCAGGGTTTTGCATCAGAGACTTTGATTCACAATCTAACTGTCAATACTGTAGGACAGGTTTCCTCAATCAGTTTTCACAAAGGGCCGAATTCTGCCTACAATACCAAGCCAAGGGCCACTGACCTATATATATATGGGCATTTCTTCAACTAGGGGCACTTTTAGCCTTGTGAAGTTGAATTAAAAAAAACTTGTTCAAAAGTCACGTAACAGTCTCATAAGTTTAAATAATTTGTCTAGTTTTAAGGTCTGTAAGAGGACAAACTTCTATTACAAGAGAAATTGTTAATATTTTACATTTTTCGAACCTACAATGATCTATACATTTGTCAATGAGATAAATGAACTGCCCAAAGGACCTGTCACACTCTGAAATGTAATATTGGTTTGAGTAAGAGCTTATTAGAAAATAAATAACTTGAATTTTTATATTAAGTAGAGCATGATCTCATAAATTGTGGATAAATTTTTAATGTGTGATGAGAACTTTTCAATATTTTAAAAAATGTGTGGTGATGGAAATGACAGGGTGTTGTGGAAATGACAATGAATTAACGTGAATGTAGAGAAACAGCAGAGATATTTATTAGAAAAAGTCTTAAACTCATCACACTCATTAAACTCAATTCACAAAGTCATTAAACATATCAATTGTACTTTGTAACCATAAATGTCATTTCCACCACAGAGGCAGTGTGTGAGAGACTGTGGTGGAAATGACATTTCTGTATTTTTTTTGTGAAAAAAATGGAAGATATCTTCAATGATTAGCTTTGAATTAATACTTAGCATTTCATGTATGCAAAATACTCTTATTTAACTTAAATTTTTTAGCCAATTTTTAAAAACACCCTTGAAGGTACAGTATGCTTGGAAATGACGTAGAATAAATATATTAACTGATCAAGCAATATTTACCTTTATTTTTCTTCCATTTGTTGTTGATGAAAATTTTTAATTCCCTCCATGTCCAACATGTGCTCTGATGTCACTGAACATTTCCATAGAAACCACCTCAACAATCTTTCACACAAACTCTTTAAAGGGACATTACAGTGTTGTGGTGGAAATGACACCAATACTGTGCGACAGTATTTTTATTTTTTTTTCTATGACGTCGCGGCAGGAACAACATACAAAATATGACAGTGACAATCTCAGGTAATTATTATGTGCTTTATTCAATGTTAAAAGTGGCTAATGTGAGTTTGAATATTATTTTGCGTGAGGTTTATAGCCATAGTGAAAGCAACAATAGATATTTTACCATCTTGAAAATAAATTAAAGCAAACTTACGCTAAACCTGTGAACTCACAGCGAACCAACATCCATAACAAAGATGGCATCACTCACCCACTCACTCACTCACCCACTCACACAAAACTGTTCAGTCCATTCACATTTGAATCATCTATTTTCCGTGTCCACTTTTCTTTACTTCACACTTGCCATGTTCTTGCTGTCACATAGTATCTACACTGGACGTGAAAATGCATTGCAAATCATTTGAACTTTGTATCAGTACGTCATAAATAGAACGAGTCGTCAGTTTTCTGTCAGGGATTTGCTGCGCAGCGCTGCTCCGCGTCCAGTGTAGACAGCATCACTGATTATAATGAGTTCTATTGCATTCTGTTGCGTCGCGCCGCACCGCTCGCGTCCGGTGTAGACACGATGTAAGTTAATGTTGCTTTCTGATGCTGTGTTTGAATTTTAATGCCATATTATTTGAAATTAGTGTTGGCCAAACATTTTTCTCTCCGGCGCGGGCAGCCTATTGAGGAACCCTGATGTAGGATGTATTTCTGGAGCAGTCACTTAACAACAACACTATCACACCATAATAACAAGCTAAACAAAATTGACTTCTGACTGTCTGCTGGCCTTTAGAGATGTTTCCTGCACTTCCTGGTGAAACCAATGTCTCTTCACAAACAGTGTTACCAGAGTGCTGATATGTGATTTTACTGCACTGGACTGTTTCACTGTATCATTGCGCGTGTCTGTGTTCACTGTATTTTTGGCATTTATGGAGCAAAAGCAGTGGCCATACTCCATCTAAAATGTTACTTGATATTAATGTCTTGTTTATAAATGTTAGGAGCAGAGTTGTGGTAATTAAGGTCATTATTTTTAACATTTATATATATTTGTTTGTTTGTTTATACTGTACGTTCATAATAAATATACACAGCACACACACATACATTAAGTAAACAAAATATTTTATTTTGGAAGCAATTAACTGTGATTAATCAATTGACGGCGCTAAAAACATTTATGTTCTGCTAGAAATTAAAATAATTTATTAAATAACTCATTTTTAGTAATTTTGCTAGTAGTAGTTTTTTTACATATACGGTTTCATTCATCTTTATTTTCGTTTAAGTTTGAACTATTTGTGTTTAACTAAATTAAAATTAGAAATGTTGGCTTGGCAAGTTGCTGATTTATTTTTTTATATTTTAATTTATTTCAGTTTTATTCATTTCCACAAACAGACATACACACACACACACACACAAAGGTGCATTCGGCCGCAGATGTGAAAATGAGAGGGGCTTGAACACAGTGCTTCTGTGAGAACATCAGGTCACATCTTCAAGACATCACAGTCTGGAGGATCACGCATGCTGACCGTCACAGAGACGATTCGAGAACACTTTTAACACTAATATCATCGAGATCCCAAACGTAATTCAACTGCTGCACAAAAAGAGAGACTAATAACGACATATTCAGTTGACAGGAAAAGGTTATATTATTGTTTTATCAAGCTGAATTAAATAATGCTTTATTTTATTCATGATTCACATCTCACATCTGTTAAATAATTAACACTGATTCCTGAGAACACAATACCTTTTATCCATTTTTCATATCCAGTAACATTAGCAATGGATGCTGAAGAATAACTTGCAATGGTATATTTGTAAGTAACTCAATAAAGAGTTTAATTGTTGTGCCTCTGGATAATTAAAGGCATGGGTTTGCTCAGAGAATCAGCGTCTTTCAGAAGTGGACTGGATTCAGCGCTCCAGACAGGACTGACAGCTGCGTTCAGCTGCGCTGTGAATAGCGTCTGCACTCCAAACTGGGAAATGAGGAGACCAGAGGGGAAGAGAGAGATGAAAACAGTTATTATAATAAACCTGGCCTACCTTTACTCCTCTGGTGCTATGTACACATAACCTTGTTTATCAAAGCGACTGTTTGAAGCGCTCGTCTATGTTTTTTTCTCTTTCATTTTTGCAATACCTGCAGCCTCGAGCGGCTCACTCATTCACTTTGTTGTTTGGTGTGTTTTCTTACTTTTCCTCCCTCTTTCTCTCTCTCCCTCCCTTCCCTGGCTCTTTTGTAGCGCAGGGTTGAATTTTGGGTTGAGCCGGAGAAGAGACGCAGTGATCACGTCAACATCTCTTGCACATGAATGCATTGGGTTCTGTGCATGTGCATTAAATACAGCTGTTAACGTAATGACTGCAGGAGAGTCAGAGGTGCCGCAGCGGGCTGAGGAGGTCATGACCCCTGGCCCTGAAACCTCAGCTGTGCAATATTACACACATGCACACTATACGTTATTGTCAACTATACATTTTCTCTTTCTCAGTGCAGTTCGGTTCAATTTGAACAAGCTTTATTAACATGATAAACAAGGCTATACAGATAGACAGCACGAAAATAACTGTGACATTGTCTCTGTAACTATCGATAATAGGTGCAAGCAATGAGCCTTGGCCCACATATATTTTGCATGATAGAGCTTTAGTTGGCATCTGCAGATGGCACGGCGGATTGTGTTTACTGACAGTGGTTTCTGGAACAGGGTCAAAATATATAGGTATATAGGTCAAAATATATTTTTGCAAGAAGTCACTTATAGTCATCAAGCCTGCATTTATTTGATCAAAATTTTTATATACTTTATTGATTTACTTTATTTACTTAATGCATTTTATGCAATGCTGATTTATTAGCAGTGTTGAAAACCTGTGATACTTTTTTCAGGATTCTTTGATGAATAAAAAATTAAATATTTATTTAAAAAATAACTTTTGTAACAATATACACTACCGTTCAAAAGCTTGAGGTCAGTATTTATTTTAGTTTTTTAAAGAAATTAGTTTTTATTCAGCAAGGATTTGTTAAATTGATAGAAACAGTGAGAGTAAAGATTGATATTGTTAGAAAACATCTCTATTTTGAATAAATGCTGTTCTTTTTAACTTTTTATTTATCAATGAACCTCAAAAAAGTATCACAGGTTCCAATAAATAAATTAATTAATTAATTTAAAAAAAAAATCTAATAAATAAGCAGCACAACTGTTTCCAACACTGATAATAAATCAGCATATTAGAATGATTTCTGAAGGACCACGCATTGAAGAATGGAATAATGATGCTGCAAATTCAGCTTTGAATAACAGAAATAAATGATATTTTAAATTGTAATAATATTTCACAATATTAGGCTACAGTTTTTTCTGTATTTTTGATCAAATAAATGCAGGCCTGATGAGCATAAGACACTTTCATAATGCTGCATAATATATAATATAATATAATATAATATAATATAATATAATATAATATAATATAATTATATTCTCATATTCAGGGTCTAGACTTTGACATGTCAATAATACACCCACAACAATAAGTGGCGCCAAAAACGCATAAAACGAGTGTGCCATGAAATGTGTAATGTGTGCTGTAAAGATCGCGAGTGAAAACAAAAGAAAAGCTTACAGCTGCATGAGTCGTGACTGTCATGTTAGCCTGATGGGAACAAACTTCCTCTGTAAGTGATTTTAAAACATAACAGTACCCAGATTTGAAGACTACAATAAGATTTCACTTCTACTGTTAATAAAATTTTGGTAGGCTACTATGAGATGGACAGCCTAAATGTTATATAATTCAGATGGGCTACCTGTCATTTTTATGGTAGATCAAAAAATGTATATTTTTCAATGTCATTGTTGGTACATTTTACCAATATTTACCATACTTTCAAAACAAAAATGAAAACAGGAAAAATATGCAATATGAAAATAATTTAAGAAAAAATGAGTTTTACAGAAAAAAAAAAAACTAAACTAAACAAGATTTGGTTTTCAAAAAGCCTTTTTCCAAAAGGTACATCTGGAAAAAGGGGGGTCGTCTTATAATCAGGGCCGTCTTATATTCGGGTCAATACGGTAGTAAACGATGTAGGCTATATCATACATAAATACAAGTGAATTGAATAGCCTACTGATTACCATTATTGCGACTTTTGGCGCTGCACAGTTTTGTGCAGTGCTTTTGTAGTCATTTAGCATACATTTTCCCAGTGATGTCATTTGATTTATAAAATGAGACAAACCGCAGATCCAGATAGCTCCACAAATAAGCTCGTCTTCCATGTAATTTTCAACCGATTTATGAATAAGAACGGAAAATAACTGCTCCACTTCACATATTGTCCAATGAAATTTGAACTTCTTGTGCCAGATCATGATTGGTTGGAGAGCCTAGTTTCCGAACAGACTGTGGAATATCAGTCAGTCAAGCAAAATGCACGCAGCTACGCCTCAGATTGACAGATATGTAAAAATAAACAGGAATTTTCCGACTTTTGAGCGATTAGTTACTGTTTTATACAAATTGTCATGTTAATTAGAATTCAAATGCATTTTGTTTTATTGACCACAATATCATTGCTATTTGTCTAAGAGGGGCACTTTTGAATAATTTTGAAAAAGGGCAGGGGTTCGAGCCCCCAAAGATCTTTTTATGCATTCTTTCACAGATTGGAGAGCCTCTGCCCATCTTTACTTCTGAGAGACTCTGCCTCACTAAGACATCCCTTTTATAGCCAATCATGTTACAGACCTGATGTCAATTAACTTAATTACACTGTAAAAAAAAAAGAAAAGAAAAGGTTTAACTTAATATTTTAAGGCAACACGCTTCAGCAGATTTTTGAGTTTTCTCAACTTATCTCTAGGAGATTTTGGAATTGTCTCAAATTTTTGCTCAAAAATCTGCTGAAGCTGGTTACCTTAATAAGTTGGCTCAACTTTTTTTATTTTCTTTTTTTTACAGTGTAGTTGCTAGATGTTCTCCCAGCTGAATCTTTTCAAAATGTATTGCTTTTGCAGCCCTTTGTTTCCCCTGTGACAACTTTTTTGAGACCTGTAGCAGGCATCAAATTTGAAATGAGCTCATTTAGTGGATGAAAGTTTAAAATTTCTCCGTTTAAACATTTGTTATGTTCTCCATGTTCTATTGTGAATATAATATCGGCTCATGTGATTTGAAAGTCTTTTAGTTTTCATTTTATTAATAAAAAAAAATAATAATCCCAACATTTCCGGAATTCAGGTTGTAAGTATGTGCATATTGTAATGAGCAAAAATTAGAACTTTAATGACTTTGATGTGATATTTGTGTGATGTGTAAGTAAACCATTTATAGGTTGAAGTCTTCTTTATTTCGTTAACACTTTGTACAATACTGATTGTTTTAAAGCAGCTTCACAATAATGAACAGGAAAATAACAGTCAATGACAAATTCTGCTGTAAAGCAGCTCTAAAAAGACACCAGTGTCATTATTCATCCCAAAGCATCTCAGTTCTGATTCATTTCAATAACTGTGTAAAGTAAATCAATTATGAAACAAGTTCGGTTCAGCTATAAGAAGCTTTATAGAAAACAATAATGTCCTTATTCAGCTCAGTTCATTGTAATTAATCATTTATTAATAATGAATCAATTATGAATTAATTTGATTCAGCTGTAAAGGAGCTCTACAGAAGACAGTAGTGCCTTCATTAAGCTTTAATTTTTGTTTTCATCCAGTAGTGTCAGTTTTTACGATTTTTTAAACCCTGAATATCTTTTTGTTTGAGTCAACCAGTCAGTTTGAAAAAGTTTGGGGTGGGACTTTTTGTTTGTTTGACGAATGGAACATGGGGGAGTGTTCAGAAAACAGAAAACATTTATAGAATCAAAAATAGATAACACCCCTCAAATTTAAAATACCAAACAGATTTTAAATGGAGACTGTACATTAAAGTTATGGTACTCTGCCCAATACATCAGCCCTAATCCCTTGAAGCACTGCCTTCTTCCCAAAGCCCCGCCCACAATACGTTTAATCTGCTAGTGTCACTCAAAATGACTGACAGGCAGAAAGGCTTTGCGATTGGCTGAAAAGTGCAGGCTGCTTTTGTTTTGCCGTGTACAGATCCTAGTGCAGCTCACACCTTTTCAGGCAGGTAGTAAGATTTTATGCATGGTTTTAAACAAAAGCTCTTTCAGCACATTAAGTGTTTCGAGCTGAATTAATTGCTTAAAGCTGTGGAGAAGCAGAAGACTGGAGTAAGCACAGTCGTTTCTCCGCTGATAAAGCTGTGTGTGCATGTTTGTGTGTGTGGGTTGGTATTTGTGGTTTACGGGGACACAAATTTAATGACATGGGTATGACAGAGGTATTACAATTTGAAGGTGGTTTGTGAGGACACTTCCTGTGTCCCCGTAATTCAAAAGGCTTTAAAAAAAATACTAAATGGTGTTTGTTTATTTGTTTTTTGTTTTTTTAATCTAAAAATGCACAAAGTTTCCTGTAAGGGGTAGGTTTTTGGTGTAGTGTTGTAGGGCGATAGAAAATACAGTTTGTAAGGTACATAAACCATTACGCCTATATGAAGAGTCCCCGTAAACCACAAATACATACGCGCGTGTGTGTGTGTGTGTGTGTGTGTGTGTGTGTGTCCGTCAGTAGGGGGCGCCTGTCCCCTCGTGAAGAGCGCCGGTGACGTCACGGCCCTCTCTCGCCGCTCTCTGCGCAACAGAGTATCGGAGCGAGCGCGAGACGCGGAGAGAGAGCATGGGGCGCGCGGATCGGCTGGAATAAGAAACATTTCCCAACACTTTCAAAAACTTTCTCAACTCGGCTGACAGATATGGATACCATCATTTTGAGCATATTACTCCTGCATACGGCGTTCGGAAGCGCAGGAGCCCAGTACACTCCCGGTAAGTGGCCAAAGATTCACCTTTAACGATCCCCGGAGCGGAACGAGCAAAAGTTTACGCGGTTGTTGCATTGAATGCGTGCGCACCTTTATGTGTGTTACGAGCGGACGTTTACACCTCAGAAGTTCATTTGTGTGTCCAGGTGGCTCTTTGGGCAGGGAATGAGTGAGGGGTGCTGATGGTTTGGGCTGGTTTTGTGTTGGAGAATAGAGACACGCAGGTATCAGCTGCGGAGTGAAAGTGCTCCACCGAACCCCATTAACCCTCCTCAGCCATCCGCTCGGGATTTCTCTCGTGACTGGGAGACGATTCTAATGACAAATTTCCTTCTGTCCAACAACACGAAAACTAGATTTAATTTCTAACGACTCGACGAAAGGTTCAGTAGTACATCACAGGGAATTCAACGAAAATCTAAAACTCCGAAACCTCCTTTAACAGTCTTCGTAGGAAAACAGTGTTCTGTGTCCTGGTAAAAAGTAAAGGGCTATTCGTTTAAGAATAGAACATTTTGTAAAAATGTGTTTCTTTAGAATGTTGTGCTTCCATTAGCGTCCGTCAGGATTGGCTTCACATTATAATATGAATACCCAAATTCGTAATTCCTGAGGATTTTTAGAACTCGGGAAAATAGACAAAACCTAATGAACTTTTCAAAATGCAGGATCAAAACTGTATTTTTATAGGCCTATATATATATATATATATATATATATATATATATATATATATATTCTTTTTTTTTTTTTTTGATCCTGTTCATTTGGTAATGATGTTTCTTTCAGGAGTTTGTTGCAGAGTGTTTTTGAGAGTCAGAATCAGTATACCTATATATATACATTATATATATATATATATATGTTCTAGGATAGAGCAGTTTTAGCTGGAGCGCAATTGTGACCGCAAAGCATCATGATATATTGGGTCAAGACTAGCACATGAAATACTTTTGTCAGATGTTTTTAGTTGTTTTTATGCAGATGTGAGGATAAAGTAGAGCTGCTGCAATGTTAAAATGCTTTCAGAGGAGAGAAATGCATGAGGTTAGCTTTGATAGTGTTTCCAAATATGTCACTATAATTTTTTCCGAGTTGACGCATGGTATCAGATATTAAATTACAACATGTGAATCACTTTGTTCTTGCCACACTATTACCACCATCCTCATTATTACTGTTGGTATCTTTGTAAATAAAGAAAATGAATGAGGTACGAGGGCAGATGAAGCTAAACATTTATTTATTTTTTTTAAATGGACATTTTGTGTGACACATAAAAGTTTTCTGTTTTTAGACAAATGTTTTCCAGCACATCTAAGCGGTCTAATCTTGTGATTTGGGGTGATGCTCACATCTGTCTGACTGTAACCGTATCACAGCTCGTCTGCAGGGGTTGGTGGGGGGATACAGCTGTCTATGTAATTGCTGATTAATTAATCAGTGAGTCTAACCCTCAGATTAATTCTATTAGAGTAATCAAAAACAACGGATGACAAATGGCAAATTACGGGAGGCTGAGATTGATTAGTGACTGGTATAATTATGCCAGCGTGTTATGGAAATGAAGAGGAGGATCAGCGCTCGCTGTGAATGAGCGAGATAATCCCTGATATCGCTCTCTTTCTCTTTCTCTGGACGCAGCTCAAATGGGACACGCAGAGAAAGGTGAGTCGTAAATCCACACCACTATCATCATCATCATTGGCATCATCATAAACATCTGTCCAGGGCATCTGTGTCTGAGTAATTGACCCGATGGCCTCGTCCTGATGTGCCGCTCTGTCATGAGCTGCGGGTTTGCGTGACTGTGAGCCGCAGTGAAGCACACAAACACATCAACGTATATCATTAAGCTGTGTTTACCCCCCAAATGCACACTGACAGTAAAGCCGTCACTTCCCAGAATTCCCTCGCAATCAGCTTTCAAAGCAAAAGCAAAGCTGGAGTTGTGTTTGTAATAAGCCCCGTCTTGATTCTTTTACTCAGGTCCATTCAGAGTAAATTTCATCGCAGGCTGTCATAGAAACATGATTACAGAGAAGGACAAATGGAAAGTTTGCTTTTGCATTTCTTCAGAGGAGTTGGCGTGCCGATTTTGAAAAGGTTTTAAAGGAAAGCCTTGTGAATGGCACTCAGACACAATAGCAAATTCTGCACATTTCTTACCCGACTGCTGCAGACTCCGATTACAGCCGTGTGTGTGTGTGTTTACGCGTTTACAGCCAAGGGAAAACAAGGTCTTCCGTGGGACTTTAACAAGGCATTTGTGCGTGAGTCGTGAACGGCTAGCTCATGATTTGAATATAATGCTTTGCCTTTCGGGTCGTTATTTTGGCCGTGTGTCATCAGTGTGGACGTAATGATAGAGATGAGATGTGAAGTGATTTTTAGTCTGAGGAGGAGTGGAATCTGAAGAATATGAGCATGTGTTTTGTCTTCCACACCGAAGGTTTTCGCCCCTGAGAGCTGAGATTCTGTGTAACGATCATCTAATCAGCAGGAATGAGCCTGATGCTCCTGGAGAACCGCACTTGACTTCCATAGTGTGGAAAAAAATACTATGGAAGTCAATGGCTACCATCAGCTGATTGGTTACCTACATTCTTCAAAATATCTTCTTTTGTGTTCTGCAGCTGAAAGAAAGTCATACAGGTTTAAAACAAAGGTGAGTAAATAATGACAGAATTTTATTTTGGGGTGAACTATCCCTTTAAAAAAGTAAATAGTGTCAATTTGAGTCTCACATTGACTTTAAAGGCAGCATCTTGTGGCATATTATATTATTGGTTAATATTAATTTCCCATGTGCGCCAACAAAAAGAGGTTACTTTTTGATTGTTTTTTTTAATATCATGCACAAGACCAGAGAGAGACATGAAAGAAAGAAGTGTTTTCATGTGAGTGTGTCGTGCTCTCGTGCCGCCCGGCCCGGCAGCATTTCCCATCTGCAGAGCAGTATGTGCTTGTGTTGCTGACAGGTCACAGAGGGCCTTATGTCTGTGTTAAATCACAGCTCCGGCCGCGGACGCAAGTTGCTTATCACAGCAGCTGCGAGAGAGCGCCGTGTGTATTTTGCAGACTTGCTACAAAATCTATTTGCAGCAGACAGGTATTGTCTTTGGACAGCGTTTTTTCTCCTAGTTGAAGTTTCTCAGATTATGCACAAAAAATCAATACGTGACAAGTACGTCAGGCGCTTTAGTGTTTCATCTGATGCAGCTGTATGGATTTTTAATCCAGTCCTGCATAACGTCACATAGTCTTCTCGGCTCATGCTGAGGTTTTGTCAGCACGAGTTGATGCTCAGTGAATGTGAATGAATTAAGTTATTCTCATTAGACACGGAGCTCAGCTGTCAGTGGTAGGGTTGGGTTGAAAATATTGATTTCTTGATTTTAATCTATTCTCATTTCAATGAATTGATATTGATTCTTAAATGGCAAGAATTGATTTATGTTGTTTTCAGTTGATGTGTGAACAAAATTTACAAAACATTATTTGTAGCATGCCTCCAATCCAATAATTACAATAAGCATTGTGCTTTGTTAGCTGTGATGTGAAACAAAGTCTCAGCTTTCAAATTATGTCAGTTTTTATTGCGAAATTCAAACATAGGTCGACAGTAATGCCTCAGTTCAAGCAGCACATGAACCGATCCTCTCTTCCTCTTTACTACTAGTTACTGCAGGAAATGAACACGAATGAACATCAGAAGAACAAAATTTGAGCAAGTGGAGCATCTTCTTAAATATATGCATTTATATTTACCTAGCCTGTTATTTATTTAGAAATAACAATAATAAACATATGTTTGAACAAATCTGTCATAAATCTGTCAGTTTTTATGACATCCGCTGTTTGAATTTGGAGTAGAAACACTATTATATCATTAAACGTTAATATAATATGTATTACTATATAATAAGATTGTTATTATTAGATAAACTACCTTATGTGCCATTTAAATGTTTGTTTACAAATCACTTTTGTATTAATGTACCAACCAATAGCGTTCCCTCTATAGTTTACAGCATGCAGATTTTTTTTCCTTTCATGATTGCCTGTATACCTGAATTAATCAATATTGAATTGATCTAATTGAATCAAGATTGAAACTGAATCAGTCCCCAAGGTTTGAAATGAATTGTGAAATTTGTGTCAATACCCAGCCCTAGTCAGTGGTCCATGCGATGAGGAACTTTGTTCACTAGTGTCCTTAAGGTCATTTCACATTGACATTCCTCAGTTCCCGTTACTCCCTCAAGCGTTGTAATGCAATACTCAAAGCTTGAGCTGGTCACCTTTCAAAGTGCAGCTAATAATTATTGCCATATATCATTATGTGAAAAAGATGTGCAGGAGAGATTGAAAGTGTGTATCTAGATACTACATGCTATGACACAACTTTTGTAGGCGTATTATGGCATACATAGAATAATCATCATATTATACACATTAGATATTACATGCAAATGAATCAATAGTAAACGTGCCCTTCAGTGACTCTATCTGCAACTCTTCTCTTGTTAAAGTCAAAGTGCTGCATGATGCTTTTGTAGAGACTAGAGACGTGCGTTGAAGCTCAAATCATGTGAAAGAAGAGGATAAACAGTGATGAATGCCTTTCTTTGATGGAGTCTGTATAGTGTAATTTATATATTTTCTTGAGGGTCACGGGCTCAAGGTGCTGTGAATAACCTCAGAGTAGCTCATGCATTTTCAGAGAGAGAGAGATAGAGAGAGAAACGAGGAGAAGAAAAGAAGTGGCGTGCTTGCGAGACGTGAAGAGGAGGTTGTTTGTGCTGCTCTTTGTGGTGGCAGCACTTTGTGGATTATAGCAGTAATGGGCAGCAGTGCTGTAAGCTCCTTTAGAGAGCTGACCGGCCGTCCTGAGAGCCGCTATCTCAGCGCGGGATGGACAGCCAAAGAAGGGAAAGTCGGATTGAGGATTTGGTCATTAGATTGTTTTTGTTTTATTTTGTGTCTGCTCTGTCCCTGGGCTTTAAAGAGCGCAGTGTTGTGATTTGTGACCGACTGATATCCATAAAGATTATGATGATGGTGGTGATTATCAAATTAAGCCCGCAGCGCTCTCTTTGAAGGAAAACATCCCCTCCCTCTCTCTCTCTCTCGCTCTCAGTGCTACGCCAAAAGCTGTGTGCCGGCGTCATGTCGTTACCCTCAGGAGAAGTGTGTTGCTCTCAGGTCGCTCTTTCAGAGCTCAGGAGACTTCATGAGCTTCTCAGATGGCTACTTATCAAGTATCAGTTTTGTCCCAGGTGTTTCTCTGTAAATTCCTTAGGAGAAATAAAATGAGGTAGTTGCTTTTGTGAGTGTTGTTGTGATTTTTGACGGCAGAATTTGATGTGAGGTCAGAGCACAGTTCGAGATGTGGTTGGGATCTCTTCTCAAACTCTAGACACAGAGGAGACTTTCTAGGGCTGGACGAATAATCGAAAATTAATCGAAAACAAAATTCAGGATCTCTAACTGATGTAATTTTCCCACGTCTGTTATTACGTTGTTTTTTAAAAATCCTGTTAATACTTTCCCCAGGGTTGTCAGGTCCAACCAAAAAGCCCGATTGCTGTTCAAAACTAACCAAAACTACACTGTAAAAAAAAAAAAAAAAAAGTTGAGCCAACTTAAAATTTTAAGGCAACCAGCTTCAGCAGATTTTTGAATTTGCTCAACTTATTTTTGTGGGAGATTCTCAAATTTTTGTTAACTTAAAACGACAAGTTGAAAAAACTCAAAAATCTGCTGAAGCTGGTTGCCTTAAAATTTTAAGTTTGCTCAACTTTTCTAGTGTAGTACAATTGTGTTTTTCCCTCCGTCAAAATTGCACTACGGGTGATCGCTTTAATTAAAAAATGGCCTCAAAAACAACCCGCGGCAGCAGGCCGAATTGGCAACCCTGACTTTCCCCTTAAAAACATACAACCGCGTCAGTAGTCACGTGACTCCGTCCAGTCAGCTGCATAGAGCAACATAGGACTCGCTGATTCATCTGAGCAACCAGAGCAGCGAAAAAATATGCTTTTTACTAGTGCTGTCTAACGATTAATCGCATCCAAAATAAAAGTTCTTGTTTACATAATATATGAGTGTGTACTGTGTATATTTATTATGTATATATAAAGACACACACATACAGTATATATTTTGAAACTATTTACATGTTTATATTTATATTCATGTAATTTATATTATATAAAAGTATATTTAATACATAAAATATAAAATGTTTCGTAAATATATGCATGCATGTGTTTGTATTTATAAATACATATTAAATATACACCGAACACACATATAATATGTAAACAAAAACTGTTATTTTGGATGCGATTAATCGTGATTAATCGTTTGACGGCACTATTAAGTATATATACATACAAACACAAGAATGCATATATTTAAGAAAAATATGCTATGCTTATATGTTAAATAATATAATAATAATATAAGTATATCAATGTATATACATGTAAATATTTTCAAAATATATACTGTATGTCTTTGTATTTATATATACATAATAAACAGTACATATACTGTACATGTAGTATGTAAACAAAAACTTTTATTTTGGCAGCACTACTTTTTACATATTTTTAATTTGAAAATATCCTTTTGCATTCAAACTGAACTGTGACTTTTTTTCATAAGATGTTTTCATTTCAAGAAATGTGTGCTTTGATTTAATTTGTTCTAAATATTCAATAAATAACCATAAATAGTTTTTCCTTCAGTTATTTTAAAATCAAAAAGATAAGAAATGCAATCTTTCATTACATAAAATATCCCACCTTTAATAATTTAATAGCATATTTACAGTACAAACCTTGTCAGTGAACTATGAGGGCAAATAAATAATTAAATTAAATAATCATTTATTAATCTTAAGTGAAATGTTCAATTAATCGGATTTAAATTTGAGGTCATATTGTCCAGCCCTAAGACTTTGTAAAGAAAATGCTTGAGATTACTGTGGACTTTTGTTCAGGAGGAACATTTGAGAAGCGGGAGATTCATCAGCAAGCAAACATTTGTGATTAAAAAAAGAAAATATTGCAATAATAAAGAGATGTCTTTTTTTCCTCTCTCTTTGGGCTGGTGATTCTTAGCACAAAATAAGACTCTGTTGGGTTGATTTGCAACTCTAAAGGAGCCATGAGAACATTTGAGAAGCAGGAGATTCATCAGCAAGCAAACGTGTATGATTAAAAAATAAAATATTGCAATAATAAAGAGGTCTCGTTTTTTTATTTTCTCGTTACGTTGGTGATTCTGAGCACAATTTGAGATGCTCTAAACTCTATAGGAGCGTTGAGAGTATTTGAGTATTTTGTTTAGGAGAAAAAAATTGAAAAGCAGGAGACTTAAGGAAACCTCTCATCAGCTCATTTGTGATCGATTCCTTTTTATGTTGGTAAATCTGAGCGCAGTATTAGATTTAAAATAGACATGAGAGTATGTGAGTCTTTTGTTCAGGAGAAACATCTGAGAAGCATTTAATCTCCATGTCATCTCGTTTGCGTTTTTTTCTTTCCTGCGGGCAGATTTCACAGCGTTTCCTCCAGCTAGAGCTCTTGGCTCAACCTTCAGCTGTTTAATGCTGCTAAAATCACTCCGTTGCCTTAATTTTACACAAAATGGTTGTCATGTCCTCTGACTCCACGGCTCCAGGACGGTAGGTACACATGCTCCATGCGGCTCTTAATTGTGATCGGCGGCTCCCTGCGTTTTTAAAATTTCTTTACCTGGTGTCCGTGTGAGCGCATGCTGAGACAGGAGAAGGCTGACAGATGTGAGATGAGAGCGAGCCGGTGTGAATGAGAGTGGAAATGAGAACGAGAGAGAGGCCGTATGCCTCGCAATGATTCATCTGACTGGAGTCAGCTTGTCTTATATCTGTGTCAACACTGTGACGTTTTGGAGATATCAAGTTTGAACACGTCTAGGCTCGCGTGTGTGTGTGTGTGTGTGAGAGAGAGAGACTCACAGTGATTTACCTGTCTTTCATTCCCGGCTCCTTTGAGATGCGAGCATGTGAAATCCTCTCTAGCATCCTATCAGGCTTCAGCTGGAATTAAGGTGTCGTGTGTCTGCACATCACAGCTCAAACTGGCCTACTTTTGATGTCTGACTTTCACTCGTAAAAGCTAATATAGCATTTGTAATGACACTGTATTGAAAAATGACAGAAGCAGGATTTTTCCTCAGAAAAATCACTCTGGTGTACTATTGCAGTACACTTTCATCACTGTAACCTAGCTGGAATAATACTAATATTAGTTATTATTAATTAAAAATAACTTATTAGGGACATTTTAGTCATTTATCATTTTAGTCATTAAAAAAGACAATTATAATTTATTTTTTTTATTATGGTTTATATGAATGCATTGTTTGAGGTTTTATTTTCTGTTTTTCATAATTCCAAAAAAAATATATACATTTTAAATAAATAAATAAACATGCATAACTCAGACCAGCTAAATATAACAGTATATGTATGAGTAATTGCAAGCTTTTATAATATAGTAATGAATTTAATAATGTTAGGCTTACCTGTTTGAGACCAGGAAACCCATATGAGGCTCTTTTAAATGTATGAGTGAGGATTTTTGGCCGGTTTAATTGCTGTAAACTGAAGTGCCGAGCGTTTTCCTTTAGGCAAACAAACAGAAAAGCAGTGCATCTGTTCCTAAGTGTTTTCAGCCTACTTTACTGCATAAGGTCAAATGTTTTAGGCAACAGCTGTGATCGCCTGAAGGGAGAGACCGCAGGAAGAGTCAGCACAGGTGGCACCTCATGGGGCGGGACTCAGCGCTGTCAATCAA
The DNA here is from genome assembly GCF_012432095.1 of Onychostoma macrolepis. Taxonomy (NCBI): domain Eukaryota; kingdom Metazoa; phylum Chordata; class Actinopteri; order Cypriniformes; family Cyprinidae; genus Onychostoma; species Onychostoma macrolepis. Next base: position 2,147,504 of record NC_081174.1, on the reverse strand, counting down.
ACGTGTGTGCATTCATCTATGCTCCAGTAGGGAGGAGTGAGCTCTGAGAGCTGTGGCTCTTGATGTCACAAAATATACAAACAAAACAATGCCAAATACATGCTGGTCAAAGGTTTGGAATAATTAAGATTAAGACACTAAAGCTGCATTTATGTGATCATGAATACAGTAAAAATAGGAGTATTGTGAAATTATTATAAACGAGAACCGTGATTTTTATTTTTTTTTTTACCATTCAAATGTTTGGGGTTTAAAAAAAATGAAGGCTTTTATTCGGCAAGGACACATTAAATTGATCAAAGGTGACAGTAGACATTTATAATGATGCAAAATATTTATATTTCAAATAAATGCCGTTCGTTAGAGCTTTCTATTCATCAAAGAATCTTGAAAAAAATAATGTATCATAGTTTCCACATAAATACAAGTGTTTTCAACATTGATAATAATCAGAAATGTTTCTTGAGCAGCAAATCAGCATATTAGAATGATTTCTGAAGATCATGTGACACTGAAGACTGGAGCAATGATGCTGAAAATCACAGAAATAAATTACATTTTAACAGATATTCACATAGAAAACGGTTGTTTCAAACTGTAATAATATTTCACAATATTGCTGTTTTTACTGTATTTTTAATCAAATTTTTACTTATGCTTAAGCCCAGGATGCTGGAAAAGAACTTCTGCCGTTGCAGATCCACTGGCAGACAAATACATATTTGCTTGGTGATATTTCTCATTTTACGTGTCATTGATCAGTCCACATGAGTTTCTTCCCTTGCAGCAGGAACATGAACCGTGGAGATGATTTTCACATTATGCTGGTGTTAATTGACGCTAATAAGAGGGATGTGAGAGCCCTTGATCTCACGGTGTTTGTCTTAGCTGCTGTTAATCACGTCACCGTCCCGGGGCCTCAGGAGACGGCGTGTCTGCACTGAACCCCTCCAGACCCCTTCCTCACACCTTCACACTGGAATTTACAGCCCACGCTGAACAAAAGACCCTCGCTCATCCCCCACTCCAGGCCTCCGACCATTCAGCCTGTGTTTAGTGTTGACGTGAATTACAGTCGAGGTCAAAGCACAAAGTTTGCATGAACTTACACTACCAGTCAAAAGTTTTTGATGTTTTTAAAGAATTCTCTTCTGCTCACCAAGCCTGCATTTATTTGATCCAAAGTACAGCAAGAGCAGTGATATTGTGAAATATTTGTACTATTTAAAATAACTGCTTTCTATTTATTAAAAATGTAATTAATTCATGTGATTTCAAAGCTGAATCTTCAGCATCATTACTCCAGTATTCAGGGTCACATGATCCTTCAGAAATCATTCTAATATGCTGATTTGCTCAAAAAAGAAAATAAATAAATAATTACAGACTCCAAGCTTTTGAATGGTGTAGTGCATTGTTACAAAAGCTTTTTATTTCAGGTGAATGCTGATGCTCAAAGAATCCCGAAAATAATAATAAATAATAAAAAATGTTTCTTGAGCAGCAAATCAGGATATTAGATTGATTTCTGAAGATCATGTGACACTGAAGACTGGAGTAATGATGCTGAAAATACAGCTGCGCATCACAGAAATAAATGTCAGTTTAACAGATATTCACATAGAAAGCAGTTACTTTAAATAGTAAAAATATTTCACAATATTACTGCTTTTGTTATATTTTGGATCAAATAAATGCAGGCTTGGGGAGCAGAAGAGAATTCTCTAAAAAACATTAAAAAATCTTGCTGTTCAAAAATTTTGACTGTTAATGTAGTTGTCAGCATTAGTCCTGACTGCATTTCTAAGTGTGTGTTTGAGCTCCAGACATGAATGATTCCTCAAAGCACATGTGTTGTTGAGGAGATTGTGCTGATCACCCCACAGACTCTTTTGATTTGAACGCATTATGGTTTCGAATGGACGAACCGCACAGATAAAATGCCAGAATGTAGGTTACGTTAGTTGTGTTGCACATGTACAATAGTCAGTAAATCTGATGAGTGTGTTTCTTTTCAAACAGAAAACAGGTCACAGCTGAAAAGAAGAACACAATTGATCTGACATGCTTTATTTGACTCCTGGAGTGTGTGTGTGTGTGTGCTTGTCCACTGAAGTTTGTGTTACACTCAGATGTGCTTACGCGATTTGTTTGCATGTGATTCACGCAGTCCGTCTCTCATCGTTGTGATAAGCCCTCGCTGATGGCCAAACAGAGAAAGACCGAAAGAAATGGCGTGAGAGCAGCCGTCAACATGTTCCTGTAAACTCTGAGTCTCGCTGTGAGTGTGTGTGTGTGTGTGTGTGTGTGTGTGTGTGTTCCCAGGGTCCCACTCTCTCTTTCTGTCAGGCCACATGTGGTTTAGGTTAACCACAGCTCATTGTGTGTGAACTAACATTAATGGGGTCATTTGGGCACGCCGGTCGCTCACAGGAATTTAGACACAAAACCAGTGCTTTCTGCTGCACCACAGAAACGCCGGACAAACAGAGAGAAAAGAGTTGAAAACACACCCTGAGGAGCCTTCATTTACTTACAGATTTATCATAGAGAAGTCTCATCTTTCTCTCAGAGCGTTCTCCAGTGTTTGCAGTATTACGAGAAATAAAAACAGACAAATAGAATTGCTTTCACACAGATCAGTTCATCTTGGATATGTTCAGATATTTGCCTTTAGATTGCATGCTTTTATCGTTTTCTTCTGAGATCTTTTTTCGTCTCCATTTAGTCTGTGTGCTTTCTAGGAGAAAGTTTGAGATGTTACAGAGATCTTATTTGTGATTTATCTTTCCTAAAATGACTCCACTGTATTTCAGTGTTTCGGTGTAAATCACTGTCTTTCGCTGTCTGTGTTTAGATAGTTTTGTGTATATCATTTGTCTCTTGGCTCATGCTAAACCCAAACTCAGCACAGAGCGAATGAGAGAGAGAGAGAGCGACAGGGCAGGAGTTTAAGCTCAAATGGTTGTGATGGTCCTGCTGAGAGACTGTGAGAGATCTGATTAACACAGTATGACAATCCTCTCTCTCTCTCTCACACACACACACACACACACACACACTGCATTCATGAGGACATCTCATACAGTGACGATATTTGCTAAAGTTCACCTCTAAACCTGCTCCTCACACTGACCTGTTGGTTTCGGGACGTGCAGATATCATGATTTGCAGAAACCTAGAGCAGTTTCCTTTCAAAAGGGACTAATATGTACTTTTAAGCTGCTAATGTATACCATTTAAGGCTAAATAATTTTAGCTTTTGTACCTCTGGATACTGCCCAGTGACAGCTTTGCACCTTTGTAGAGAGTGTATGTTGTTTTTGAACATGATAAACAAATGAAAACTTATATTTAAGCTCTGCTGTCTCTGGACATTCATTGTTTGCGTTCTGGGTTGCCTTTGAACACTAGTGAACATGTGTTTAGGACTCCATGATGCTGCTTCTTCACTATCTGCTCTTACTCCTACATTAAAAGTTAGTTAGTTATGTGAAGAAATTCATATGAAGGCACAAATAAGATATCTTTACAAAACAAATGTGAAACATTTCAGCAGAAGCCTTTATATATATTGAGTGTGTCCAAATTTGTGACTACTAATTAAACACTTTAGCATACTTTTAAAAAGAGTACTTATTATGAAGTAGTATAATATACTGTGTGAACGGAATGTAATGTCTTCAAACACTTAATTGCTTGTTATTTGCAGCTAAATGGAAACATAGTTTCAATTTATATTAAATGCAAATTAGTTGAGTGCACTTAATATCTAACTTCATAATTACTTCTATTGTTTTTGAAATATGGTTACAGTGTTACTGCTATCAACACATCAACATAATTCTACTTTAAAGCATGACAAAAGATTATTAAAAAATAATGATGACATTATTACACGGTGCCATGTAAGTGTCTTTAAGCACACTTATATGGCCTTTTATTTTATTAATATTATATTATCTGCAAGTGCGGTTTTCTAAAATTATGTTTTTAAGATTTGAAGTACAGTACAAGTGGACATTCATTTAAGCACACTTGGGGAATGCATGTTAAATCCAGCTGTGTGTTTAGACAGCTTTCTCCAAGTCTGCTGGTTTCCTGTGTTAGATGAACGCAAAAAAACAGTGCCCATGAAAAGAGTGTGTGCGAAAGAGATGAAATGAGGGAAAACCAAGTATGTTAAAGTGTGTGTTTACTTCTGAATGAAGATTGATGAAGGTAATTACATGCTGGAGTTCATTCTTCAAGAAGTAAACCCAGAGATCTGCAGCATCTCATGCATACACACACCAGCTCGTTGTGGCTGTTTTACATGATTCAAATGCAGTGATGGAATTAAAAAAAGGGCAGTTAACTTCAGTGTGAAGAACACAAAACACGGTTGTGATGAGTAAATACTGCCGTTATGGGAGACTGTGAAACTTAGACTTGACCTGAGACCTCAAGGGGCCCTTCGCACACAACGTGTTTTTGCAGTCCACTGCACAGCTTTCCATTGTTTTTCAATATAAGCATGTGCTAGACGGTCGTGTTTGACCGTTGCATTTGTGTGTTGTGTCTTCTGCAGCTCTTGAATTTTTTTGAATGTTGAATTCCAACTCCATTTCAATGCATCTTGCATTTTTAAATGCAAAAAACACATTCTGTGTCAACGGGCCTAAGACCGTTCAACCTATTGAATGTGTGAAACAGTGTGTTTAGTGTTCAGTCATTTTGCTGTAATGAGTTCTTCTCTTCTCATCAATGTATGTTGAATCCAGCTGAGTTCACACACGTCTTTCTGTGACTCATTCTGTAATTAGTTTAAGTGTGTTAATGAGAGCTGAATCAGAGACATTGATTCGATGTGTCGTTATTGAAACGCACAACTCACAAGCCCACACAGGTTTGTGTGTGTGTGTGTGTGTGTGTGTGTAGAAACACTTGCTGCATGAGCAAAGTCTCACTCACTTTTGATTATTTTTTCAATTAATTGGATAAAACTACCTAATTTAGTTATTTTGTGTATTTTAATAATAATAATAATAAAAAAAAAAAATTGTTCCATATCCTGCCCAATGTTCTCCTCGAAACAAATTGAAAGACTATAAAAAAAAACACTATAAAGTATGAGTGTAGGATATGGTGTACATTATGTGCTCACAAAAGTTTATTAAAGTCGCATTTAAAAGAAAGTGCACAAAAGCACCATATAAATAACTAAATAACAAAACAAGCACAAACTCAGTGAGATAACAGTGCAGGAACACAAAGAAATACCTTACTGTCATTTATCTGTCCTGTAAAACAACCTCTTACATTCACATACCATTACAGTCACGGTTCCCATAAAATGAGCATTACCTGTGTTACCCAATTAAAGTAATCTGTAAAAACCTACCTAAATATAGTGCATTTAAAACCTAGATTTAATGTCCAACTATATATATATATACAGTGAGGAAAATAAGTATTTGAACACCCTGCTATTTTGCAAGTTCTCCCACTTAGAAATCATGGAGGGGTCTGAAATTGTCATCGTAGGTGCATGTCCACTGTGAGAGACATAATCTAAAAAAAAAAATCCAGAAATCACAATGTATGATTTTCTAACTATTTATTTGTATGATACAGCTGCAAATAAGTATTTGAACACCTGTCTATCAGCTAGAATTCTGACCCTCAAAGACCTGTTAGTCTGCCTTTAAAATGTCCACCTCCACTCCATTTATTATCCTAAATTAGATGCACCTGTTTGAGGTCGTTAGCTGCATAAAGACACCTGTCCACCCCATACAATCAGTAAGAATCCAACTACTAACATGGCCAAGACCAAAGAGCTGTCCAAAGACACTAGAGACAAAATTGTACACCTCCACAAGGCTGGAAAGGGCTACGGGAAATTGCCAAGCAGCTTGGTGAAAAAGGTCCACTGTTGGAGCAATCATTAGAAAATGGAAGAAGCTAAACATGACTGTCAATCTCCCTCGGACTGGGGCTCCATGCAAGATCTCACCGTGGGGTCTCAATGATCCTAAGAAAGGTGAGAAATCAGCCCAGAACTACACGGGAGGAGCTGGTCAATGACCTGAAAAGAGCTGGGACCACCGCTTCCAAGGTTACTGTTGGTAATACACTAAGACGTCATGGTTTGAAATCATGCATGGCACGGAAGGTTCCCCTGCTTAAACCAGCACATGTCCAGGCCCGACTTAAGTTTGCCAATGACCATTTGGATGATCCAGAGGAGTCATGGGAGAAAGTCATGTGGTCAGATGAGACCAAAATAGAACTTTTGGTCATAATTCCACTAAACGTGTTTGGAGGAAGAAGAATGATGAGTACCATCCCAAGAACACCATCCCTACTGTGAAGCATGGGGTGGTAGCATCATGCTTTGGGGTGTTTTTCTGCACATGGGACAGGGCGACTGCACTGTATTAAGGAGAGGATGACCGGGGCCATGTATTGCGAGATTTTGGGAACAACCTCCTTCCCTCAGTTAGAGCATTGAAGATGGGTCGAGGCTGGGTCTTCCAACATGACAATGACCAAGCACACAGCCAGGATAACCAAGGAGTGGCTCTGTAAGAAGCATATCAAGGTTCTGGCGTGGCCTAGCCAGTCTCCAGACCTAAACCCAATAGAGAATCTTTGAGGGAGCTCAAACTCCGTGTTTCTCAGCGACAGGCCAGAAACCTGACTGATCTAGAGAAGATCTGTGTGGAGGAGTGGGCCAAAATCCCTCCTGCAGTGTGTGCAAACCTGGTGAAAAACTACAGGAAACGTTTGACCTCTGTAATTGCAAACAAAGGCTACTGTACCAAATATTAACATTGATTTTCTCAGGTGTTCAAATACTTATTTGCAGCTGTATCATACAAATAAATAGTTAAAAAATCATACATTGTGATTTCTGGATTTTTTTTTTTAGATTATGTCTCTCACAGTGGACATGCACCTACGATGACAATTTCAGACCCCTCCATGATTTCTAAGTGGGAGAACTTGCAAAATAGCAGGGTGTTCAAATACTTATTTTCCTCACTGTATATAAATAAATTAGGGGTGTCAACGCTAACGCAAGCGATTAATAAAAATTTTTTAGCGCGTTAATATTTTTTTACCGCAGATTAATCGTTTGATAAGGTTTGACGCCAACTTCCTGCCGTCATCGCAGCGCGGAAGGTTATCTATCATTGTGTGATGAGGGTACAGTGAGCCAGTGTTGCCAGGGTAACGGCACAGGTGGGCTATTTTGAATATACAGTCGCGGGAAAAATTACAGAGCCGCCCAAAGTGTATATAGACAAATAAAAATTAAAATAGATCCTTTTACTAATGTGTTTTATACTTGGAATGTATCTCTGGCAACTTAAGAACGGAGAGGCGGTAACATCACAAACAACGTGAGTTTCAGCAGAACATACGTTAAGGCTTTTACACAGCAGAAATAAACATGACAACAGTCACTATAGATTATATAAGATAATAAACACATGATTATGATAGATATGGTCTGTATGTGATTTTCTTGAGTGGAATGTGTGCATCTGAAATGCTCATTTGTGCAACGATATAAAAGGCTATAAATAACATATTTTAACAACAATAAACGACCAAATTCCACATGTGATCGTAAAAGGAAGTTATTACGAACACTCGATGGTGGTTTGAAGTGAGTTCTGAATAAAAGTGTATTATTAATCTCATAAATTGTCTTATGAAGCATGATGCTAATGTTAGCTCTAATGCAGCTGCAGAACAGGTCCAATTCTTCTTCATAATGCATTTTGTCATAATACTGTGTATGTAAGGTCGTAAGAAATGTTTTGTTGTATTTATTTAGAAATACTTTTGATAATAGTTGGGTAAATGTATACTGGGATTGAAGCGATGTGGCTTGGTAAACGTTTTATTGCCAGTATAAAGGCTGATAATGGCTGAATAAAAACAAAAGAATAATGATAAAAGAATAATAAGGATTATGTCTCATACCTGGCGGAAGTGTGAAAGGTTCTGTTTCCTTAAAATAGTTTGTCATGCATTTCTTTTTCAACACATTTACAGGTAAATCCTATTTTTTACAGGTATTTTAAATTTGCGATTAATCATGATTAATCACAGTCCATGACTGTGATTAACGCGATTTAAAAATTTTAATCGATTGACAGCACTAAAATAAATATACCTAAATATATGTACCATACCATAATCTCATGATTGAAGTGTTTATTAAAGTGTTATTGTGTGTTTGTCAGCATGACTTCTGCTCTTTTCCCCCAGTGACTCGCTCCGTGATCCCTTAGTCAAATGCTTTATTTAATTTTTGGAACAGAAGTGTGTTTTTCAGCACTGTGAAGTGGCTTTACTGATGCTGGTTCACTGTACATCGCACAGACCCAACTGATCAATAATAGAATTTGTTGTTGACTGTTTTCATTATGGATTATCATCGATCAGTTGCTGCAGCCCTGCGTTCTTGTGTGTCTAACACTGTGTGTGTGTGTGTGTGTGTGTGTGTGTGTCGAGCGGCGTTAGCCCATCTTGAGTGATTGATCTCCCCCTCTCTCTCTCTCCCCTGATGTTTGATGTTTGCTGAAATTGTTTTAACTAGTGTGACTGAGATCCCACTGTCACCTTCCTGTGGGCAAAGGAAGTCAGAAGTCCAGAAATACTCTCTCACTTTCTCTGACCCACAGGCCTTACCATCACACATCTACCATCAGACATGAAACATGCTGAGAGGTCCAGGGTAATTATCGTTAACTAAAACCATATACTATTTAACAAACTTAAATAGGATATCGATTATACTAAAATAACACTGGATAGGTCAATGTTAAAATTAAATAACATCACAAAATGCTGCTGTTCTCCACATTATTGTTTCAGTATGTATGTAAATCTCTTACATATTTTTAATTTGATCTGTGAGAAAGCAGTAAAAATGTAATAATCTCTGACAATTAAACGTCTCCACGTGACACTGATCACACAAAGAAAAAAAACAACGTGCTTTATTATTTTATAGTTGGCATGTCTGCTTCAATTTTTTTTTCTTCTTGTAGTGGAAGGTAGAAGTGTTGTGGGGTGAATACTGTCAGGGAAATATGTGAATTGTATTATTTGACATTAATGAACAGATGAAAGGAAATATTCAAGGCTGATGTGCTTCAGCAGAGAGTCGAGGAGGAGGAGGATGCTGAACGCTCCCATATTCAGCAGATAATAGATGTCCTGTCTTTTTAGTAGTCATGCTAAGTGTGCTCGGATCCTCTCATATTATGAGCGAGCGCTTAACTTCAGTCTCTTAGATATTGCTGGAATGTGTGAATGTGTTTTGTTTGGCTTCTTGGAAGTGCTTTTAGTTAAGCTCAAAGCAGATTTTTTTTCTAATTTTATAGCAAAATAATAATTAAAAAAAAAAACATTTTGAGAACAAATAATACATTCATTCCATCACTCAGTCAAGAGCCACTTGATGGAGTGTGATGTGTAAAGTTATTGCAGTTAACTCTGCGTCAAGGCTCCTGTGTTAAAGTCAGATTGTACACACTCTCTTGAATGGGAGCCGAAGTCTTTTATTGAAAACTGAAAGTTGTTTATTTTTGAAATTTAAAAACTTGTTTAGCAGTTAGCACAGTGATTGACATGATTATCAGCCTGTATCTGCTACTTCATTTCAAGCAGTGACATGTGGAAGTCAGAGCGGTATACAGTTTCAAATACTAACAAAAAATAGATGCATAAAACAACATACAGGACAGTAACTTCAGGTTAGATCATTTCATCAAACATTTTGAATTTCATTACAAAAACAACGGGGATCTCAATTTGGGTCACATTAAACTAAAACTGAATAAAGCTAAAAAAAATTAAAATACTTTTATTTTAAGGTCCAATTCTTGCTATTTACAAACCATTAACTAGGACTTTTGCCTCAGTAAACTCCTAATTTGCTGCTTATTAGTAGTTAGTAAGGTAGTTGTTAAGTTTAGGTATTGGGTGGATTGGGGATATAGATTGTGGTCATGCAGAATATGTGCTTTATAAGCACTGATAAACAACCAATATGTAAATAATAGGCATGATAATATGCAACTAGTTAACAGAGGTCCCTATACTAAAGAGTTACCAAAATATCTAATTGACCGAAGTATCAATCATAACACAGAATCTACCATATTTGTCCCACAAAGAAACCAGACAGGTGAGTAGATTAACCTCGGTGGACTTGAACTTGAAAAATGGTGTGCATTGTTGTTTCTCTGTGGTTGAAACAAGATACCTTCTGATGTCCGTTCATGTTTATTTCATGCTATAACTAGTAAAGAGGAAGAGATTATAAAGTTCACGTGCCGCTTGAACTGAGACACTACAGCTATCTGTCACGACATATTAAAGGGCTACAGAACCTTTATTTCTGTAGCGCTTTATACAATACAGTTAGCAAAATCAGTTTTTCTGTCAATTATCAATATTATAATAAAGTTCAGATTGTGTTGTAGAAGGACCTCTAAAAGACAATAGTGTCATTATTCTGCTCCAGTCAGTTCAGTGTTGATTTAGTTTAGATGCTCTCTCGAATTATGAAGCATAATCATCTGCAATATTTCCCTGCTGATTATTTATCCAGAAAATGTGTCATCTTAATTTGCATTTGCGTTATCTTGCATTTGTAACAAGATTTCGTGGTTGCTATTGCCAGATGCCAAGAGTTTAAATCCAATCAGAGCTTTTGTCTTAAATTGATACATTTTCTGTCCCGTGATTTACTTCCTAACCTGGCAACCATATGCACACGCTCTCTCTTCATTACAATAAAAGCACTGATGAGCTCAAAAAACAGCAGCAAACATGTAAGTAAAAAAGTTTTTTGTTACAGAAAAAGTATGCAAAATGCTGCACCAATATTGTAACACTTCGGAGCAAATTGAATAAATAATAAGTCCATCAACGGTGCACTAAGCAAATTTTGCCAAACGATGTTGATATCAGAAAGCACTAAAACAAACATGCCCATACCCTAACAGGACCTCGCCCCTATTTTGATATCTCCGCCCCTCACGTACGTATAACCATGGCAATGATGATTGCGGAAACAAGTCAAGATGACACACAAGCATTTTCAAACAAAAGCCAACACTGACAAGTCGTGTGAAACAAAGCAAAATCAACGTTACTGATCTGTCAAGAAGAATTGGCATCCGCTTCCAGGCCTTTCCACTCCTTGAGTTCACTCCATCACTGGAAAGCCGCTCCGATATATTATTTCTTTTTAATGTTTTGTTCATTTTTATCTGTCATCTCTCTCTATCTATAGTCAATCTGCTAATATCCGTCCTGTGCACTCATATTGAGCGCTCTCTTTCGCTCTATCATTACTAGACACGCCTCTTACTGCTGATTGGCTACAAGTGTGTTTTGGGACTCGGTCTGACACTGTGGTCAAAAGCATTTTTACTTGCTTAGTGCACCTTTAAAACAATTCTTCAGAATGAAGCAATCTGCAAAAATTGTCTACCAAAAAAACATTTTGCTGATGGTTTTGAGCAGCATTTTTGGTTTCACTTTATTTTGATGGTCCCTTTGTTTACTATAAGTAACGTTGCACATACATATACACTAACTGTCATTAGAGTGTTAGTAGTGTATTAGTTGACTGGTAGGGTTAGGGTTAGAATAAGTTGACATGTACTTGCAAATTTACTTATAGTCCGTAGATTATCTGTTGGGAGACTATCACTATAAAGAGTTAGCAGATATTAATCAGACAGCCTACTAATACTCTACTGAGAGTTTGTTAACACATAAGTGCAAAGTTACTTATTGTCAAAAGAATGTTCAAAAGGGACCATCAAAATAAAGTGTTACCGCATTTTTTTTATCTGAATTACAAGAATTTTGATCAAAATATGTAATTTATGTATTTTACACATTCCTTCTTTGTTATGTGAATGGATCAAAGTTGGGTTTCAACCTTAAAGCTTTGAGAAGCTTGTCCTCAGTGTCTTTCTTCACATTCTTCTCTTTCTATACTATCCTATGATCTTCCTCAGGCTGATGGCCATTTTAAATGACCTCGTTTTTGTCTCTCTGTCCGTGAGATGACATCAGCCCGGACACTTCGGCCATCTTGGCTTGCGTTCAGTCTCTTCTCTCGTGTTGGAAAAGTTTGACCCAGTTAAACTGGCTGCTGCGCCCTTATCACGGCCCCTTTGTGTTTATGGAGACGCTTGTCTTGGCCACATATTTAAGCTTTTGGAATAAATCTCGTGAAAGTGAAGATCTGAGATCTGACAGCTGTTGAAAAACACCACATATGCGGGTAATCGCTGTCTTTAAACTTGCTGTCAGATGTCAGTTACACCATTTGTGCCACAGATGTGCTGATTTTGCCACTGTGTTGCTTTATATGTCAGAACATTAGGGTGGTTAAATGGAAATGCGAAAAAAATAAATAAATAAAAAATCTGTTTGCTATTGGTTAGACAAACACTTGCCATTGGTTGGACTAGTGTATGGCTGTTTAAGATGCTGTTTGACTAGTTAGTACAGTTTAGTTAGTAAATAGCAAGTTAATCCCAAGTATAACATTTTTGTAAATCCCAAGTATTAAATTATATTATAGTAAATGTGTGACATAGTTGTCTTATATTTTTTTCTATGAACATAGTAAAGGTACTACCAAACAATCACATACATCCATTTTAAACATGTGGTCATTTTTCTAATCAGTCACCTTTTTATTTGGACAAACAGTGTGTTGTAGATGGATGTACTGTACTGCATTGTGTGTGTGTGTGTGTGAGAGCGAGACTTGCTGTAAATAATTGGTAGGAGGAAATGTGTGTTCATAATGTGCTACTACATTTGGACAGAAGGTGTGTGTGTGTGTGTGCATGTATTTGTGTCTGTAGTTTATTGTTATGCTTGAGCAGATAAAGTGTCATGAGTGTGTGTGTGTGTGTGTTTGTGTGAGGGTCGGGCTCCTGTGCTGCCATATGGGATTTGGGACCGGAGGTTGTGATCAGGGGGCACTTCCAGATGGCCCTTCCTCTTCCTCCTACTCTTCCACCCTGCTCACAGAAGATGGACAGCCAATGTCACTGTGCTGTGTTATATTCCACCGCTCCACCTGTGTGTGTGTGTGTGTGTGTGCTGCTTCACCAGTATCAGAGTCTTTAGAGGACACGCAATCAGTCCTACAAATAGCGTCAATATCAAATCCATAGAATAAAGCAAGGCAGTTTGCTAAAAATAGCATGCAATGCTAATAGTATAACAGCATTCCCTTAAATTATTTAAATAGTTTTTTCACTTATTGAGTTTAGTAAGTGAGTCAGAAGTTCATTAGATGATGGATTCGTCATACCACTATCATAACTACGTGAGTCTTTTTGAACAATGTATGTTTGTTTTTGAGTGAAAACTCAATAAACCAACATCTTCTGATCTCTTCGCATTCAATTCACACTTAGAAATTCTCGTGGTGCTGTGGAGTGAGACTAAAGCATTTCAAGAAACACAGAGACTTTTATTAGCATTTCTGACACAATCAGATATTTGAATCAGAGATTTCATTCACTGAAGCTGATTGATGGAACTTAAATGAGAGACACTATTTAAACATTAATTGTGAAACTAGACATGCTCTTTAGGAAATGTATTGGCCAAATAAGTAAATCAGTGGAGTGTTGCTTAGTTTTACTACATAGGCTCATTGGAAAATTGTGCCTCTACATACATTTTTGCAAAACTTCAAAACAGACCTATACATACAGTCCACTGCAGTTTCCAGTTGAAATGAACATTTCGTTAAAACACCAAAATCTTTTTTTTTTTTTTTTCACACAAATTATGAATACAGGGGCAGATATTGGTTTATAAAGATTTATTGCAGAATGCAATGTTATGAGCACAAATACTTTTACTATAGTGCATAATTTGTATCACATAACCATATGTTTGGCTTTTCTGACCTGATAAGCTTGCTTGGTAGCACACCCGGTACAGCATTGCACTTGTAATGTGAAGTACTCGGGTATGAGTCCTGTGAACCACGATTCATAATAAAGAGCTCAAAGACTTGTAGAAGCAAGATAAAATGCCATAGTTATGTTTTCAGCTTACTTTGCTTTTGTTTAGTTTAGTGTGGTTATCTTTTGTAGTATGTTATTTTTAAATGCGATAGAACATTACCCTATAAATAAACCATCACCAATACATTGTGAATATTCAGTATATCACCCAATTCTACTTTTTGCAACAGTTCATGATCATACTGGCAGGAGGTTTGTGGAGTTTGGAGGCCAGCGGTCTGCTGGGGTTACAGGAGAACAGTTAAAATGGCCGATGATCACTCCAGAAGGTGTTTGGCTCTAAACTGGATTTGCTAAAAGCACTGAAAGACCCTCTGAATGGATTAGCTTTACATTGTTCTGTGTTTATTTACTCACGTTAGTGGAGGAATCAGGTGTCAGTATGAACACAATGCAGGGCTTTCAGGTTCACTTCATTCTTGCTGTGTGTGTGTGTGTGTGTGTGTGTGTGTATGTAGATGCATTTGTAGAGTTTTTTTTCTTTTTTCTTTTAAGAAAAGTGGTGGTACCATGTTTCACTTACCGTAACAGAGGATAATGCCATGAAACGTAATATATTTTTATAATTCATGGGTAAATTTCATGAAATCTGTCAAGAACATTTTTGTTAAAATAATATAACAATTCATACATTTTAGAACATGCTTTGGTTATATTTGGAATAACTGTTATTTCTTTAAAATATTGATTGTAAGATCCAGACATCTTAACAGGCCTTGTGAGATTCCCCTTGTATGTTATAATAGTTAAATTGCAGAGAATGCTATATATATATATATATATATATATATAATTTAGTACTTCTTTGTAAGGGTGGTTGAATCTGTTGGTCTTCTTGTGGAAGAGGCTTTGTGTGAGGGCAGATGTTGAAGTGAATTCTCATGAACAGAACGTCTCTGAATCACAGAAAACCAGCGGCAGAGAGACCAAGAGACGCTCTGCAGCATAAACTCACAGTCTAATATGAATTTCATGAGGAGTTCGGGACGAGAGCTCAGATTTTTCATGTTCAGCCTGGTCAGCGTTCTTAACATCTTTATTTTCTTCATAGGTGTCTGCGTTTTCCCACAAGGCCGCCGTCTTACGCACTACAATTTATGGTTGCAACTTCTCCTGGAGAAAACAAATGAGGCATTCGCTCACTTGTGCAAATTCTCAGAGTAGCCGCTGAAGCCATTGGGAGGTTTTCGCCTCACCAAACATTGTTTATTATGGGGGATGCTGTGTTTTCTTGGGCGATATCTGAAAAATGCCAGCGAAGCCCTTGAACTCGAGCACAGCTCCAGCTCATACTGTGCTGCTAAAGCTCCTCAAGAAAGCACCAAAGGAATGTTCACACTGTTTAAACATCCAGCGTTTCTTGGGACTGGTAATACACTCAGATAACCTTTTGCTAGATGGCTTGTTTTGTTGGTACAATGTGTTTGTTGATCTGTAATGAGATCTGAGGGGTCTTCATGAATGTTCAGCTTTTCAGCCCAGAGTCCTTTATCTCTGTCACAGCAGATATTTAGTGCACAACGTTCCCTAACGTCAGAGATACAGAAGACTGTTTGAAACTCTCACATGATGGAAAGCAGGATTTTTCTTGCTCTTTTGAAATAAAACTGCTTTGTGACATATTGTAATACAAACAGATCTCAGCTTTACAGGACCCTAAGCTCACATTAGACATTTAGTGGAGACACAACTAAGTGTACTTATTTTAAAGTGTACTTATTTTATTTTTATCTTAACTATACATGATGATGTGGTTAGTTGAATGCTATTATTTGCATGTAGCATCATTTTCAGAATTGGTGCAGAACATCTCTTCATTTCAAATGCGCTGTTTATTGTTCGTTAAATTGAAAAGCTTCACAGACCAAATAACAACAAAACACATCACAATTAATGAACACTTCGGGACAGTTCAGCTATTGTTTCTGGTGATGTGACCGGAGGTAGTTTTCCTGCTGCTTAATTGAAAGTGGCAGTGGAAGATGCAGCGCTGAAGCCATGAAGAGGCTCCGTTCTCTCTCGCTCTGTCTGTATCTCTCTGTAGTTGCCCAGTTTAATGTAACTAATGTAACCTGACGCGGTTCTTTGTGTCAGGAGAATGATGGGATGTTATCAGCGCAGTGCGTGTCCGAGGGTTTGTTTACGCACACAGATCTCGTGGCTTTTAGTGTTTTATGGAGATTCAAAAAAGGCAGATTTTTGGTGATTCAGCAGCTTATGCAAACATCTTGAACGCGCTGTAGTTCTGTAGCTCATCGCGCAATTGGTCAACATGTTCGTTCATCACCGTTTAGCAGATTTTGCATCCGACAGTGGTTTACAACAGCCTCAGCAGCACGTTTGAGAGCTGAAGTACTGTAGAGTTTGTGCTGCGACCCAAAAAGGCAGAATTTACAACGTTCTACTGGGAAAAGTGCAATAAAGTGCCACTTGAAGTCGGACTTCCAACATTTCAACCAAGATTTCACCAACATGTGGGTGTCTGATGCCACGTGAACATTTAGATGTACGCAGTCAGGTCAAATGTATTTGTATAGTGCGTTTCATGATATGTATCGTTTAAAAGTAGCTTTACTGAAAGTCATACTGTTATGTCAGTAATGCCTGGGCGATATGACAATATTTAACAATGATAGAAGTGAGCCTCGGGATTTTAGATATAGCTGTGTTGTATTGTATTCTATTAAGGTATTTAAATATGGTTTGGTTTTGTTCTATTAAATAATTTAAGTATTTGTTGATGTTCTATTTAAGGATTTAAATATCAGTAACTTCTGTTCTATTAAGAGATTTAAACGTCTGTCATTTTTTTCAGTTAAGAGATTGAAATATTAATTTTTTTGGCATTTTGTAATTAATCGGCATCGGCCGATTGTGCTGCAAATTAGGCACAAATAGATTTTCCAAAAGGCTGATACTTCGTTGAATAAACTGAGCACTGCGCGTTTCAAAATTAAAATGCAGCGCGGGTGTTTTTACATGAATGTATCTTTGAAAAGAACCGGCCATCTTAAGAAAAGCTTCGATGTTATTTTAATTTCGTCTTTTCTGTAATGCCTGATAAAGTAGCGTTTGTGAGGCAGTGCTTATTTGATTACAGTCGTTACCGGGGAAAAAGCTATATCTCCCATTCCAGCAGAGCCTCCTTCTGGCAGAGAATGAATTTGCATTTGCAAGTCTGTGGGAAACACTGGTGTCTGTCAGCAAACATAAACAAAAAGCATGCTTCAGAAATGTTTTGAGAAGGTGCTTTAGTTTAGAGCCATGTATTATTACTATGAATTAGGCTACTACTACTACTACTACTACTACTACTATCTTGTACCTTGCAATAAACATTTACTCAAACTGTCTTTTATGAGATGAAGGGGAAAAAAAAAGAAAAGAAAATCGGCAAACATATTGGCCAAAACCCCCCCCAAAAAAACAAAAACAAATCGGCATCATATATCGGCCATCGGCTTCCCTGATTTCTAAATATCGGCATTGGCCAGAGAAAAACCCATATCAGTCGACCTCTAATATTAATTGACTTTGTTCTTTTGAGAGATTTGAATGTTGGATGGTTTTGTTCTATTTAGAGATTTAAAGATCAGTCAATTTTGTTATTCAGACATTTAAATATCCAGTTTTGGCATATTTAGCAACTTAAATATCAGTAAATTTGTTTATTTAAACATCTATTCAAAGATTTAAATATCGGTTGGTTTTCTTCTATTCAGAGATTTAAATATCGGCCAGTTTTGGCATATTTAGCAACTTAAATATCAGTTGTTTTTTTTCCGTGTAGAGATTTAAATATTGTTTTTTTTTTTTGTATTCAGAGATTTAAATGTTGGTCAGCTTTGTTCTATTCAGAGATATAAATATATTTTAAGTAAGTGTAAAGTAAATTACTAGCATTTTCATTTTGTTTCTTCCAAATGATATCTTCCAAACATCAGACTTCTGAGCACTACAGGGTCGGAAGCTGAAGATATGAAGCAGGAATATCCTAGTCCAGACTAGTTCTTGATAATATTTGTACACTTCATATCATGTGACTTGTGTTTCCTGAAGCAAAAAAGTTTTTTTGCTGAGCATAATTCAGCAGAGATATTTCATGTCTGGGCACAAAAAATAAGAATTTGAAGTGATTTGATGTGAAAATGTTTCCTTGTGTATCTGTTGTGTGTGTGTGTGTGTGTGTGTGTGTGTGGTATTGGAGGAGGGTAAATCCTTTCCCAGCGTGCAGAGTGTTGGCGGCAGTGTTTGGCCGTGGGCCGTTCTCTCTCTCTCTGTTGTGTCCGTCAGGCCTGTAAGTGTGTCCTCGGGCAGTGATCAGCGGAAGCCCTGCATGCCTGGACACACATGAAAGACAGCGGAGACAGAGAGAGAAAAAGAGGAAATGGTGAAACAGTTGAAGACAGAGTTGTACATCCACAGCCCTATAAACCAGCTGCTGCCTTGCAGACAGCAGGGGAAAACAACGATTCATGCAAATATAACACATAATAACATACAACTGATCATATAATTGATAATGGGAAACCACTTACCAAATCTTTCATTTTTTGATGGTCCAAGCAAATAAATGCATTTATAAAGACATATTGGTATTACTGTTTTGAGTCTTTTGCTTGTCCTGTGTTAAAATGGGATCCAGAAGCAGTGATTTGAGCATGACACTCATTCAGGTCAGTGCTGAAGAAGCTCCTCGGGAAACCTGATACTGACCCGAGATCCACCGCGAGTTCAGACCGCAGGTGAGAAACCTGAACCCGGTTAAGCTGTGGGTGGAGATGTGTTGTAGCGGTTAACGCTCAGGGCTGAATAACCAGAGTGAGACAATGCCAGACACATCAGTTCCAGATCCAGACCACAGCCTGTCAGCCCTAAAACCAGACTGTCCGATTGAATGAACTGCAAGAGAGGGAATGCTGAATATTGCAGCACTCACGTAAAACACAGAAGCTCAGCAGCCATTCAGTGCCATGCGTTTCCTGAAAGCCAAAATGCTGTGATGATAGTGGTCGAGGTGATTATTACCTTTGGTATGTTAGAAATAGACTCTGGTTTTGTCTGTGTCCCTAAACTGAGACCAGATCCACACCAAGGCCAGGTTTATGTGGTTTTGAGGAATACCACAAGATGAAGACTTCAACTCTGCTGGCAACATCAAGATTGCTGTTTTTTTTCCCCCTTGTAAGACATAACACTATGACCATTGAGATTTCTTGTGTTGATGTGCTTCCTGGTTGATCGATAGTTTTTTTTTTTTGATGGCCTAAGATTAGTTAGTAGTGTGCACAAAATTTTGTTTAAAGATAACACATATATTTACCCAAGTAGTTTGAAAATGCATCAATTAAAAAAAAAAAAAATCATTTGAATTTAAAACTGATCTTATTACATATCTTATTATGTAATCTTATTACAGCATTTTTTTTACAAACATAGCTGTCAGTCATCTCACATCAGGAGTCATACTTTCTAAAATAAAGACCAGGTAATGCTAATTTCACATACAGTAAACAGTGAATAAGACATCTGGATGTAGCGGCATAGTTTGAAATCAAGACTAAATGCATTTTTATGCATTACAATGCACACTTCAGAAGATCAGAAGGACTGCAAAATTTGTGAGGTTTGTGGAATGAAATGCTTATGCGATATTCAAACACTTGTTTAAACTATATGAATGCATACTGGCTGAATGACATCGTGTGCGGAAAATGTATTATAGTGTTTGCCTTTCCATTGTTAAATGGACAGACAGTAAACTAATGAAGACAAAGAATTTTTATTGGCCAAAGCCAATAATTAAAAAAATGCCACATCAGTTTGGCCACTAGTTGAATCAGGAAGCTGGACAGTAAAAGCTGCAGGGAAGCCAGTAGGTTGTAATCATGCCACAGCCATGAGCAATGATTTACGTCTTGTCAGGTTTCAGAGTAGGACGTTTTCATTCAAGACGGCATTTGTTTGGATGAAAATCTGTGTAGTACAACATATTTTTGGTCTGTTTTCTCATTAAAGGGTTACTCCACCCCAAAATGAAAATTTTGTCATTAATTACTCACCCTGATGTCGTTCTAAACCCGTCAGACCTCCTTTCATCTTCGGAACACAAATAAAGATATTTTTGATGCATTCTGAGAGCTGTCTGACCCTCCCATAGACAGCAATGCATTTAACATGATCAACGTCCAGAAACGTAGCAAGGAGACCGATAAAATAATCCATGTGACAGTTCTGTGTCAGCTGCACCACACGGATACATTTTCTACATTTATTTACGCTTTGATTTGAACTAATTTGTTTGCGTTCAGCAGATGCTCTCCAAAATGGCGCTACGGTGATGCTGAGGAGACAAATTGTTGAATAAAGTAATTATTTTAGTTTTCTTTGTGTACAAAAAGTATTCTCGTAGCTTCGTAAAGTTATGGTTGAACCCCTGCTGTCACATGGATTATTTTATCGGTCTCCTTGCTACGTTTCTGGATGTTGATCGTGTTAATTTCATTGCTCTCTATGGGAGGGTCAGAGAGCTCTCAGAATGCATCAAAAATATCTTAATTTGTGCTCCGAAGATGAACGGAGGTTTTACGGGTTTGGATCGACATGAGGGTGAGTAATTAATGACAACATTTGAATTTTTGGGTGGAGTAACCCTTTAAATGAGCATGTCTGCTGGACAAGACTACGTATCCTAGATAGGGACTGAATGCGATCAGATGGACACATCCTGACTCCGGTGATGGACTTCATGGAACGGAGCCCGCGGCGGAAACATGACACACTCTAAATTATTTTTATCTGTGCTGTCTGTTAATCGCCCTGATCTGCGTTGCTCATCAGTCACTAATTTCTTTCATTCAAGGTCAGGAGATGTTATTAGGGTGAAAGACATCCAAACCAAGCCGGGAGACTGTAATGCAGAGAGACAGGGCTGCTGGGCCAGCGGAGAGAGAAGAAGATAAAGAAACAGAGACGCTCCAAACGTCTCCAAGCTCTTTTGTGCTCTTACTGACTGCTTGTGCAATTAGCTCTGAAGAATGAAGCACGAAGCGAGATGGTCCCGCCCGAAGTGCATTACGATGTTGGGATAGGAGAGTTTGGCTGGTCTGGGATCAGCACGGTTAATTACTACATGACAAAAGAACAGCAGTCAGAGAGAAGTGTGGAATGTGTGCAGAGGCATTAAATGACTCTTACCTGAGACTATGTGCCCTTACCTCTTACCACACACACACACACACACACTGAGTCAGACTGGTTCCACTGATTTCCAGCGCTCATATTACATTACACATGCGTTTCCAGCCAATGAGTGATCAGCCTCTGGGCGTCTCTCTCCAGCTCCGTGAGTGATTCATGCGTATGGTGTGTAAAGTCAATGACTCTCTGCTCTTTAAACGCTGCCATAAAGTTTCCCAAACTCCCCTCCGTCATTTCGTCTGCAGCAGGCCCTCAACGCTGGTTTTTAAAGCTGAACATGCTCTTTTACCTGCCTGTGAGGGATGACGGTGTGGATTTACAACCGCGAGAACATCTCTCCCTCTCCGATAGTCTTTCTGTCTGGAGGTTTATAGCTGTAGTTGAGAAAAAGAAAGGTCATTAATGGGTTTTATTCAGAAGTTCAAGTTCAGTTGATCATGCCATTTCTGAACTTTGACAGTGTAAAAATTATATTTATATTTTCCATTTTAATTTTAGTGAAAATGTTAGTAATTTTGTTTTGTGTTTTTGCCATTTTAGTTATTTTTAAGTATGTTTGTATGGTTTTATTTATTTTTTTAATAAAATATTTTAATTATTTTAGTACATCAAGTTAAACTAAATGAAAATGAGAAATGTTGCTTTGGCATCTAGCTTAAATCATTATTATTTTTTTCCATATTACTTTTATTTCAGTTAGTGTTTACTTAATGTCAAGTGACATTTGTTTTTTAATTGATTTTAGTTTTAGTTTTTTTGTTAACAATAATAACCCTGTTTTTTTGTTGTTGTTTTTTAATACTGCAGTCACATAAGGCTAGTGTCCAGAGTGAGTGTAAACACATCTTATATTGACACACCACATATTCATGTGCATTCAGTGTTTGGCAGCATTCAACATCACACTTGCTCTGAACAATGCTGGATCAGAGATTTATTTATTTAGGCTAATTTCAAGATTTGTTAGTACGCTCACATCCATTTTAAAGGGATGCCATAATTAAAGCTGTAACATCTGCACTTCTAATGTCAAGAAGTATTGCAGTGACAATTTTCAAACATTCCCCTGTCTGTTATTGGTCAGATGATCCCGCCCCAAACTCGCCCCATTGGTTGAGACACAGTTACTGTGTCGTCAAGCTCAAACAGAGAGATTTTCCAGCACAATCGACCTGTGAATGGATTATTTAAAGTTGACTCAGTGTATTACTCTGTGTTTGTGAGCAAGTATTCTAACACCCTCACTTCACTTCCACATCCATTCTACAGAATCCCCCAGATTTCTTTTCCATAAAAGTGCAGAAAATGCCAACAAATTCAGCAGACTGGTGTGCGTCTGGTTGTGTTTCAGCGGCTGTTATCAGCTTACCTCAGTGTGTCCGTGTGTGTGTGCCACGGGCTGGCAAGAGGAGTTTGTGCTGCTCTCTGGAAGCCTCAAATCCAGCTCTAGTCTGGACTTAAAGCCCAGCTTAATGACTAGGCCGATTCACTGGCATCTCTGTGTCCTGCGCTCAGCCTCTCTGAGCCGCACCATGCAGCCAAAAACACGCGCAGACCGCCAGCATCACCACGTGAACACCAGCTTTGAAGGTTAACCGTGAGCGGGATTGTCTTTGATTATGTGCGGTGTTGACTCGCGCCGGTTTGGAGCTGTCATTTAGTTAATTAGTTATTTATCCCAAAATGAATGAAAATCTCAGCTAAACCCATAATAAACATGCATTTCTGTTTTAATTTCTGACATTTTGGGCTCAAACTGATTCAGATTCATGTTCTGAACGCCAGAGTCGCAGTCTTCAAGAAGTCAACCTGAGTAAGACTTTCGTAAAGTGACTGTGAATGTTAAACTGGCTTACAAAAAAGCATTTTGACATTTAAAACGTGACAAACTTCAGCTTTTGATCCCAGAGAGTAGAATAGGAAGTGCTGTGATTTTGACCTTGTTTAACTCAGGATGCAGAACAGAAGTTAGGCATGTTAACCGTGTGTTAATGATCAATCCAGTCTGGCCTTGTTCAGGAATAGACAGACGCTCTTACCACCGCTCTGTGTGTGTGTGTGTGTGTGAGATTTGTGCTGTTCTAGATTGTTCTGTTTGGCTCCATTCTGAGCTGAATAGACGTTGCCGACAACAACAGAACTGCCTTGACAGAGAAAAACACAAAGAAAGCCGTGTGTTTGTGTGATGGCACTGGCTGCCATCGTTGACCTCAGCGGTGCTGAAGGGAACGTTTATTACAGCTGCAGTGGAAACATGTTCAGTCTTTCTTTCTTTTCTTCTCTCTGAGGCCCTCACCTTACACAAACACGCTCTCGTCGGTTAATATTTAAAACAGAAGTGTGGCTCTAGTATAGAGGTCTGCACGGGCTTTAAACTGAAGCCCAAACCCAGCCCGTACCTGAGATCGTCCGACCCGACCCTAGCGGCACAGTTAAATTTAGAGCCTGAACCCCAAATCTTTTTTTTTTTTTTTTTTTTTTTTTCCTACAACGAATAGCCAATTAAAAAACAAAAAAAGGATGCTGTATTTCACGATTGCATGCAACGGTCAGTAAGTAAATACATGTAAAGAAACAGATTCATCAAGGCTCGGCGACTTCACAAGGCAAAAGAAAAAACACTTACCAGTTATGAAAGTTTATGAATATCAGGTGCAGCGGTCACATAAATTCTGCCGAGTTTTTGAATGGTTGTATGCGACAAGACGATATATCTTCCACCGTGCAAATTATGGTCATTTTCGCCAGTTAAGGCACGTTAACATTCGGCCTGCTTTAAATCAGACACAGAGATGTAGTGCGGTAAGATCGCGTTTATTTGAATTAATTAATCATTTATTTGAATTAGCGAGAAAGAGAGGGATGAAAGTTGCGTGTGTGAACCTGCATCTGCGCGTCTCTCTCTACAAGCAATGAGGCTTAGTTACTTCAAAACAACGATCTTACCCCCTCATTGCAGAGAAATAACGCTGCGACTCAGTAGCCTATCGAAGCTGTTTTACTAATAAATGTTTCCGTGCTGTGTGTTCGCTGCGCGATCTCTATCTGTGTGCAATAATGTGTGTGTGCGTGCATCTATGAAAGCAGCGTAGCCAACTGTATATAGTTTTAGTTTAGCTACAAACCCGAGCCCGAAGCTATTCATTAAACATTCACCCGAGACCCGAAAGTATTTAAGACTTCTACTCTAGTATCACCAAACAGAACTGAAATATAATCACTCCCATCGTCTGCCATTGCTGAGACAGACAGATAGTCCAAACACAAACTCGTGCTGTTGCTTGAGCTAATGTTGCGTGTCAGATGCTCAAACATGAAAAGCGATCGTATGTGAATTTGTATGTGCTGTCCACTGGTATTGTAGGTTATAACTTCAAGTCAACACTGTAGAAACACAATTTTTTTTTCAAAGATTATTAGATTATGTTTTACAAGAAAAGAAAAAAAAAACACTTTTTCAGTCTTTGTACCTAAAGGTTCCACATTACATTCCATTTCTTTGTAATCTTTGGTGAAATTATCAGGAATTTCTCAGTGAAATTTGTTTTACCACCGTATTTTTGTCAGTGTATTTAGAGTATAAAAAGTTATGTTTCAAGTATAAAAAGTGATATATACAGTAGATAGTAACATATATGTATGATGTAAAGTTAAAAAAAAATTACAAGTATACTTGCAGTATATGCAAAGAGTAAACTAACAGTATACCGTTTACAATATACTTGCAATACAACAGAGAAGCTTGAACTTAGTACTCAAACTTCCCTACCATTACAATTAAAGTACACTTAAAAGTATACTTTTATAAACTAAAAAGTGGGCTAGAAGTGTATAACAGTGTAACAGTATACCTTTAAATTCACTTAAAAAGCACCACCAATTTAGTCCCAAGAAGTACTGAAATACACTTACATGTACATTGATATTATCATACTTCCCACATAAAGAATACTTGGAAAATATTCTTTATTAAGTTTACTCATAATAAAATGAACTTGAAATGTACTTCTTTTTGCAAAGGTTGAGTTAATGTTGTGTCTGATGCTCAAACATGAAAAGCATCACAGAGTTGTGGTATTTACACATTACGATAAATAATTTAACATAAAAAAGCATATGGCACACTTCAGCTTGAAGTGGAATTAGAGTTCTCAGTAGGCTTTACTTTCCATTGCAGTCAGGGCTGGACGTGTATGTGTGTGTGTGTGTGTGTGTGTGTGTGTGCGTGTGTGTGTAAGAGTGTCCTGCCAAATGTGGGTCATTTTTATGGCTTATCACCTCCTGCAGATGTGGACAGTAAAACTCTGCTGACCAGAAAATCTGCAGATTTGGCCTCAACAAAACACTCACATCAGTGCCATTAAACACCTTTTACTGTGTGTGTGTGTGTGTGTGTGTGTGTGTGTGTGTGTGCAATGCAGTGAGTGCAGGTTGTGACATGCTGTAAGTCTGTGCTCTGTTCTTTTTTCTCCCAAGATGTTATACGAGATGTGCGCCGCAGGAAATACAACATGCACACAGACGTCTTTCATACAAAATGACGATTTTAACTTAAGATGTCTATCTCTGTATATATCTCTGTGTAAAAATGTTTAAAATAGTCCATAATGATCAAAGTTTTTGTCCAATTCTCCTCCATAAACAAATAACAAAATATAAGCCAGTGAGAAAAATACATAATTCCAGACATTCTTTAAAACAAGTCTTATTATTATCTAACACAATTTTGCCTCTTAGATATCTTTATAAGCTTCTCAAATAAATTAAGATAAAAATACTGATTATGGTGATGCTTTTTGCAGTCCGGTCCTTCAAAAGCCATGCCAACCACCCTGAACTTCCCACTTTTCCCAGTTGACTATGGAGAACTTGTTGGTTTAGTGTTCCAGATGGCTTGATGGCAGGACTGGCAGGTATGCAGATGGATTGAGAGATATATGACAGACTGTCAGCTGATGTTGTTTTGTCACTCACAGACTCAACAGTGTTGATTTATTGTGTGAAGTCATAAAGGCCTCATTTCACTGAAACATGAGATGTGTGTAGAGATTTCAATAGTGCAGTGAATCCTGGCATTACCTGTCCGGCAGGTTTCTCCTCACAGTTACAGCTGATCCGGTAAACAAATGACCGGCAGCCAGTGCGGATGCACCTCGGGATCTGGGCTTTGCTGTTCGGTCCGACTCTCTGTTTTAATCTCCTTACCTTGACTGCAGAAGTCAGCTCTTGAATAGCGCGCGCAGCGGCCCTGGGCTAGCCAGAGGATACGGCTGTTTCTCACTTAATTGGATTTCTGAGCAGTAAAAAGCAGACATTCTTGGCATGAATTAGAGAGGCTGTGGTTTTGATATAAAGGCAGTGGTGCTGGTGCAGTCTGGTCCTGAACCTCCGGCCAGGGTTTCCTTTCATAAAACGTTCTTTAAGCAATCATGCTAATTCGCTGATATAGAAAATGTCACAGGGCAAAAACACACATACGGTCTTCTGTGTCAGCCGCGACGCAAGGATACGTCTTCTACGTGTATTTACGCTTTGATTTGAATGAAAACAGTGCATCTGTGTGTCGCGGCTGACACAGAAGAGCGTACTCTATTTGCGTGCAGCAATACTCTCCAAAATGGCGCTACGGTGATGCTACGGTGCCGAATTTGTTGAATAAAGTTGTTATTTTTGTTTTCTTTCCCTACAAAAATATTCTCGTAGCTTCATAACGTTACGGTTGAACCACTGATGGCAGATGGACTATTCTGACGACGTCTTTCATACTTTTCTGGACCTTCACAGTGTAATTTACTTGGCAGTCAATGGGACAGTCACAAGCCTCCCAGTTTTCATCCAAAATATCTTAAATTGTGTTCTGAAAACTAACCAAGCTTTTACGGGTTTGGAACGACATGGGGGTGAGTGATTACATTTTGGGGTGGAGTAATGCTTTAAAAATTCTCAGCTGTCCTTGAGAAGGTTTGACAACAAAATACAGTTTAAAAGACACTGGGTGAGCTTCATTGGCTGGTCAACCCAAAGGAGTCTTACTGGTTAGGCTAGTTAAGAAACCTGTTGAGGACCAAAGCAGAGCACAGGCTGATCTTTTCAGCTGGGTGTTCCAACGTAACACGAAAAGACAGAAAACTAGCTGACGTGCTTTCACCGTGGCCTCGCAACTTCAAACCACAGCCTATTTTTCACTGTCATCTCACCTGGGCTTCAGCCAGAGCAGGAGATTATACGAGAACTAGATCTCGCAGACGTGTGCGTTCTTGCACGCTCAGCACATTTACCGACCGCTCTTGATTGTTTGCAGTTCCTCAAACGCATGTGAGAAATTTCAAGCACTGTGACAGCTAGTTGAAGTACACCATCCTCCCTGGACCCCATTACACACACACACACACACACACACACTCGCTCTCTCAACTCACCTAGTCATCATTTTTCCCGCTTCTTAACTCTGTCCTTTCAGATTTTTTTCCCAGTTTTGTAAATCAGCTTACGTCCAGATCCTCACGTTTCCGCTGCTGCAATATAAACACAGGTGAAGCGTTGCGGGTCCAGGCCTCGCTGCCCTTTCCGCAGTGTTCTTCAGCGTTTATTCGTGAATTCATCAGCGCTCACCCGTACCACAGCTTTCCGCTTTGATGATTACCTGTGGAAACGCTTTCCTCTCTTGAACGGGAAACATCATTTTTATTCATATCCTGACATTTCATGGCTATACCGCCATATGAACACATCAAACTTTTTCCCTTTGCGGTGTGGCAAAGAAAAATATAGCGTTTTTAAGTGTCAGGTAATCGTGTGTAGAGTGGCATGGTGGTGCTTTATTGTCGGAGAGAGAGATTGCGGCGAGTAAAAGTGAGAATGAGGGATTCATGCTGGCAGTGTCGCACACGTTTGTGGGTAATTATATGCTGCTGACTCGCGTCTTTTGTTCTTTGGCGCTGTAAAATGGTGCGGAAGGAAAGCGTGGGGACAGGTTAAACTACAGAGGAGACGTCTCATCACTAAAGCAGCCAGCACACTCTCTCTTTCTTTCTCTCTCTGCCTTCAGAGAGCTGTTATCAAAGGCTGTGTGGAGTAGGTCAGGCTCACCCTCTCTTTGTTGGGAGGGCGGGACGACTCGTGTGTGAAGAGAAGGTGCGTCTGCAATTCAAAAGCTGTCTGCCTCTCCGGGCCCTGTGTGACATCATTAGAGCCGCCCAATCAGCACGCAGAGAGGCCTCAGTGTTGTGTGATTGTGACTGTGAACACCCTGCGGGGGGGGCTCTCGATTGTTTGAGCTTGACAATGGAAGAAAAGAGTAAGTGTAAAACTCTTTCATTTTCAGAGTCCTGACAGTACTTCAGCTGTTTTCAAAACACCCCAGCTTTTCCAGTAACAAGCTGATTTTCCCAACACGAAGCGCTGATGTCATGATGTATCGCACAAGCAGCTTTACAGCAGCACACACACACTATATTAATCTCCACTTTATGTCCCACGTAATAATTAGATAAGGCCAAATTGCAACTCTCTTTGTTGATGACAAAAACATTTCAAAAAGTAAAAATTTTTGGCTGTCTAAACGGCCTATCAGTCAAAAAATGTCAAAATGCTTGAGATGGTCAATCAAATTAAAGAAGCTGAGCACAAATTTCAGCTAATACTTCCATTTTAATGGTAAAAAAGTGTGAGGTAAGATAAAAGTAGCTAATTATGTAATATTTGACCATTGTTTTAGGACAGATATGTTAAATGACAGAAACTAATAGTCACTCTTTTTTTTCTTTTCTTGGTGAGATTTTGCTGTTTTGAATTGTACACAGCCTTTAAAATTTATTTGATTTATGTAATTTATTTTGTAATTGAATATGATATAATGAAGGGACATTAACATTACATTTTGGCATACACTGAAAAAAAAGTTGATGTGTTAACAATGTCACTCAGATATTGATAGTAAAATTCACAATTAACTACAAAGAAATGGCAAGCAAGACAATGATATTTTGCATGCATGATATTTTGAAGCTGAAAGACTAAACTAATATTTTCCTGTAAAAAATCTGATAATCTTTGTTCTGTTAACAACATTGATTTTTATTTTATTTTATTTTTTATTGTATGCATAAAAAAAACTGTATTTACAAACTGTTCAAATGCATTACAATAAATGCTAGTTCTTTTACTATCACTTCTCCTTTTTCTTTATTCATGGGTACAAGCTTGGTATGGCATGTTAAGTGTTGATTTATTTTAATAAATGAAGTGGAATGATTTTGACAAAATTAAGTCTGCACAGAAATCCTATTTTTCTTTTTTCCCTACCACAAAATATTTCCGTATTTTAACTAATTATGTCCTAGTTTGGTCAGTTATACTGCATAACTTCTAGTCATATTTGATGTAAATTTCTCTACTTTTATTGTAGCTAAACTATATCATCAAATAGTTATTGAGCTGCTGCCCAGTGTAGTTGCTTCCTTTGAATTAGTATTGTGTGATGTAACCAATTGCTTTGTCAAAAGGGTAGCTTGACTGTAGTTGCGATTTCTGAGTAGCTCAACAAACTACAGTTTTATTCAGAAATATTTGATGACAGAACTGCATAGAGTTGAATGAAAAAAGAAAAAAGAACAGCCTCAACTACACAAAGCCTCTCCTCTGCAGCGCTTCATTGTCTCTGTTTAAAGTCCCTGGGCTTAGACGTGCCAGTGTCTGATTTCAGCTACTATTTTCTTTCTCTCTTTCGCTCCCGTCCCACACCCCAGCGAGGGTTCGTGTTTCACGGGACGGAGGAGATGTTTGACTCTGTGTGAACCTCTCCAACAGTGATTTGTAAAGGCTGAGCGATCCCCTCGTGAGACCGAAGGCAGATGCGTGGGTCTGCTGGAGCAGGTCAGAGGTGCGGAGCGGTTTCAGCTTGTTGATGTCAAGCAGAGGTTTTCCAGTGTATGGCTGGCTGTAAAACATCATCTGCGCCTGACGCAGCCCTCGCACTGAACATGTGCAGGCCGTATCTCAGCCTCAAATCTCAGGAAACAACAATTTTTGTCATACATTAAAAAAATGAAGCCATTTTGTTGCATTTTTATGACCATTTTACACCCCAAATTCTGAATACAGTACTCTCTAAAAATACGGACAGACCCAGCGATCGGGTTGTTTTAAATGTTTGACCCAGCATTTTTTAGAGTGTAATGAAAATGATGCTGCTCATTCCGGTTTGTTTATTTTTGACAGATGCATTTTTAATTGTTCATGTATTTTGTTATCTCTGTGTACGGCAGCACTCTTTAATTGGCATGCAAATGGCCGTCTTGTGTACAGTGATTCAGTGATTTTGTGCAGGCGTGCCGACAGCGCTTTCGGCGAGGGGTTTAAGGAGTATTTTGACAGTCTCTGAAGGTGTTGCTTTCAGCCGTTTTAATTGGTAGGAAATCCATTTACAATGTGTGCGTCTTTGACATTTTGCTCTACAAGCAGAAAATAACTTTGTGCCCTTCAAGAAGACCGCTTCTCCATTTTCACAGGAATTATGTTAATAGCGAGATTAGACTCTCTGTCCACTCGACGAACGCACAATGAAGCACACAAAGATTGCTTTAAAACATCCGTAAACCTGCGGTCAAAGCATTCTGCAGCTGTGAATCGAAGCACTCAGGCACAGCGGAGGAAGTGACACGTATTGTTTACCTACAGACAAGTGTCACCTTTTGTTATTTCTACGTAATTGAACATTTTGTTTTAGGTAAAAGTGAGAGGAGCCATTTAGCCGTCATAGCAGCGGTTTTGAAAGTCGTAAAGTCTTTAACACCGTTGACCGTCATATTGTATAGCTACAGGCTTTCACATGTCTTTTGCTGTCTTTTAATTTAAGCCATGGAGAGACTTGAGTTTACTTTTCCACTAGCATCAGTTTGTCTTATAGACATTTCGAAGCAAAACTGTAAAAATAACACTCCAGTTAATGTGCCTTCACAGTTTTAACTGAAACTGAACAGTGCTTTAAAGAGTTTGCAGCTTTGTGAAGCTCATGCATTTTTAATGAAGAAACCATTATTGAGTTTATGATTGGTTGCTAAACAACTTATGCTGGCATTTTAGCAGCATTTTGGCACTGCAGGGTTAAAAACTGTGCTTTCACGATTAGAAGTGTAGGTATGAATGGAGCAGGTCTGAACAGAGTAATATAAAGCTGAACATAGTAATACAGAGCAGTGCAGAATGGAGGTTTTATTTATGAGATCTCTAGTGAAGTTGATTAATCTGACGCTGTCTGTGACTAACCTTCTGTAAAATAACATTTTTCCATTTCACCCAAAACAACACAAGCGCTATCTGTGTTTCTTCATGTTGATTGGATCATTATTTGTGTTTTTCAATTTAGTTCAGCAGCTGATGGCTTTATGATTGATTCCATCCCCTCCCGCCATACCGTTTTCCACATCTGGCTAGTTTGCAATATTAGGAATCGATTCCTGAGTTTTAATTCGAGAATGTGGGCTGATTTGATGCTGATTTGTGTCCTGCGCTTTTGCAGGGAAAGATCGCTATTAATAAGTGGGTGTTTATGAGCGTGCGGGGATGGAGTTGTTAACCCGTGTTTATTGGGGACTACGAATGGGCTTTGCCCTTGAGGTTTATCAGACACAATAATTATTTTATTATGTAAATGAAGAGCAGGCTATTATTTCATTAGCAAGGCTGAATATTTGCAGCCGTGGATTAGTATGCAAATCATCCCCGTTAGTGTCCTTGCAGCGTCGCTGAATGCAGGAGCCGCGGTCGGGCCCATCTGGAGCGGAGCGCCGTGTTATGGACTCATTAAAGCGCTCTGCCCGTCTGTCCTGCACAACGAGCCGAGTGCTGCGGCCGTGAAACGCCAAGCGCTCGGTGGGCTATGAAAGATATTTGCTGCATAAGGCAGTGGGATTGTGGCGATTTGGAGCTCCTGAATAGCCGCTGCCCCATTTAGACAGATGAATTCTGTCCTCAGCACATAAGCGGGCGTTGTTGTCAGCGCTCTGTCCTCGGGCCAGCTATCTGCGGCTATTCCGGCCCCTCGGCGGAGCCAAGCGCGTCAAAGAGAGTCAGATGGTGTGTGGAGGTGTTTGGTTTTGTGATGCTGGAGAATGTTATGTGTGTGCGAATGTGGGCAGACGCCGCTGCGAGGACGGAGCTCAATTTCCTGTGCTGCAGATAAATTAAACGCTGCGAGACGATTCAGTGGGTGTTGTATTTTGTCTTGAATTTGAAGATGTTTGGCTTTGGTTCGGGAGTCTCTTTGTTTGGCTAAGCGTTTGATTACGCACACTGGCCTTTCGCAAATACATTTAACCGATGCCCAGCACTCACAGAGGAACTAAAGACGAGAACGCTAAGATTGTGCGTAAGAAAGGAGTTCATTCTCGGTTCAGGTCTGGGGAAGTTTTACGTAGATATAAACTATAGATGAAACCCATGTTGATGTATGTTTTCATTTAAACAGAATTCGATGACATGTTGTTAAAGTAAGATTCAGGGATCTTCATCCACATTATCTGCTGGACTGATCTTTCAGTAGGATGAATATTACAAAAACAGAAAGAAATAAGAAAAAAAAATAAACATGCATATGCTATTTTTTGTTGATATTTGCACTTTTAAACAAAACCCGCCCACACATTTTCACGCTTATGGCCAATTTGATCAGTAATAGACGAAATATCGTTTTATGGTGTTGTTGGAGGTTTAAGGCTCAGCTCATAATGTAACTTTCATTAGTGTTCTTGGATGCACGAGAAGTGACACGTCTTTTCATTTTGTGCGTCTCAAATGATTTTAGCATGACATGGCACTAAGTCCGTGGATTAGCAGTAAATGGCAGCGGTATTATTAGTCTGCCTTTATAATCAGTCAGGTTAAGTGTGCAGACGTCTCTCCTGCCCTCTGAAAGTCAGCTTTCTTCTTCTGTGTCTTCTTCCTTAGTTCATTTACTCACTCAATCTACTCTTGCAACGGTCTGTTTGCAGAAGTCGTTGTCAGCCGTTTCCTACATTTGCATGTGTTTGAAGTGCAAAATGTAGGAAGCGTGTGTTTTACTCGCTCAAAACTAAGTCTACGCCACACTGGCACAGGATATTCCCTTAAAATTCAATTAAAATGCACAGCTCAGGTCTGTTACGCTTACATATTGCATTATCCTGCAACTAGAGAATCTGTGAAATGTGCTTGTGTCTCAAAGTTGAGATTATTATAATTTTTGTTGCGACAGTCTGGCGTAGAGATCTGTTGAACGATGAGGACTCATTTCCATGTGTAACTCTGGGCTCGTGTCACAGCCCTCGCTGCGGAAATAAATTTGTGTGGTCTCTTGGGAAGGTGCAGATATTTCTTTCCCAACATTATGCAGGGCCGTTTAATTAACACCTTCATCTGTCTGGATTTCTGCTCTCTCTGTGAAATCACTGAGAGGTTGTAAAGGTCAGTGGATGTAAAACACGGAGCGTCTGACCTTTACACAGGTGAGAAAACCTCACATAATGAATGCACTGCTTCAGAGTCACTAACAAGTTCTGAGTCAGTCATGACGGCCTGTCAAACAGTTTTTCAAGATGATGATAGTTAATCGTTCAGATGAATGACTAGTCTGGAGGTTGTAGTTGAACGTTAGAGATTGGAGGGGATGGAGATGTTGGTGGGTGGGCTTGTATTTTACTCTCCTTTACCTCACTGGTGGACTTTATTATACTAAACAAATCAAATAATGCCACAAATGTGCCAGTAAAGTCCATAAAAAAATGCTGACATTTTTGCCTCAGTTCCCTGTCTTACAGCAGCTAATTGTTGGTTTGTGGTGGATGCAGCAGATCAACACAATCTGTCATGCTTTACTGAGACTGTACTGCATCACTCCACCGATGCTCCTTAAAATACCCAACCATATATATGTATATAAAATATATATTTTTAGAGAGAGCCACCTGCTTCAGGTGTACTGATGTACTGATATTTGTCAGCCAATAGAGCACTCTAGTCTAGAAGACATGCATGAGAAACTGAAACACACACACACACACGTCGAGCGGTGACAGATCGTCCTGCTGCCTACTCTCATGTCTGTTCTGTGCCATGACTGCATCAGCTCCCATCTGAGCCCACACACATACATGAACACTCAATGAAATGCATATAATATTATATTGAAATATCAATACACTGTATAACAATATATATCTGTGTGTGTGTATGTGTGTGTGTTTAGAAATTTGCATTCATATTAAATTGGTATTAAATGGTATATAGTTACGTAAAAGTTTGGTTACACTTTATTTCGATAGTCCAGTTCAGACATTCTACTAACCAGTAAAAGTAACTTTGTAACTACATGTCAACTAATTCTCATTAATTAGCAGCTACATGTCTACTAACTCTCAGTAGGGTAGGTTTAGTGTTAGTAGAATAAGTTGACATATACTTGCAAAGTTTCTGATAGTCAGTATGTTGTATGTTGTGGACCCATCAAAATAAAGTGTTAGAAGATATTAAGCAGACAGTCTACTAATACTCTAATGACTGCTAGTTGACATGTAGTTGCAAAGTTACTTACTGTTAGTAGAATGTCTAAAGTGGACTATTGAAATAAAGTGTTATCTAAAGTTTTAATTGTAATATCTTTTATTTGATGGATCATGATGGCAGAGCTCCAAAAAATTAAATGCTTATGCAGTGTAAAATATATATTGTACATGTCATGGAATAAATTGGCATAATTAGTCAAAAGCAATTGTGTAATTATTTATATTTGGTCTCAAAGCTTGTGTTTTACTAATGCAATTCATCTGTTGTGTAAATTTCTTTGAATTGCAGTTCAGTCAATTCATCATCCTGTCATTTCAATTCAAACATCAATTCAACATCCTGTGGGGTGTGAACAATTCACACTCACACTCATGAACTGAATAGGAGAGCTAGTTTTGACACACACACACACACACACACACACACAGACAGGCGGGTATTGGCAGGGAGAATGGCAGCAGGACGTGACACACTCTTGATGGGAACACTGTCCTTTATGTTGTAAGTGTGTAATACACTAGTACTGCCGCACCACAACTCTAACATACCAAACCGGCTGTTTCTGTGTGTTCATAGCGGTATGAATCACAGATGACTTGTGCTTTCTGCAGGTCTGTGTGGCTGTAAGATGTTTATAAAGTGCCTGTTCGCTGATTTGAGTCTTTGACTGTATGTGCTATTACTCATTATCACCCCGTTTCGCCTGCAGTTTTCATAATAAACCTGAGCTATCAGTAATTTCTGTAAATGAGTAACAAAGTCTGGCACTGCGTCAGAGAAGGGTTGTTGTCGTAAGAACATGATTGTCGACTTGAGAAACACAAACAGAGGACGTTTGATATGAGGAAACTAGAGCACTAGATTTGGGCATGTGCAGAAAGTGCCTTGTTCTTCTGTCATATGGTAACTCAGCAGGGGTATTTATCCTGACGAAAATACTGAACATGGTACAGTGATGGTATCAGATGGTACTTTGATGTATAACACTTAAATGATCATTACTGTCACATATCATATTCATATACCCTTTATATGCATATATCATGATCATATGCAAAAGTATTTATATGATACTAAAAAAAAGATAATTTACTGTCATATATTGTCATATAAATACTTTATAAATGAAAGTCTGTGATCAAAATGAAAATTTGGCATTCATAATCCTAATCTGACTAATGTCACTTTGAAAAAAAAAAAAAAGATGTATTACACGAGTTTGTAACAAAACAATGTGTTCAAATGAAAGATGTCCTAGAAAACATGTAAAACATGTATTTGGGTGGGTTTAATACTGTGACTTTCTCTGTATTGGAAAGAAAAAATTGTCTATATGCATTTTCACTAGTGGTCACAGACTTTTGGATCTTGCTGTGTGTGTGTCTCATTCACCGAAAGCTGTCAGGTGCTGTACTAATAAAGTTGTGCATTTGTGTTTGAGTTGTAACGTGTATATAATGTATATGATGCTCTGTTCTAGGTGGCTGCTCCTTCGATGATGGCCCAGCACAATGCGACTACCAGCAGGACCCTTACGATGACTTCGACTGGACACATGTCAGTGCTCAAGAAGTGCCATACCTGCCCTCTGACCTGCCCCAGGGTGAGTCCATCAGACACGCCGCCTCATAGCTGGACTAAACTAGATTTAGATTCCACTGCGCGCAATCACGTCCTCGCTAACCTCATGGCTGGAGAGTCTGAGGCAAGTGGGGCAAGTCTCCAATTTGAGCGAACACAAAGTGAGAGTGGAAACGCATGGTTTTATCTGCCCTTGGGCTTGTTTAAACAGTAAGGCAGATTTAGGAATGTTTTAATGGGCTGCTAACATTTGAACAAATTTGCAGCGCCGTCTTATCGTGTCAGGGTAAAAGCCATTACTGGAGAACTGAAGAAGTTGAGAGAAAATAGGCAGGTAACAGAACATTAATCTTCCTTCAACTGCTGTTCCGCTCTCTGAACACTCCTCGGATGGGATCTGAAAATACTTTGCCATTTACATGACAAAACGTGTGGAGTGCCGAAGGGGGGAAAAAAGGCTTTGGTCAAAGTACTGTCATACGTGACACAATTAAGCTTTTTAAATGCGCTCAAAGAAGACGCGAACAAGAGGGGAGAGCGGAGCGTTGCGACCTTCACTTTTCACCTCTCCGACGCTTAATCACTCGTTTTCAGACAGGAGATTCTGCTCAGGGAAATTAAAGCATTTCACTCTCAGCTAAATTCCCTAATTAATAAGATATTAAGTTATTAATCAAGGCAGGAGAACAGAGAAGGTCGTCAGCCCTTGCTTTCAGTCAGGTAGGGTTTCACTAGAAGAGGACCTGAAGGAGAACAGCATTGCAGCTTTTATGATAATAGCTGTTGCATCTTGCTTGAGGCGCTTGGTTGACTAACACATTTGAGCAAATTAATTGAACAAAATGATGGTTTGATATTTGTCATTTTTGCTGCATTTAGAAGGCATGCATTCATTAAGGTTTATTTCTCACTGTGTTTGCCGGTGTGTTTGTGTGTACAGCTGGCCTCGTGGGCTACAGTCTCTCGCTACATTCACTTGAGAACAATCATTTAGAGGACTCGTCTCTGAAAAGTTGACAAAGATGGGACGTTTACATGTCTTCATTTTGATATCAGACGATCAACAGAAGTGCTTTTTCTGCAGAAAAATGCAGGGACGGGGAGAGAGAGATAGAAAGGTGGACAAAATAGACAGGGGAAAGAGAGAAGGATAGAAAGGAAAAAGACAGAAATGAACTGGTGAATGAGATAAAAAGATGGACAGGAATGACAGAAATGTAGATAGAAAAATGGGGAAGAGGGAAAAAAGGGAGAGAGATGACAGAAAGAGACAGAAATGTGGACAAAGGAATGGTCAGAAGAATGAGACAATGATGGACTGGAACCACAGAAATGTGGATAGAAAGATAAATAGGGGATGAGAGAAGGATGAAAAGGGAAAAGACAGGGATGGATAGAAAGAGACAGAAATGTGGACAAAAATGGACAAGAGAAAAAACTGGACAGAGAGATGGAATGGAAAAGAGACAAGGAGATGGACAGAATTTAGACAGAAATTTGGACAAAAAGTTGACAGGAAAGGTATAAATGTGGACAGAAAGATTAAAATGTGGACGGAAAGATAAGCAGGAGAGAAGACAGAAATGGACAAGAGAACAAGACAAAAAGATGGAAAGAGAAAATACAGATATAGACAGGAAAAGAGAAGTGTGGACAAAAATGAACAGGAAAAGACAGCAATATAGAAAGAGTGATAGACATGAAAAGAGAGAAGGATGGAAAGGGAAAAGAAAGACGTGGACAGAAAAAAGAGAAATGTGGGCTAAAATGAACAGAAGAATGAGACACAATGATGGACAGGAACAACAGAAATAAACAGGGGAAGATAGAAAAATGAAAAGGTAAAAGACAAGGTAAAAAAAAGGGATGGATAGAAAGAGACATAAATGTGGACAAAAATGGACAGGAAAAAACAACTTTGGACAGAGATGGACTGGAAAACAGACAGGGAGATGGACAGAAAGAGACAGAAATGTGGACAAAATATGGACTGAAAGAAAGAAATGTGGATGGAAAGATATGCAGGAGTAGACAGAAATGGACAACAAAACAAGAAAAAATATGGAAAGAAAATACAGAGATGGACAGGAAAAGTCAAATGTATACAAAAATGGACAGGAAAAGACAGAAATATGGAGAGAATGATAGACATGGAAAAAAAGAGAAGGATGGAAGGGAAAAGAAAGAGATGGACAGAAAAAGAGAAATGGACAGGAAAAAAACAAATGTGGATAAAAAGAGACTGCAAAAGAGAGAAGAATGGAAAGCGAAAGAGACAGTGAGATGGACAGAAAAAGATAGAAATGTGGATAAAAAGATAGACTGGAAAACAGAGAAGTTTGAAAGGGGGGAAGACAAAGAGATGGACTAAAAATGATCATTAGTTTATATTGGTTTATTATTAGTTGATGTGCACGAGGTTCATTATGGTCCATTCCTGCACTCTCTGCAAACAGAACATTTTTATAACGTGATGCAAATATATTTGCATGATGTGTTTTTCCCATAATTGCAAACATTAAGTGATGCTAGCTGCATGGGCTGATGTCTCAGTCCTTGAGGGAGTCGTTTGGACGGTGTGGCTGAGTGACTCATTGTAACAGTAAGTGAGCACAAAGCCTGGAGAGGATTCTCTACACCTACAGGGATACATTTTGAGTTATGGTGGGTTAGCACAGACACATTAGATGCTACTTTTGTTTTTTGTATCATTCTGCCTGAAGGGGTGTTCACACTGATAGTATTTTGCAGTAAAAAAAAACACAACCGGAAGTTGCTTCTTTTCAATGATGGTTAGTGATTTAAGGCGACATAGCCAACAGCGACTGTAGGAAATGCACAAAATGAGGAGTTGATCTACTGGTGACTACCAATGGGAGTGCAGGCACAGAAGCTCATGTGATCCACCTCCTGGTAGTTTCTTACTGATGTTCAGCGGCATTAAATCCACTTGGATTTGGGAAAGATTTGGGTTGACTGATTTTGATTTTAAAAAGTAAATGCTGAAAGAAATGGCGGACAGTTTCTCATCTTCCTTATTAATCATTCTACCAAAGAACATGAAAGTTCTCATGCCCCTCTGCTATCATAAACATCAAAAAAGTGGTGTTCATGTGGAGATCTGTCTCTTTATGAAACAGCTCAGATGTAAAATTGGGACGTCTCAGCTGAGGGCACTCAGATCCGCCTCATGGATCAGCCTCTGGATGCTTATGCATACACTGATTGTCATTTCGTCTGATGCACACCTAAATCTCCAGCTGTAAAACCTGATGAAGTAGTCGCCGCTGCCCGGGCTAAGCTCCCAGTTCTACTGGAGGAGTGTTTGGTCCGATGATATTGTCCAACTGGCTTTGAATGGAATGAAGGTTACTGCAGTGCACACACAACCCTGACCTGACCGTATAAACGCTGTTTCTCACAGCACTCCCTCATCCACCCTGCTCTCTGCTTTATTTTACTGTCATGTTCTGCACATCCTACACAGAGCTTGGAGTCCATATCTTTAGCAGTTTTATGGGAAACTATTTTAAAACAGTTTTTTTGATTAATTGCTTCTACACTGCAGTCAGATGATCGCTTGGGAAAAGTAGTTGACTACACTTCAGACATTTGCTAAAAAAAATAGCTAACTACATTGAAACTAATTTTGAGGGTGTGTGTTTTATGATGTATATGGGAGCATTGTGCATTGTGTAGATGATATCGTGTATCGACGATAGTCAGAGATGTTGATTTTACTCCCACCAGATGGCACTAATCTGGCTTAAAAAATTGGATCTTAAAGGCTTTGGGCCTCATTCATGAAACACGAGCAGAACACATTTTTGTGTAAATCGTCCGTAAAGCCGTTCTGACGTAAACTTTCGAATTCATGAAAATGTTCGTATTTTCAAAAAGTTAGTTGGTACGAAAGACATTTACACCTGCTCCCTACCACGTGTAAATGGTGTGTAAAACGTTCTCTGTTCTTTTTGACAAACAGATGACACTGAATTTTGATGCAATGCCATTATAATATTTTACAAGTTCGTTTGCTCTGTTTTTATTTATTTTTTGTAGCTGAGAGTTGATAAACAGTTTAGCTTTGGGTAGAACGCAGCGCTTGCCACTGTCACTTTTTACCCAGCTCTCCAATCAATGGAGGAGGGGCGGTACAAATACTACACCGACCAATCATCCTACTTGTACAACAACTGAACAACAATGGAGAAGTTAATATTGCTGGTTACTGCATTTTTATATTCAGTAATATTCTTCAAAATGAGATACTAGTAATACGTTACTGCCGTGGATATTCCTAGTCATAGCAACCAAAGCGTCTCAGCTGGAAAAACGCTGTGCCACCAAAGCGTTCTCAAGCGCCACCAACTGGTCGTTTTCAGAAGAGCACCTGGCATTTTTCAGCTGGCTAAAAACGCTTTGATGGATATTTATTGTCAGGCATATGGCCTATTAGTCTTTTTTGTATTTATGCAATATACTGGAGCCAAACCTGAGAAAGTAGACCAGAATATTCCAATGCATTCCTGGACACGCAATTTGCACAGCTGTAATTCATAGACGGGATTATGCTAATTGTGAATGAGCGTGCACACGCGCCCTATTTTCGAATGATTGGAATTCATTAACATACGCATGTTTAACTATCAAATCTGACGTTTACGAAGCGTTTTTGAATCTGGAGGAGAGTTTTGGGAAGGTCCGTTTTACACGCAAATTTTTACTCAGAATTTATTCATATATTTAAGAATGTTTCATGAATTAGGCCCATTGTCTCTATTTTAACATTAAATACTGCCATAATTGAAAAGTAATAGAAAATATTTGAAAATAAACATTTTTGTATTATTTTCAATGGGATAAATTGATCATAATTATTGCATAAATATTAATTAGTACCAAGAAATTCTCTCAAAATACAAAAGAAAAAAAATATTATTAAACAAAAATAAGTTACATTGATTTTACTGAGGGGAAAAAAAGTTACATTTTAGGTGTCCGGTCACTTTTGACTGTGAAGACTCCCAAATAAGGAGCACCAGAGGGTTAATTATATTGGATACAATTTATTAAAAAAAGAAAGAAATAAAGAAAAAGAAAGAAAAAAGATGATCTCAGTTAATGCTGACTGTACAGTAGCAGTAATTCTCACTAAATACAGGTCCCTCATTTATACAAAAGTGATAAACAGCATAATGTAGCTAAATACAGTTCATAATTATATAAGATAATTTAAAATTTTATGGACACATGGCTAGAAGGAACTTTGAGTGATAACTCAAATTAATTGTTTTTGAGAGAGTCTGAGCAAATTGGTGTAAGGCTACACGCTATTCAGTGTTTTGTAATTTGTAACTTTTTACTGGATTATTTATCTTTGGACAAGAAATATTATTTTTAAAATCTTTCAATTTTAAATTTGGAAACTGCAAAACCGTCCTGCTCCTGAAACTCTTGTAACTGGTTTGTAGTGCTGGTGGCTCTGAATGACTGGTTAAGTGCTTTTGAAGGGCTTGAGCTTCTGTGAGTGTTTGAAGATCGTTGGGAAGGACGAGTGTTTGAGCGCAGTGACAGAGCTTTCCGCTCTACATCTCCTGGCCAGTGTTTACCTGACAAAAGGGACTGTTCCTGTTAATGTGGGTCACTGCCATGAAGGAGAGCGCGCCGCACCGGCCTTTCCACTGGCCTGTAAAATGAGAGCGCTTTTAAAGAAGCCGAGCCGTTCAGACTGATGTGTTTGAGTGCTGCAGAGGTGGCGTAGGCAGTTTGTGATCCGGCTGTTAGCGCGGAACGGTCGCGTTAGGGTTGTGGGAAGTGTGACAGCCATCTTGAGTGTCTTCTGTCAGCCATCTTGTTGAGGGTGTTGTGACAGCGTCAATGTTGCACTGATATTGTGTTTTGATAGCCGCTGACGCCTCTCATCTACTTCATCAGCCTTATTTAGATAATGACCACTATGCATTTCAATTATGTGAAATTCTTCACATTTGCGAAAATGTAGTTTCTGTCAAAAATGCTAGTTTGTTTACTGCTGTGAAATCAGTGCAAGATATCCTTCAGTCAGTATGAGAGGTTTCCAGAATTGGTTGTTTTATTTCATGTGTGTTTTGATGACTGGTTACCACATTTTATTGTAATAGCGGTAACTCTGGTATTATGGTAAATGGTCATTAACACTCCGTTTAATGCCACAGAATGACTCATTATGAATGCATTTCATTTGTAGCGTTTTTCCTCACACCATGCATTTTTTTCCTTCGCTGAAGGTTGAGCAATTCCTCTCTGAGCAGCAGATGAGCCCCGGGCCGGAGCGGCAGGGATCTGAATGTGAATGCCTGCATTTTACATCACTGCCAAAAACCCAACAGCCCATTTCAGTTATTCACATTTCATGAGCAATCAA
This sequence comes from Onychostoma macrolepis, assembly GCF_012432095.1. Classification (NCBI taxonomy): domain Eukaryota; kingdom Metazoa; phylum Chordata; class Actinopteri; order Cypriniformes; family Cyprinidae; genus Onychostoma; species Onychostoma macrolepis. Next base: position 2,104,691 of record NC_081174.1, on the reverse strand, counting down.
AGAGAGCTCAGATGGGATGTGTTTGACAGGTCTGTTTCCTCTCTGAATGTTGAGAGATAACAGATCTCGTTTAAGCTGTGCCTTTGGTCATTCAGTGGAATCAACTAGAGTAAACATACCTATTAAGAACACTTCCATTTTAGAGATCAGATTATAAAAAGAAAAAACATAATTTATTATCCTACTTGATGTCTTAACCAATTGATATGTTTGTTACGATATACCTCCTATAATTTCAAGTCAATCAGATCATTGCACACTGAGATATGGGTCTCCATATGGTCACACTGTCTGGCAGACATTTTGAAAGCTGTCTAAAAACGTTCACCAAAAGAGGAGCCCCTTAAATGTGCGTTTTTTTAGACGATTAAGCCTTTATTTTGGGTAAGTTTCACTACTTATTGTAAAATTAAGAGATTAATGTTCAGACTTTTGCATATTATAACCTGGAACTTGGTTATAATATGCAAGTTCCAGGTTATAATATGCTTCTTTCCAGATTTTTCTCTGATCTTTCCAGATTTTTCTCCGATCACCGCAAAAAGAAGTGCATTTGCGCCAATTAGGAAGGAAATGAGAGAAGCTGGCATCCAGAATTTTCTTCTTTATCCTGCAACGCTGAAGGTCAAATGTTAAAATGCTATACTCCCCAGAAGAAGCAAGAGTTTTTCTCAGATCCCATTCATCCACCAATTCTCAGTGAGCTTCAGCTAGCTACCTAGGCTGTCAGATTCAGATTCGGAATACCTGGCCGAACCGATCACTCTTCAGGAGCTGGAGTCAGCAATCCGATCTATGAACAAGGGGAAATCCCCAGGCATAGATGGTATTCCAGTCGAATTATATTCTACTTTTTGGTTGGATATAGGCCCCCTCAAGTTAGAAATGATACATTTTTCAGTTACTCTAGGCTCATTTCACCCATATTAATATGGCTGTTATTTCTCTCTTGTTAAAAAAAGATAAAGATCCGACTTCCTGTTCTAGTTACCGGCCACTTTCTTTCATCATGATCAAACAGGATTTATTAAATCTCGCTCAGCTTCGGATAACTTACGCAGGTTATATCATATTATTAATTCAACGAATAGTTTGTCCTCCCCTTGCGCAGTATTAGCTTTAGATGCGATGAAAGCTTTCGACCAGCTAGAATGGAACCATTTATGGGCAGTTCTACAGCATCTGGGTCTAGGATCGAGTTTCATAAATATGATAAAAGTTCTGTACGCCAATCCAACAGCCACTGTTCTCATAGGTGCTGTTCGCTCTAACCCATTCTTTATACATCGAGGTACTCGTCAGGGTTGCCTGCTTTCTCCTCTGTTATTTGCCCTATCCTTGGAACCCTTAGCTCAAGCGGTCCGACAATCTGAAACTATTTCTCCCATAATTATACGGAATACTCATCATCATATTTCTTTGCTTGCTGATGATATCTTATTGTTTTTAGAGAAGCCGTCACATTGTATTCCTCATGTGTTGAATTTATTTGTCCATTTTGGATCTCTCTCTGGGTTTAAAATTAATTGGAGTAAGTCATGTCTACTTCCCCTCAATTCTAAAATTTATTCCATGTCCCTTTCTATATCTATTCCATTGGTTCAAAACTTTAAGTACTTGGGGATAGATGTTTTACCTTCCCTGCAGGAAATCGTCTCAAAAAACTATAATAGTATTCTAGCCAAAGTATCCTTAGATTTGGAAAATTGGTCTCGTCGTCCTACTTCGTTTCAGGCTCGTATATCGGTGATTAAAATGAATGTTCTCCCACATATTAATTTCTTTTCTTCCATGATTCCTCTCGCTCCACCGGTTGGCTACTGGTACAAACTTGATGCATGTGTTTCACGGTATATATGGAATGGGAAACGTCCTCGTATTAAACTGACTACCTTACAACGATGTAGATTACATGGAGGTCTTTCTTTCCCCAATTTTAGTATGCTCAAGCCTTTTCCCTCCGCCCTTTATCTTTTTGGTTTGATCCTGACGCTTCTATTGCGAATCTATTGTTTATTCGTATAAATTGAAGCATCTTGTTTTTTCGGGGGTTCCGCTTAGGCAGTGTTAATTTCGGTTTGGTCCCATTGAAACCCACCTCCTCTCCACATGGAGGGATGTTGAAAGACGTTCACAACTAGTTACGATATGGCTTAGGCATTCGCCTATTTTCCACAATAAAAATCTTTCGTCAGGCAGTACTCCATTGCATTGTCCGCAATGGACTCATAATAAAGTAAACACTCTGGGAGATATCTATGATGATCGTGGTTTAAAATCCAGAATCTCAAAACTCAATATAATCTGCCAGGCACCTCCTTTTTTATGTATGTGCGCATTAGATCGGCCCTTTACGGGCTAGGCATGGGCCGGTCTGAGATTCTGACGGTATGATAACCTTAGATAAAAATATCACAGTTTCACGGTATTATGGTATTGCGATTACAGCTCTAAAATATATTATTTTTTAAATGTCTGGGTAAAAAACAACAATGTTTTTTTCAACTGAACAATATATTTTATTTTTAAGAAACATAGAGAACATTTTGGAGCAGTAAACATGTCAGGCTAAATAATTAAAATAAATAATTGAATTCTTGTTAATTAAATTACGTGCAGTCACTTAAGTGAGCCTAAACCTGCAGCTGTAAAAAAAAATTTAAATAAAATTAAAAACTCCTTAAAAAGGCACTTAACCTACAGCTCAATAATCAAAAACATAAATGAAAACATAATTTCTGTAAAAAATAAAATAAAAAATGCAGTCATTAAACCTGCTGCTCAACAAGGTTTTTGGAGAGATGATCACTTTCTACACATTCACCTTTCAGTCCAAGTTATGAGTGGTGAGGTACAAAGATGTGTGCACATATACATAAGGAGAGCGCGCGAGTGTGTCACACACACACACACACACACACACACACGGTCTCTCTCCGTATAACACTCAAACAGTGGCAAAGACACCTGAGAGCCAGCAGTTTGTTTGATTTTTAAATGACGTGATTTTGAACAGATGTAAGCAATGGCAGGAGGCTTAAAATTATAGACGTGATACCAGCTAAATTTAATTATTGTACTAAATCGCAGAAACGTAGTACTTTAATCTGCTATTCCCCGCTCTGTGAAGTAACGTGAGGGAGGAAACTAGTTCACGTTAGCTAGTTAATTAGCCATGTTATCTGCCTCGGTAGCAAGCTAAATAGTATTTATTTCACCACTCAAACAACCGGTAAATCGGTCTCTGTCTTGATCGAGGGTGAAAGAGGGAGAAATGAAGAAGACACAGATATATTGTTTGTGTACGACCTGGAAGTATTTATTTAGCGATCGGCGCCAAAACGTCATCTGTATGGAACATTGTTGTGTACGGAACATTAGTCTACGTTACCCGAAAAATTCCCAAACAGGAATTGAATCTGTCATCTTCTCCTAAGTGTAATCTCTGTTCGCAAGGATCTTTAGGCACGTTTTTGCATTTTTTTTGGGAGTGCCCCTCTTTCTCACCTTTTTGGACTCAGCTCTCACAAGACCTATCATATTTGTTGGGTACTGAGATATGTTTGACTCTGCACCATTTTTTCATGAATGACTTTTGGGACTTCACCTTGTCCGTCCAGCAAAGATGTTTACTGTTAGTTGCTCTCACTGCAGCAAAACAATTGCTAGTCAACCATTGGAGTCCTCCTCACACAATGGACAGACGAACCTGGACTGCGTATTTGTTGGACATTGTCTCGATGGAACTCTCAACATCACGTATACATGGATCTAATGTGAAAACTGTAAATTTATGGAAATTTAAGGTGAGCTTAAAGGGTGCACTATTATGAAAATCACAGCTTCAGTGTGACATCAATAAGAAAAAGTATAATTTCATAGATATTGTTAATAATAGTTGTTCATATTAAAATATGTATGAACTTAATACATGACCTAGACTATTTATTTAACACAAATCCTGTCATTTTAATAAATATTACATGAAATTTATTAAAAATTTTTGCTGCTCCAATTAAGCTCAGTGTGCTCTCTTTAAGCTCTCCCACATTGAACGTCTGTGTAAATACTTCATAAACAGACGTTAAATATTAACTGATGGTTGTCACTCTAAGTTAAGTTAATCGATTTTCTATGGAATCAGTTGACTCAAATCTGCAGACTGGCTCTGATCTTTGGCAACTAGCATCAACTTCTCCAGATGGTAAATCTGTGGAAAATCGGGACAAAAATCGTGGGTAACACTTTATTTTGATAGTCTACTTTAGACATTCTACTAACAGTAAGTAACTTTGCAACTCCATGTCAACTAGCAGTCATTAGAGTATTAGTAGACTGTCTGCTTAATATCTACTAACACTTTATTTTGATGGGTCCACAACATACAACATACTGACTATCAGAAACTTTGTCAACTTATTCTACTAACCCTAAACCTAACCTAACAGTCTACTCTGAGAGTTAGTTGACATGTAATTGCAAATTAATGAGAATGAGTTGACATGTAGTTGACATGAATTAAAAAGTTACTTATAGTTAGTAGAATGTCTAAAGTGGACTATCAAAATAAAGTGTAACCAGTGTTTCTGATTGCTCTGGGTGTATCTGTATGTGTTTGACTCACTGTGGTTTTGGCACGGGTCGAGGCTGCATTCTGTAGAAGTGTGTAACGCGACCATGTGTTTTTTTTTCTTCTGCTCAGTCATGCTCTGATTCCACTGAAGAGTGACTTGAACATCAGACCTCTGAACACACTAATGCACTTCACATTTCACATTGACTGAGGATTTGCTCTCTGTGCTCACACTGAACTCCTACACCCTCTGGAACAAGACACGGAGATCTGTTTTACATCAAACCATCAATAGTTGATGTCATGACTGTTAGTTTCCTACTCCGTTACTCTCTTTCTGTCTCTCTTTTTCTATCTTTGATTAAATAGTCTCCACCTCTTGATTCAAAGAAACTGAATTACCCTGTTGAAAAAACCAGAATATGCTGGTTGGGTATGTTTTGAAGCATGGCTGCTGGTGATGACCTGGTCCTCAGCTGGTCGTGTGCTGGTCCTGAGCAGGAACTAGTTGCTCAAACCAGCTCATGACCAGCACTTGACCATCTTAAACCAGCTCATGACCATCTAAGGACCAGAATAAAAACCAGCTCATAACCAGCAGCTGTGCTTCAAAACATATCTAACCAGCATGCTGTTTTTTTCAACAGGGTAGACTCTGTAAAAAGTGGTGACCTGCTGTTTTTACCTGATTTAAGGCATATACAGTTAGTTTTGTTCATTCAGTGCATCTCATTTTGATTATTTGATATTTTTCCCTGATGTCTTGTGATAATGTTTATAACGTGTTTTGCACCGAAAGACAGTGACCATCAGAATAAATGGGAATGTATTGCTGCTGCACCTTTAAGAAGGGCATCCAGTTTTCATATGATTCTTCTTCGAGTTGGGCCAGATTTCAGCTTTGTCGTGCATCTTTTGTCATGCAGGGGCTAATGACAGGAGATTAGCCTCTCCCGACCAGCAATCGGAGGGTCGATTGTATTTCTGACATGTGAGAAAATTTGATCAGCCCTCGTGAGGGTATCACACAGTCGAAGAGGACCTACGAACCGCCTGCCCTAAACTCAGTCTTTTTTCCCTCACTGCGCCTGCACTAAAACAGAAACATGTGGTTTGGATGGAAGCGATGGAGGCTACATAATTCAATGGGTCCAACGTGTTTATTTCGCATTTATAGTGTGAGCAGTCAAGTTGCAGCTCGAGGATCGGACCATACATAAATCCTGAGCTTTGGCTTAAACCACATACGAATTACTCATACAGTGAGAGCTGGTATTTAACAAAAACATCACTGAAATCGCAGAGTGTGCACCCGACTTCAGCACACGCACCCTTAACATATGAAACGAGCAGCAGATCAAACTGAAATGGGTGTGTTCTGTTGTTATTCGGTTTTGAGAGAAATCATTTGCTTTTTTGTTATTGTAAATGCTGTTTTGGACTTTCTGAAAGCGCTGCCCTATTTTCCACTGTGTGTGAAGCTGCTCTGTAAATTGCTGTCTTTTCAAGCTCACAAGCTGAACCGTTTTTCAAAGACCCCATGAAATTGGGGTTTTGTGACTTTTAGTTCATGTTTATTAGCTTTGCGGTCATCTGTGTGCTAGTGCACTTTTAGCAGATACTGTATGCATATTTCTGTGAAAGCAGTATTGATGACATAATCTTGCACTCAGGCACGTAAGCAGATTGTTGTCCAATCAAACACTCTCTCTGGAATGACAGTATTGCTCCTGCAGAACGCCTGCCTGTAAAACTGTTTCTCAGATAACTTGCAGTGGTGAACCTGCAGCAACCCTTACAAAATGAACAGTTTTACTGCTGGCCAATGGTCCTGTGGAAAAACCTTGACATATACAGGTGCATCTCAATAAATTAGAATGTCGTTGAAAAGTTCATTTATTTCAGTAATTCAACTCAAATTGTGAAACTCGTGAATTAAATTCAGTGCACACAGACTGAAGTAGTTTAAGTCTTTGGTTCTTTTAATTGTGATGATTTTGGCTCACACTTAACAAAAACCCACCAATTCACTATCTCAACAAATTAGAATATGGTGACATGCCAATCAGCTAATTAACTCAAAACACCTGCAAAGATTTCCTGAGCCTTCAAAATGGTCTCTCAGTTTGGTTCACTAGGCTACACAATCATGGGGAAGACTGCTGATCTGACAGTTGTCCAGAAGACAATCATTGACACCCTTCACAAGGAGCGTAAGCCACGAACATTCAAGAGCCACCACACACAGACGTGTCAAGGAATTTGGCTACAGTTGTCGTATTCCTCTTGTTAAGCCACAGACAACGTCAGAGGCGTCTTACCTGGGCTAAGGAGAAGAACTGGACTGTTGCCCAGTGGTCCAAAGTCCTCTTTTCAGATGAGAGCAAGTTTTGTATTTCATTTGGAAACCAAGGTCCTAGAGTCTGGAGGAAGGGTGGAGAAGCTCATAGCCCAAGTTGCTTGAAGTCCAGTGTGAAGTTTCCACAGTCTGTGATGATTTGGGGTGCAATGTCATCTGCTGGTGTTGGTCCATTGTGTTTTTTGAAAACCAAAGTCACTGCACCCGTTTACCAAGAAATTTTGGAGCACTTCATGCTTCCTTCTGCTGACCAGCTTTTTAAAGATGTTGATTTCATTTTCTAGCAGGATTTGGCACCTGCCCACACTGCCAAAACCACCAAAAGTTGGTTAAATGACCATGGTGTTGGTGTGCTTGACTGGCCAGCAAACTCACCAGACCTGAAGATTCTCTATGGGGTATTGCCAAGAGGAAAATGAGAAACAAGAGACCAAAAAATGTAGATGAGCTGAAGGCCACTGTCAAAGAAACCTGGGCTTCCATACCACCTCAGCAGTGCCACAAACTGATCACCTCCATGCCACGCCGAATTGAGGCAGTAATTAAAGCAAAAGGAGCCCCTACCAAGTATTGAGTACATATACAGTACATGAACATACTTTCCAGAAGGCCAACAATTCACTAAAAATGTTTGTTTTATTGGTCTTATGAAGTATTCTAATTTGTTGAGATAGTGAATTGGTGGGTTTTTGTTAAATGTGAGCCAAATCATCACAATTAAAAGAACCAAAGACTTAAACTACTTCAGTCTGTGTGCATTGAATTGATTTAATACACTAGTTTCACAATTTGAGTTGAATTACTGAAGTAAATTAACTTTTCGACGACATTCTAATTTATTGAGATACACCTGTATACACCATCACTTGCAAACCTGTGGCAACAATGCACTCTAAAAAAAAGAAAAAAGGTGCTATATAGCACTAAATGTGGTTCTTTGGCTCGTAATCATAGGGGAACCACTTTTGGTGCTGTATAGCACCAAATCTTGGTGATTCAGTGGTTCTTCACCGGTTCTTTGGCATGACTGAGGGGCTATATAGCACTGCTACCATATACAGAAACTGTTAAGCTCCTGTATGGTTCTTCAGTGGTTCTTTGGGGTGATTAAGGTGCTATATAGCACCACTGCCGTACAAAGAACCTGTTAAGCCCCTTTAAAGGTTCTTTACGAGCCAAAGAACCACTGTTGGTGTTTAGCACCATTTTGTTAAAGAAATACAGTGCAATATGGCACCTCTTATGGTTCTACATAGCACCATTTGACAAAGGTGCTGTATAGCACCTTTTAAAGATATGGTGCTATTATAGCACCAAAAGTGGTTCCCCTATGATTACGAGCCAAGAACCACTTTTAGTGCTGTATAACACCATTTTATTTTAGAGTGTAGGCAATCCATCCATCACAGCTGTTCATTGAAGACAAATCTGAATATTCATGTCATTTCAGTGCTGTAATAAAAAAACATTCAGTTGAAGTCAAACATGTTTCTCTTTTTTAGACCAATTTCAAATGGAGCACCACATGTATCTGTTGTAGTGAATGCAATAATGCACTGTGAAAAACAGTACTAAAATGTTTTAGTGTGCACTGTTAGAGCTGGGCGATTTTTCCCCCTGATTTTGTTGGTTAAGTTGCATGTAATGTTTTGCAATGATTTTTATTATTTTTAAATAGAGGAATTGTGGTTTTGAATAAAAATATTAGCAAACATTACAATTAGTTGGAGATACACCAATGAGAGCAGTTGAGAGAGAAAAAATGACCCAACTGCTTATAATTCAATAACGTAGTAAAAATTGCTAGTCTTCAATGTAATTTTACATTGAAAAACACAATACGTGGGGAGTGGAATGGGGAAAACTACTTCAGTGTTTGATATGGTGACAGATCTACAGGTGACAGTTGACCTGTAAAACTGAGTGCCTACATTTTGGCTGTGAAATATTTAACCTTTTTCTTATATTCTTTCAGAACGTATAGGATATGTTTAATCATACAGTCAAAGCTTGTACAATATTTGCCTTCACATTTCATGCATCTTTTCTGCAAAGATATTTCACAAGTGAATTTGTCTTAACATTGACACCATATTGACCACTTCATGTGTGCTGCACTTGGAATAGAACTTTCTTTAACCAGATGCCTTTGCAAATTTTTAATTTCAAGTATTGTGCTGTTAGCTTTGATTGTGTTACTGTTGCCCATGAAGAGCTTCTCAAATCAGTCATCATGGGTTTCCATTTCATTTGCATGCTCCCTATGTAGACAGCACGTCGGCTGGAGTCTGGAGCACAGCTTTGAGAGTACTGTTGGGTAGATTCAGCCAGAGCTATGAGGTTTGTTGAGCGGAGAGTTGAACTGGGTGTAGCTGTGTGTAATTAGTGGTGTGGTGGTTTAGTTCTCTGTCCAGAGTTGGGCAGCATACTAACATAAACCACAGCTCTGTACTCGCTAAACCAGCCTCAGATTTGAGCTTTGTGGATCTGAACTCGTGTTCATGTGTTCTTGTGGCTTTGAGAGCCGGCCAAACTCGCTCGTCTAATATGTCGAGCCTTCTGTCGTCTTTCCTCCGTCGCTCTCGTCGTTTTCTTCTTCGTTTTGCACTGAAGTGATTAATGAGCAGTTCACACAAACCTTCTCCAAACTCTCCAGCACATGTTCATAAGGAAGAACTTACATAAATCAAAAATCTCTCATGAACCCGTTTCATTTTCTGCCAGTAACTCTTGGCTGATCGCTAGTGCCATCTGGATGCGCTGTTTATTTCCCCCAATCGACCTTTGACCTTTGGAGTTGCCTTGAGCCTGTGTGAGAAATGAGTGTTTACCCAACGGGCGTTTGTAGAGGAAATGGCGGGACACACACACACCTTCTGACATCCACGCCGCTGTTCTCACCTGCAACCATTAACGTCTTGCTGTGAGCGCCACGCTTTCCCCGGGAGTCAATTAAATTACTGCGGCAGCATTCAGAACTGCTCTGGAATTCTGCCGCAAGTTCACTTATCTGAGACGACTGAGCCCATAGTTTAACTTCCTGTTTACACAGGCTGAATTTAGCTCATTACACGTGTGATACTTGATTGCAATTGGTCAATGGTGTCGCTTTGTGCTCTAATATTTGCTGTATAATTGCCAAAGTAATTTTCTCCAAAACTGTACAGGTTTCATCTGTGTTTCTTTACAGAAGATCATAAGTATTCATGAAGAAATCCATACACATGTAGTTATTTATTTGGTAAATAGCCAAGTAATAAGCATGTGCGCTATTACAAAAAAAAAATTATAATAAAGCCCAGCAGCAGTGGCTTAGGCAGAATTTTGTTTATGGGCGGGCCTGGGCAAAAGTGAGCGGACACTAGTTGGCTAACTAACGGATAGAGTCAGACTCAATATTCAGGTCATTTCAATCTTCTTTTCTTTGATCCAATTGAAAAATAAACTGTAGAACACAGTGGAAGACATGCTTAGTAAAACTACCATATTGTTTAGCAAGACCGATCGTTTGCTTCATATTATATCATTAGGAGCCATGGGTATAAATTCTGTGCTTTTTTGACTCTTAAGTGCCGGTACTTAAGAGTCTGTTCCACTGAAGAAAACTAGTCACCTACATTTTGGACAGCCTGAAAGAAATTAAAAGCAAATTTTCATTTTAGAGTGAACTATCCCTTAAAGGTAGTTGTTGTTGTTGTTGTTGTTTTTTGTAGTTTTAAAATAAGTAATAAATATTTTGACAGCGATGAAAGTGTGATATAAATATGCAAATGGATAATGCAATCAAGGAAAAGCAGGTGTTAGTACAACCAATCAGCATGTTCTTTTGTATTGGAAGTTTTCAAAATCCTGTGTGGAATATGTAAGGTTTTTTTGGGGGGGGGGGGTTAGCAGTGAAATCAGGAGATAGATATAAATTGTAGGGTTGCCAGCAGCTCTTGGCCAATTTGTGTTTGATTTTCCGTCTCTCACATCCTGATGGTCTGATCTAAACTCTATACTTATAAAAGCAAGAGGCTTTCTTTCACCCAGAACTCACCTGAAACAGATGTTCTGACAGCAGCTCCTAGTGGATCTCATGGATGAGTCTGATCTGTAAATAGAGCCCAAATGAAAGCTCTGCCTGGAAAAATCTACAGCATTACATCTGTGTCCTGAATGAACAGTCTCTCCCTGTGTCTAAACGATCACTGTTTCAGACATTTGCTATTTCTTTGGAAATTAGAAGAGCAGTGGTGTTTGGAAAACAGGTGATTTTGATGGTAAAATCAAGTGCACAGCACAAGTGTCTTATTATACAAACACTGAGACAATAAAATACATTTAAATAATATTTACATGTAGTAATAATAATAGTTGTAACAAAATCGTTCCACCAGGTGATATAGAGAAAACCATTCAGTAGTTTGGGGTCGGTGAGATTCTTTTCTGTTCAGCAAGGCTATGTTTATTTGATAAAAAATACAGTAAAATAGTAATATTGTAAAATATTATTACAATCATAACTGTTTTTATTGTAATTTCTTATAAAAAGTAATTGATTGCTGTGATCAAAGCTGAATTTTCAGCATCATTACTCCAGTCTTCAGTGTCACATGCTCCTTCAGAAATTATTATAATATGCTGATCTGCTGCTCAAGAAACTAATAATAATTTCTGATTATTACTGATGTTGAAAACAGTTGTGCTGCCCAGTATTTCTGCAGAAACCGTGACACGTTGTTTTTTTAGGATTCCTTGATGAATAGAAAGTTCAAAGTTAAAGCATTTGTTTATTTAAAACTGATTTACTTATATCTTACTGAGATATTGTAAAACATGTCTTATTCATATATAAATGGTTTAGTTTCATGAAAATCCATGTGTTTATTAGCATTTCAAAATGGCCTTGAGTGCAGCTGAGAGTCAGGACTTCATGTTTTATGCAAGATTATTTTTCCCCACCCACATGACCAATGGTTACATCAGGGGGAAAAAAGTCCTTTCAGAGACAGAGAAAGTTATTACACTTGAAAGAGTTTGAATCTGGAATAACACGCAGCTGATGAAGAGCACACAGCATGGCCAGGGGCGTTTGTTTAGGCAGTAAAGATGGTGGATTTCATGTAGACTTTATCTCTGACAGAAGATGGGGATCAAAGAGAGAGAGCTGGTCATCTCTCTTCCTGGCCGTGGAGAGACAGATGAACAGATGTATGCTCATTTGGACAAATGGTGGTGAAGTCTGTCCTCTCTCCGCCTGATGTCCATCCTCTGGGCGTTTGAGATTTGAAACGGTTTCCTCTCAGTGCAATCACATGCTTTAAGAACTGGAACCAGATCCTATATTGGCCGATAGCGTGGAACCGTTTCTCCGGTGGAGTGACTATAAAAGCGTTCAGTAATCAGCACACGGCCAACTGCCAAGTGTACGAGTGAGTCTTTGATTCTGAACTTCAGAAATATTGGATCCTCATGCCTGAGTTTATATCTCGGTGCATTCCTGCTAGAATCCCACATGATTTCTCAAACGATTTGTTTTCTTCACTAGGTTTTTAGCAAATGGTTTTCACTCAACATTTTGGACATTCCTTGGTGTAGCTTTTTCAGTTGTTTTACTCTTTGTTTTTGTTTTCTTACAACACAAAATATGGTTCAAAACCTAGAGCTGGGCAGCTAATTCAGCTTTGTTCCACAAGCCCTCGATTCAGTTCATTTGGGAATATTTCAGACCTGTTAAATTCAGAGAGAAAATTGCATGCATAAAGTAAAAAAGAAAATCAATCTTGATTTTAAGAATCATTGAATCGTTGATTCCAGAATGCTTTGCAACAGAGAAAAAAGATGAGAAATGTCGACTATAAATATACTTTATTCATATTGTAACATGCTAATCTCTAGGGCTGTGACAATAAATTGATGCATCGCAAATCGAGAAATGATTCTGCTTTTCCAAATGAATCGCTATTTTCTCTGGAATCGATTCTGAGCTTAGTTTTTAACAGCAGATGGCACTGCGTGCTTTAGAAGCCGACATATTCTGCTTGCTTCTAATTTCTTACTCATGCACCACTTGAACCTAAAATAATCATTCATAAAGTTTGAAAAGGTTGAAGCGAATTACAAGAGTGTTCACAGTGGGCTGTGTTTAAATTCATCTTGTGTCATAAAAGCATACAAGCTGAGATGCAAGTTCATTTAACCACTTACATGACTCAGTTCAACGCTCAAGCGTTCTTCTTCATGAGCATTTAGGTGTGGGGTTAAAACTAGCCTAGAGCGCCATGTTCTGTTAAAAACTAAGCTCAGAATCAATTCCAGAGAGAATCGCGATGCATTCGCAAATTCTCCACAAATAGCGATGCATCGATTTATCGCCCCAGCCCTACTAACCTCAAACTCCATAAGATGCAATCCAAATCACACTAATGAGGCTCTATTTTGGTGAGGATGCACCCTATATAGGGAGTAGACAGCAAAGCAGCTCACTAGTGTTTGAAAAAGAGCTCATAATCCCAGCTCACATGTGTTTTCTCTCTCCGTTCTTGTTGCCCTCCAGGCTCGTACATGATGGTGGACACCTCGCAGCACGATTACGGAGAAAAGGCTCGCCTGCAGCTGCCCGTGATGAAAGAAAACGACACTCACTGCATCGACTTCAACTATCTCCTGTACTGCCCCGACGGCTCCAGCCCCGGGACGCTCAACATCCTGGTGAAGGTCAATAAAGGGCCGCTGGCCAATCCCATCTGGAACGTCACTTCCTGCACAGGCAAAGGCTGGATGAAGGCGGAGCTTGCTGTCAGCACTTTTTGGCCCAACGAGTATCAGGTATGCCAATCGAAAGATGCAGCGTGAGTTTGTTTTGCATAGACTGAAGCAGTCGGGTTCCGGAAGTAAAAACATTTTCTGCACAGGGAAATTGATGTTTAATGCTAATTTATAAACATTAAAAGACAGACCTTACTGGTAGTTAATTGATGTTATATGCTTTTGTTGAAGCCATCCATTGACAATATTTCAACTCATGTTTAACAGCTGAAACATCATTTATAGCGAACAAATTGCACCAAAAGAGCTTGGCAGCTGCCACAAATAATATAAAGATACACTCTCAAAATACTTAAATGATTGTGTGTGTGTGTATATACTGTATATATATATATATATATATATATATATATATATATATATATATGCATATTTTGTAGGTGTCAACGTTAACGCGTTAACGCATGCGATTAATCTACAAATTTGAACTCGTTAATATATTTTTAAAGCAAATGAACTTCCCGTCATCGCCCAAAGTGTATATAGACAAATAAAAATGAAAATAGATCCTTTTACTAATGTGTATTATACTTGGAATGTATCCCTGGCAACTTAAGAAAGGAGAGGCAGTTGTAACATCGCAAACAATGTGAGTTTCAGCCAGGGCTCTATAGATTATATAAGATAATAAACACACGATTACGATAGGATATTTGTATGTGATTTCTTGAGTTGAATGTGTACATCTGAAATGCTAATTTGTGCAGCATATAAAAGGCTATAAACAGCATATTTTAACAACAGTAAACGACCAAAGTCCACATGTGATCGCAAAAGGAAGTTATTACAAACACTCGACGGTGGTTTGAAGTGAGTTCTGAGGAAAAGTGTATTATTAATCTCATAAATTGTCTTATGAAGCATGATGCTAATATTAGCTCTAATGAACCTGCAGAACAGGTCCAATTCTTCTTCATAATGCATTTTGTCATAATACTTCACGTAAGGTCACAATAAATGTTTTGTTTTCTTGATAATAGTTGGGTAAATGTATACTGGGATTGAAGCGATGTGGCTTGGTAAACGTTTTATTGCCAGTATAAAGGCTGATAATGGCTGAATAAAAACAAAAGAATAATGATAAAAGAATAATAAGGATTATGTCTCATACCTGGCGGAAGTGTGACACATTTACAGGTCAATCCTAGTATTTTAAATTTGTGATTAATCATGATTAATCACAGTCCATGACATTTTTTAATCGATTGACAGCACTAATATTTTGCAATAAACCTAAAATATATTGTTTCTATATATAACCAAAAACTTATTTCTGTATGATTTATAAGCTTGTTTCTCATGGGGACCAAAAATGGACAATGATTTTGGATATTGCCATCTTTGTAGGGACATTTTGTCCCCCTAGCGTATAGGGTATACCTGAACCACACACACACACAACAACCTTAAAGCAATAGTTTTATATAGATCATTTTTAACTCGATTATGTCATTCATGAGCACTCTGTTAAAAATGAATGGAAAAAATACATCCAACGCCGCAGAAAATGTGAATGGACACTAATGCACTCTATTAACAAGATATGTTTATCTGATCAGGTCAAAGAGATGCAAAGATACTAATGGCAAACTGACTTTTTCCTCAGTGCAAATGTAGCACCAGACTCTGAGCTGGAAAGTCAGTAGGTGTTTTATTTTTATTTTTTTTTTGCATTGTCGTAACTCTTAAAGTCTGTGTGGTGACACATTCCTGCCGTCAAGCCCTCTAAACAAAGTATGAGGAACAGAATCACAATGGATGTTTTGCTTGTATGTGGTATTGCTCTAGACCGGTTGATTTATGGGAATGCAGAGGTTCTGTTCAGCTTTTCTTTTGTAGTTCTGTCATACTCACAAAACACTCCCAGTGATCACAGTGACGGCTCTCAGTAATGTTTTCCACAGGTGAAATCTCTCTCAGGGTCAGTGGAGCTCCTTCACAGGACTTTTTGTTTTTCAGTACAATAGCGTTTCACTGTTGATACTAGCTGTTTGAAAGTAATATTTCATCTACTGAATACAACTACTATGCTAATCAGTCTCTTCTCTCTTGTTTTAATCAGTGGTGGATGTGGGTGTGTATGTGTCAGTGTTTGCCATGTGTGTGTGTGTGTGAGACGGTGAATACTGAAAGCCTTCGTCTGTGTTCAGACTAATTGGGAGTCTTGACTGATCTCCCCTCTGTCTCGCTCTGCTGTCTGTCTTTCTGCGTGAGAGACAGAATTTGAAACACCGTGATGATGCAGGGTTTTTAATGCAGGATGTTCATCTGGTCTTTCCACAGGTTTAGGGTGCAGTAGTTGAGCTGTAGTCTTTAAAGCGGCCGTCTGTTTGCTTTATCAGCCCAAAATGTAAACACAGCTGCGGGGAGCGTGAGGTAGACGCCTCTGCTGGCCGCTTGCATGCATTACACATCACGCTCGGAGGATTGGGGCAGCGCGGGGAGACACTGTTGTGATTAATATTGCATGATATTTCCGAGACGAGCTAATGGATCAGAGGGGCTTGTTTCTTCATGTCTCGATTTGATTTCTCACAGTATAGAGTTTCCACCTGCTGCCCCTCCAACCCCCCGGAGACGTGTCCCTTCTAATGAGTCCAGGCATGTTACGTCCCTTTATTATGCTCTCTCTCTCTCGCAGTCCATCTCTAAACCCTGGTGTGGGCTTGTTATTTCTTGTCCTCTTTAATTAGGCACTGATGAATCAAATCTGTTGCTGGAGTCCAGTTTATTTTAGCTTAAGTCCTGATTCACTTTGGTTTTGTTTTTTCCACCGATATCTCCCGAGGGTGTCTTCATCCCCCCGATCAGATCGTTAGTCACCGCGTCAAACGGACTCGCTTAATGAGCTGGACACCTGCCCTCAGTTGCTTTTTATGATTTGATGTCAGATTGTCAGAAATCATGCCAGAGTGCAGAACTGAAGCGTTTGAGGAGCTCTGTCTGCGTTCACGAGCGCGAGCGTCATTAATGCTGTCAAAGGGAATGAGTTAAGGCGTCGCACGTGTTCCTTTGGTCATCCTTCAGTTCTCATGAATGATTAAATATCGTTAAACTTGAGAGAAGTTGTTTTTCTGTTTTTATTTCTTCTAAGCCAAGTAACATTCATGCTCCTTTGTGGTTTCTCTGGCTTATGATGTGTTCTTCAATAATCTTCTTTGAGGACACGAACAGAAATGTGTGTCATCAGTAGGGATGTGTGAGTGTGTGTGTGTGTGTGTGTTTTAACCCTAAAGCATCTAGCTAATTGACTAATTAATTAACTACTCGCTTGACAAAAAAATAAAGAATCTGGATTTTTGGGGTTTTATTGTTGATATGGCTATTACTGTAACTACAGCCTTTTAATTTGCTGACATATTAGAAGTGTTCAGTTAAGAAGTTAAGAAATTTGTTCAAATAAATTCTAACTTTGCAAGAATGTTCCTAAATGCAGTTCTTGAAAAATTCTTAAGAAGTTCTCCAATATTTCCTTGACTGATCATCGATCATTGTTGTCACCTCAGAGTACTTGTGTACTGGTAATAGTAATAAGTATTATGCATCTAGTGTTATGATGTGCTTCATATTTAAAGCAACCCCATAAATTCATGAAGCATCTTACCTTTTCAGATTTAAGACAAGCTGGAGGTTGTCCTAACTATAAGAGGTTATTTACCTTGATTTTTTAAGGCCATTCTTTAACAGACTTCAATTTCTTTGTTAACACTTTAGATTAGCGAGCACTATTCACTATTAACTAGTTGCTTATTAGCATGTATATTTCTAACATACTGACTGATTGTTAGTTACATTTAAAGCACATAATAATGCCTTATCCTGCCTTATACCCTTAACCCGACCCCATACCTAAACTACAACAACTACCTTACTTACTATCAGTAAACAGGAGTTATTGAGGGAAAATGCTTGTAATATAAAATGTTACCAATTTTAAGCAAAAACGTAAAAGAGCATTATTAATAAACGTTTGTGGAAATAAAATGTAAGTTATTATGTTATATTATAAAATTATATTAATTATATTCTATATTCTATTATATTAACTCATAAACTATAGTGAGTATTTTTATGTGAACTGGGCATTTTTTGAGTTTGGTTAGCTGAACATCTACTTTTTTTTCAACTGCTTTCACAATTTTTCAAAACTTTGCCTCTTTTTTCAAAACTTTACACACAAATCAAGAATTGCACACACACAATGGAAAATGCCTCACATTTCTTGCAAAATGAAGCACTGCATTCAAAATATCATAAACACAATCTCAAAAGCAAACATTTGCAAACACCTTTGCCATAATATTAATTCCCGTTAGATATTTGTGTGTTACATAGATAACCGTGTGTTGTGTTTTGCAAAAAGTGTTTTATGAAATTGAAAATTGAGTCAAAGGTCGAGAATTAGTGTCTGGTTTTGCAGATTTGGTGTGTGCTTCTGCTGTTTGAGTTCAGCTTTCAGAAATTGTGTGGCAAGTAAAGATTTTGTGTGTGAGCAGTTGAAAAAAAAAAAAAAAAAACTGTAATGAAGACCAGTGCAATTAGGCTGGTTTCTGATTCATTTGACCCTGTCTGAACGTTTACATTAGATTTGTTCTTACATTCATGATTTAAAGTCATGCTTTTCATGGTTGAAATACTTTTAACTTTAAATCATTGCAGTTACTCTAAAGTTATTGCCTGTAATTCCACTATCTTTATCAATAATAATTCAATTTCCCTAACATTTGGTGAAGAATGTTTTGAAGAGCATTATATTGTGCACCTGTAGTCACTGGTTAAAAAAGGTCTCGCACTTTCCCAGGGTTCACAGCTCTGTGTGAATGCCGATTTCCCACCTTCTCCCAAAACAAGATCCCTCCGGGCAAGAGATCCCTCAGGGCTTCAGAAGGAGGTGTGAGGGGAGTGATTTAGAGGAAAGCTCTGTGTGTGTGTGTGTGTGTGTGTGTGTGTGTGTGTGTGTGTGTGTCTGGAGGTGTTTTGTGATAGTGTTGAAGCTCACATTTAGTCAAGGTCAGCACACACACAAACACACACTCACAGGTTTATCTTGTGTCCAGCATAGCAGTAATTTATATGTGCTCAGAAGCTCAGGGCAGTTTATAATGTGTGTATGTCCTCTGTAAATGATACAGAAGAATGTCTTATCTGTATACTGTAGAATGTCACTCAGCTTCACAAACCTTCCTCAATATAAACACACACGTTTACTTGAATGTGTAGAGAAGCACCTGCCTGTTTCAAATAAGTAATTAATTTACTATAACATTACTATCGGCATTTTTCGAAGTGACTGAAGACGTTATTTGATGTCTTTAAAAACTCTTTCCAATGTACCATGTGCAAGCAGTTTTGTATGTCTAGGTGAGAAACACGTGTGTATTGATGTCACTGTGGGGATTTCCATAGCCTTAAGCTCAGCGTACAGATGTTTGGTGTTGTTTCAAGGTTTTTCGCACGGACATGCCATTGTGAAGTGGAGATTTAAGTAACATTGTGAGATATTTCTTTCACGGCGAGTGGATGACAATCCTTCATGCAGTTTGTGTTCAACAGTTTATAACAATGCTAAACAAAGATTTCACCCCAAAATTACAATTCTGCTATCTTTTAACCCATCATTTCTTTATGGAAAACAAAAGGGAAATTTTTAAAGAATCATCACAGCTGTTTTCCGACAACAGTTTGTAGTGTTGCTGTAGTTGTAATGACCACAAGGCCAAGGCCATATATTAGTCTTCTGAAGTCATATGGTTGCTCTGTGCAAGGAACACGCTTAAAAAATGAACTGATAATCTTTTCTTCCCATTTTTCCCTCTGTGTAGAGTTTGTAAGTCTCAATTATGCTGGAGAATGGTGTGTTTTGCTGTCGTCTGTCCAGATAATGGCATGTTCTTAAAGTCATTAGGCTGATTACACACTGATTTAATGTGCTTGACTGTGGGCTCTGATCGCACGTGAGTGCTTCTTTCGGATGAGGCTATACTGTGTGAAGTTTGAAATGAAATGTGAAATGAAGTTTATTCTCGTGTTTTATATCATCATTCCTCTATTAAAATTAAAATAAGAAGATACTTTCAGTCTACTTTTTATGTACTTATCAGAGATAACCTTGACAAAGTTATACTTGTATACTTGACTTATGTTGACAAGTATGCAGAAAAGTCTAATCTTGTAATCAAGATGCAATTAAAAGTATTAAGTATTCAAAGTATCCTGAGCTAGTTGTATTTTCTCTTTATTAAATAATTATACTTATACAATACTTTATTAAATGCCTATTAAACACTTTTTTTTCACACATGACCCAGTATGTGTTTTATATGTTTTATAAAAGTAAATGTTGAAGTCATCTTTGAGGTGGAATATCAGTCATTTTGTACATGTGTGGAACTGAACCTGATCTTTTTTTGTACACAGTGTTATTAACCCACACAGAAACACAGACAGATTTGGCTGATTTCATTGCTTATTCCTCTAAGGTGTGAGAGTATTGTAACAGACTTGATTCACACTGCCTTCTATTATAAGCCATAACCAGAATATATCATTCGAGATCTTAGCACAAAACATTGTCAAACTGCAAAAGAAGCAAGTCTCTTTTTGTAATACATATCTAATTAATTTCATTTCTACTTATAGTACAGTTAAAGATATATTTCAAGTATAAAAATAGTACCCAAACTTCGTAGTATACTGAATGTCAAAAATCATACATAAATATTAAACTGTAACTATTGATGTAAGCTTTCTTTGTTAACTTACAGTGGGTACGGAAAGTATTCAGACCCCCTTAAATTTTTCACTCTTTGTTATATTGCAGCCATTTGCTAAAATCATTTAAGTTCATTTTTTTCCTCATTAATGTACACACAGCACCCCATATTGACAGAAAAACACAGAATTGTTGACATTTTTGCAGATTTATTAAAAAAGAAAAACTGAAATATCACATGGTCCTAAGTATTCAGACCCTTTGCTGTGACACTCATATATTTAACTCAGGTGCTGTCCATTTCTTCTGATCATCCTTGAGATGGTTCTACACCTTCATTTGAGTCCAGCTGTGTTTGATTATACTGATTGGACTTGATTAGGAAAGCCACACACCTGTCTATATAAGACCTTACAGCTCACAGTGCATGTCAGAGCAAATGAGAATCATGAGGTCAAAGGAACTGCCTGAAGAGCTCAGAGACAGAATTGTGGCAAGGCACAGATCTGGCCAAGGTTACAAAACATTTCTGCTGCACTTAAGGTTCCTAAGAGCACAGTGGCCTCCTTAAATGGAAGACATTTGGGACGACCAGAACCCTTCCTAGAGCTGGCCGTCCGGCCAAACTGAGCTATCGGGGGAGAAGAGCCTTGGTGAGAGAGGTAAAGAAGAACCCAAAGATCACTGTGGCTGAGCTCCAGAGATGCAGTCGGGAGATGGGAGAAAGTTGTAGAAAGTCAACCGTCACTGCAGCCCTCCACCAGTCGGGGCTTTATGGCAGAGTGGCCCGACGGAAGCCTCTCCTCAGTGCAAGACACATGAAAGCCTGCATGGAGTTTGCTAAAAAACACCTGAATAAGATTCTCTGGTCTGATGAGACTTTTAATTCTAAGCGGTATGTGTGGAGAAAACCAGGCACTGCTCATCACCTGTCCAATACAGTCCCAACAGTGAAGCATGGTGGTGGCAGCATCATGCTGTGGGGGTGTTTTTCAGCTGCAGGGACAGGACGACTGGTTGCAATCGAGGGAAAGATGAATGCGGCCAAGTACAGGGATATCCTGGATGAAAACCTTCTCCAGAGTGCTCAGGACCTCAGACTGGGCCGAAGGTTTACCTTCCAACAAGACAATGACCCTAAGCACACAGCTAAAATAACGAAGGAGTGGCTTCACAACAACTCCGTGACTGTTCTTGAATGGCCCAGCCAGAGCCCTGACTTAAACCCAATTGAGCATCTCTGGAGAGACCTAAAAATGGCTGTCCACCAACGTTTACCATCCAACCTGACAGAACTGGAGAGGATCTGCAAGGAGGAATGGCAGAGGATCCCCAAATCCAGGTGTGAAAAACTTGTTGCATCTTCCCCAAAAAGACTCATGGCTGTATTAGATCAAAAGGGTGCTTCTACTAAATACTGAGCAAAGGGTCTGAATACTTAGGAAAAATGTCAACAATTCTGTGTTTTTCTGTCAATATGGGGTGCTGTGTGTACATTAATGAGGAAAAAAAATGAACTTAAATGATTTTGCAAATGGCTGCAATATAACAAAGAGTGAAAAAAATTACGGGGGTCTGAATACTTTCCGTACCCACTGTATGTATACTTGCAGTATAAAACATCAGACTAGTATTTTAGTATACTTCAAAATGTACTTTCATAAGCTAGTGTGCTAGAAGAATATAGTTAGTAAATTAACAGTATACCTAAAAATGAATATATATATAACATCTACGTGTTTTCTGTAAGAGTAAATGCAAATAGCGTACAGTTTTTGGGGTCACCCAAAAACTCATTAAGTTTTGTTAGGTTTATGGTTAAACAGTTTACAAGAAATGCCAATGGAGATATTTAAGTATGTAATTCAAGATGAGAAGTAAACAATGTCTGAAAACAACTCTTGATATGATGTGGACTCTTAGTACTTCTCAAGTTAAAATCCTCCAGAGCAGTCACTGAGAGACTTGTTCTGTGGAAGCTGTAAGTCTGATCCCTATCATTTCCTCCGGTCCTGATGAGAGAGATGGAGGATCCATTGTGAAGCCGTGCTGTCGCTGCATTCAGAGACTGGGCTTCAGGGTGATCTCCGAAAGCTCAGAGAGCCAGAGCTGAGAGATTACAATCAAAACTGAGACATTACTGCTGGAGAGAGATGAAGTGTCCTCCAGTCCTGGGCTGATAGATCTGCTGCTCACCGAGCGGGAATATATTGCCCCTAATGGGCCGTCGTTACGCTGGAGTCTGGGCACGCGGAGGGGCTGAAATGGAGGACGTCTATTCTGGAGGAAAAACATTTCGGCACGCGTCTCTCCAAATGATGAAGGACATATCGCTCTTCGCCCGCTGACAGAGCCCCTGAAATAAATGTAAAAAAAAAAAACGCACCCCACGCATCACATTGCCGTCAATAAGGCTTTTTCCCTGCTCTCATTGTTTACTCAGAGCCATGGTAATGATCAGCACAGCCAATGCAAATGTGTGTGTGTGTGCGTGTGTGCACTCTTGACAGGTGAAGAGATGAGAGCGCCGAGCTCAATATCTGGTGAAATGATGCCAACAGGAAGAGGAAACGGTGAATGTGTGTTTGTTTTTGTCTGTGTATCTGAATTGTAGTTTTCTAGCAGTATAGTGTAATTAATGCTGTTTAAGTCAGACATCACTGGTACTAGTGCTTATAGTCATGTGATGAAACCCTTTTAACACTAAGTTTGAGCTCCAGACATGAATGATTTCTCAAATCGTGTGCTGTTGTGGAGAGTGTGCTGCTACCTTACCCAAAACTCGACAAGTGAAAAAATCTTTTTTTTTTTTTTTTTCATATTCTATTTTTTCCATTTGGATTTTTATTTTATTTTAATTTTAGTTTAATTTTTCTTTTCTTTTTTTTTCTTTTTTTTCTCTTTTTCCCTGGACCCTGTTGCGTTCCAGTTGTTTTGACCTGGAAAGGATTTTCTTTTCTTTTTTTTCTGGAAATGTTAATGTTAAGTTCATCTTTGTCATTGGACTAACACTTACTGACTTTGATTGCACTTGTTTCAGTAATTTCTAAAAGTAAATACAAAACCTGTACTAACTGAAAGAAAACATGTTGACAAAAAGATTGAATCCAATATTTGGTGAGAGATTTAAAAGCCGGTCATTTTTAACTAGGAATACCAAAGGTACCAAAGGGTTCTTGAGACTTTATGAAAATTATTTTCTAGAAAATGTAACAGATATTTCAATTTGACATTCAAAATTGTATTTGTTAGTCCAATACTAATAATAATGTAATAAAATAAAATAAAATAATAGGTACAAAGTTTGATTTTCAGGCATTTATTTTTGTATGTCCAACTGAAACAATCACTTATGTAATACTCTTAATAAAAAATCTTTATTATCCAATACATAGATAAGAATCTTCAAATTTAAATAGTCTGTGTAAATTCTATTTTTATGACCGCATTCTGACTCTGCCTGTATTTTCCACATCACAGAAATCATAGGGCCCTAATATAACCAAATATACATCTTAGCAACAACCAGCCATTACACCCCTGCAGCCAGCTAGCAACACCCTTGAAAACACCCTGAAACCTTAGAAACCACACAGCAAAGCACTAAAACTCTTTGTTTGCTCTCCAGTGATGTAGTTCTCTGGACTGAATACATTTACACATGTGCTCCTGCATGCAGACACTCAAGGCACTCATTGGTCGTCCTTCAGCCTGTCAGCCTGTGTTCAACGCTCACGCCTGGCTTTCCTGAAGAAAAACAACACAATGAGAGCCTCCTCTCTCTCTCTGTCTCTCGTCATAATGTTCCTCCTATTTGGTCTCAGAGTGTCATATGTCTGTGTGTGTTGTGAGTCATCAGCCTTAAGCGATATTGATTGTGGTACATGCAGGACTTCAGATCTAATCAATGTTTCATAATTTAATGCTCTGAAGAGTCATTTATGTGTTCAATGGAAACATGATGGATGATTGTGGGAGTAATGGATGTTTAGACAAACACAAACCCTCTGCTAGCATTCTGAGCTGCATCACTACTTAAAATCTAAATACATGTGCAGGATTTATATAGTATGCAGCAAGTGCTTTGCTTACACTTTTGTGTGTGTGTGCTTTAAGAGTGGGGTGATAGATGTCTGCAGCTAGTGGTGTGTGTGTGTGTGTATTTTTACGATGAGGTTCTGATTGACAGCAAAGCTGCAGGCTTCCTCATCCAGACCGATCTGCCGTCAACTCAGAGACAGGGCTCACACACACACACACACACACACACACACACACACACACAAATAGGTCTCAGTCAAGATTACCTTCCAGAAATGTTTTAGAGTCTCAATGAGACCTTGTGTTTTCTGAGGAGGAAGATAGAAGTGCTGAATATATATGTTGAGAATAAACTCTCATATTTAAAATATAAATATTAAATTTGAAGAAGAAAAAAAAAGTTTAGTATTTCAAGATTTGAAATTAATCTGAACCCAGAATAAATGATCTTAATTAAATATGTATTTAAAAATTTGAATTTAGACTTGAGATTAAACTCTTTAAAACTTAAAAAAGAAGTCTAAATAAAATATCACCAAAAAAGTTGTATTTCAGTATTAAACTTGCAGTGGAGATCTCCAATGAGCATGTTTTTCCTAATAAACACATGAGATGGAAATGCATCTGATTTAACCTGGAAATACCGCAGATTTAACCATTAATACATAGCAGTGATAATTTCTGTTTTTGGTAGTTTCATTTATCAGTTTCTGAATGTCTGTCGATGTACATGGATCATCATTATAACTTTAAGGTTATATGACTGATATGACTGATAACACATATTCTTGTTCCAAATAGGAAGCAAATAAAGCACAGGCTTTCTCCTGCTGTGTTTCATGTGCAGGTCTGATCTGAATATGTCACCGCTGTGTTTTCTGTTTTATCTGTGCATTCTGTTTGTTAGTGCTCGTGTGCATCAGTCTGCAGGTGTATGTGTGTGGTTCATGTGTGTGTGTGTGTGTGTGTGTGTGTGTGTGTGTTTGACGTGACATGTCAAAGCAGTGATGTGCTTTATCATGCTGTTTTTGGATCTTGTATTAATTAAGAGAATACGTGGAATATTTGCAGTTAACATGAACCAGTAAGCAACAATTGTGAAGAAGAAAAAAAAAAACTATATATGGTGACTAACAAGACAAATAAAGATAAAAATATACCTTTTGCTTTATGTACATAAATGTTTTTTAAACTAAAATATTTGTGTAAAACAAAACAACACAAAGACAAATGTGTGTTTGTGTATACGGAAGTTGCAGACTAGATTTAAAAACTTTTTCTTGTTTATTGTTGGATGTAAAATCCTGTAAGGGTTGGGGATGCACCTATACTACATTTCTCTCCCAACTAAATGATTTTTGACGTCTTTCTGCACTGATTGAGTGATTACATGAGACATGATTTATTTTGGTAAGTTGTACTGTATCTTTCAACACCTTCTGATGTTCATTCATGTTTATTTTGTGCTGTAACTTGTATTAAAGTGGAAGAGACTTGCACTGAAGCGGTGTCAGCGATGTCATGCCACATTTAAGAGTGTCAAAATGCCATTTATTGTTTGAATTGTGGAAAAACTGTGGACTTGGCAACCCTGGCTGAAATTGCAGGTGATTATTGGGCCAAATAGAACCTGCATTAACTATGTTAGACTGTGTTATTGTCACATTAACTTGGACAACCCTAATTTCTACACAAGCGACATTAACACACAAGTTACAATCAAGATGTTTTTCTGCCGCCTTTTGATTGACAGGAAATAATCGGCCCTGATCATCAGCTGTTTTTAGACAATTGGCTAATGGCCAATAGTGCAGATAATATCTTTTATTGGCTGAAACAGATGATATATTTGAGATTTGAGTCTCTTACATTTACAATTAATGAGAGTAACATGTTAGTTTGTTGAGAGGACTGCATTCACAGCACTGAGTTGTTAACACAAAACATTAGTTGCAGCTCTAGTCACAAAAGTCAACTAGTTGGTTAGTGGAGTCGACTGCTTTGTACAGTGATTTGGAAATTTGAGCGTGACTCATGCTGTTCACACTCTCACCAGCCTCATTATTCAGAAGCAGCCTGATTATTCGGGTTGTTTTAAGTGGACTGGAGGTTCAGGCAGCCCGCTGACGGTTTTGAAAGTGTCTAGCCGTGCACATCTCCAGTTCAGAGCTGCTTTTGTCCGGGGCTGATGGGATAATTGCTGGGGTGCAGGATGTCACGCCAGTCCCAGAATATCTCCCTCTGTCTCTTTCTCTTTTTTCTCACCTCATTTTTTCATCCTATGTTCTTTTCTCCTCTTTTCATTTCAGCGATTTTCACTCTTGCCAAAGCAGCTTCCTCAGCTCAGAGTTGTCTTCTGTGATAGTCGCTCCAAAACACACACACACACACACACACACACACACACACACTGCAGGGTCCCACGGCAGTGGAAAACATGGACATGTCAGGGAATGGGGAATAAAATATGGATTTTTCAAGCCTGGAAAATTAGTAGAATATTAAAATAGTATTGAAATAAATATAATATACTGCCGTTCAGAAGACTGGGATCAGTAAGATTTTGTTTTAGGTTTTTAAAGAAGTCTCTTCTGTTCATCAAGGCTGCATTAATTTGATCAAAAATATAGAAACATTTTTTGAAATATTATTACCATTTTAAACAGCTGTTTTCTATGTGAATATATTGTAAACTGCAATTTATTTCTGTGATCAAAGCTGAGTTTTCAGCATCATTACTCTAGTCTTCAGTGTCACATGATCCTTCAGAAATCATTCTAATATGCTAATTTATTATCAACGTTGGAAAAAGTTGTGCTGTGCTTTTTGGGCCCTTTGATGACTAAAAATGTCAAAAGAATAGCATTTATTCAACACAGAGACTTCTAAAAGACTTTATCAGTTAAAAAATATCAGTTAATTTCAAAATGAAAAAAAAACAATAATATATATATATATATATATATACATATGTGTATATATATATATATATATATATATATATATATATATATATATATATATATGGACTTCAAACTTGTTACTGCAATAACAATATGACACAAAATATTGCATTAGCCAGATATTGCTGATGTAGAGTAAACAGGAATGACAATTACATTACTCTATTAATTATTAAAGCTATTAATTCAAATAAAAACCTGACATTGCAGCAGTTATATAATATGTAATACATAAGTATGAAAACCAAAGGTTTAAGGTTAAAAATGACAAATCAACACAGATCAAACGGTTTGAAACTCTCTAACCTTTAGTGGTGAAGCACAGGTGAGCTCTGTTCACTAGTGTAACACAGTAACAAAACTCCACAGAACTGATGCCTGATCAGCAGAATTACTGCAGCAGGAGAGAGAGAGAGAGAGAGAGAGAGAGAGAGAGCGAGAGCTGTGGCTGCACAACGGCATTCAGCCAGAACACTTTTGAAGATTTACATCATAATCGGCTCATAAGCATTACTGACCAAGAGCGGGCCTGAGATTTGCTTTGGAAATGTCAGAGGCGTTTTAAGAGAGATCAGTTTAAAGGGCCGGACGCTCCGCTAAAAGAAAAGCGCTATCAATATTCCCTCACACGGGCTGCAGATGGCCGAGGCTCTAATTGAAATGGCTTCTCCTCCATCTGAAAGCCGGACCTGGCCTGATACGACTGGGTCACTTTCAGATTGCAGGCTTAGCGCTCACGGGCTTGATCGCTGCCATCTTGACGCCAGGGCACGAGATTAAAGGAAAGCGCCGTACAAAAGCCAGACCTTGACGTCGAGGCAGAATACGGAGCAAATTCAACTCTATTCAGTCGTGCTTTGAGTTCAATAATAGAAACCTAAGGCTGACCTCACCAGTCACAGGATTTTCAATTACACCTTTTCTGTCCTCGCGTGGGTGTTTGCTTGAAAAGCTTTTTCTCCCAGAAATGAGCAACTGTGTGTGAAAATCTGTTTTGTCTTTCGAGATTAACAAAATGAGATTTGGCTCTCAGAGACGATCTCTGACGCTGTAATGACCGCAGGCGAACCAGAGCCTCGGACACAGAGACTCGTCTGTTTCACATTTGAGCGTGACCCTCGTGAGTGTTACAAAAACTACTGTTAGTGTCGGGATACAGCGTCATCGAACGGTGTAGTTTAATCACAACCCAGGAGCAGTTAACAGATGGCTGCTTTAATATCAGAGGTGTGTTACGCGTGTGAAAATGAAGTGCACTTCAACATTTCTTATTATGGAAATAATATACTTAAAAACAAAAATTACAATTTTCTGATGTTTAGTTGCATGTTATTTGTAACTAAATGTAATTTTACTTACAAATTATATTTATTAAAATTATCGAATTCAATTATGAGGGTAAAGTAGAACTTCAGTACATCTTCATACTGTATGTACTTTCATAATTCTGTTGTCTGTGAAAGATGGTTAAAGTGTTACTACTGAATGAACTGACAAGCATTGTCTAAACTTTGAGTCTAAACTGGTAAACTAATATATATATCTGAATGTCATTTCCACTGAAACTTGTAAGTCATTTTTATTTTGTATCAAATAACACTCTACAGTTGAAGTGATACAAGGATGTGTTTTAGTGTGTTAGTCAGCACATCAAAATATGAAACAAAAGATCATTAAAACATGATTGGAAATGTCCTTTTAAGTACAACTTTTAATTTGACATTAATGCAAAGGCAATGTTAAGAAGCAGTCATGAAAGTTAAGTTCAAGTACACTTAAGTGTACTTAAAAAAAAGAAAGAAGTACACTACAAGTGCCCATTCAATATAATTATGCACTCTTCTTTTTTACAAGGATAGTAGCAGAGGTGTGGTGTAATAATAGAGATGTTCTTTAATAGAAATGAATGGCATTTATGCAGAAACTCCTTTATTCATTCTTTATTCATTTATTTGATTGAGCGGTGTGAATGGGTGACAGCTTATCTAAAACACGCATCCTGTTTCCTGTTTCTCTGTGCAGGTCATATTCGAGGCAGAGGTGACAAACGGCAGAAGAGGTTTCATTGCCATTGATGACATCCAGGTGCTCAGTTACCCATGCGGTGAGTCACAGTGTGTGTGTGTGTGTGTGTGTGTGTGTGTGTGTCATTGTTTGGGATGCTGTGGTCTAGTAGCTAAAAGTCTAGACTGGTAAAAAGGTTAAACCCCACAGACTATCATCATTGTGTCCTTGTGTAAGAGACTTAACCTCAGGTTACTCAGCAGCAGGACTGTCCCTATTATTTAAAGCAGCTATAATTTCCTAAAACTCACACTCTCGTACGTCTTATAGCTGACTGTCCTCATGAAACCGGGACAAAAGGATCACTATATTCATCAAGGATGCATTAAATTGATAGAAAGTTAAACAGTAAAGGCATTTAAAATGTTATAAAAGATTTTTATTTAAAATAAATGCTATTCTTTGAACTTTCTATTCATCAAAGAATTCTGAAAAATAAAATCACAGTTTCCATAAAATATATTGGTGCAGCACAACCGTTTTCAACATTGATAAATGTTTCTTGAGCAGCAAATCAGCATATTAGAATGATTTCTGAAGGATCATGTGACTGGAGTAACGATGCTGATAATTCAGATTTGATCACAGAAATTAATTACAGTTTAACATATATTCACATAGAAAACACCTATTTTAAATTGTAAAAATGTTGTTTTTTTCACACTTTATTTTAAGGTCCAATTCTCACTATTATGAAACCATTAACTGTGACTTTTGCCTCAATAAACTCCTAATTTGCTGCTTATTAATAGTTACAATATTACTATTATTAATATTACAACTGTGGTAACACTTTATTTTAGGGTCTCTAAACTAGTTGCTTATTAGCATGCATGTTACTAGAATATTAGCCATTTATTAGTACTAATTAAGCACATATTAATGCCTTATTCTACATGACCTTATTCTACATCCCTAATCCTACCCAATACCTAAACTTAACAACTACCGCACTAACTATTAATAAACAGCAAATTAGGAGTTTATTGAGGGAAAAGTCGTAGTTAATAGTGAATAAGTGTTCCCTATTCTAAAGTGTTACCACAACGGTTTTAAAACACAGTACCGAAATGGTTCAGATACCATCTCATATTAAAATGATCCTGTGATCATAAGTGAAATATTTTCAGGGAATGAACAGTATCGACACGAGCGTCATGTCAGCAGCGGTGAGTGTTTTTCTGAGCACATCAGCAGTGAAGAGCAGCGCGATCAATAAATGATCAGAGAGGGCAGTATTAGCACAAGCAGTAAATAAGTGACACTGAGAGCTGCCGTCCTCTCTGACACGTCTGAGCCCTGCACGATGTCTGATATATAATTAGCCCTTATTACACGCCGAGTACTGCACTTAGCATGAAGCATTTAGGGGTCGAGTGACACTTCAAATGTCAGCAATGTACATATAATGTTAAGCGATTAACATTTTGTCATCCAGCGGAGCGTCTCTACAGGTGGATGGTCTGTCTCGTATGCTGAGCTCTGATCATGTAGCAGGTATTCCCAATTAACAGCTAGTCCGCAGAAGCGCGGGGATTACTGACGCTCGCAACGTGGATTATATTCCCTCCGAACGCTGCTAATAAAGCTTCCGGCTGATCACGGATGACATCTTATTACGATGATGCAGGAAGAGAGGGAGATGAAGGGGCTTTGTTGTGCTGCAGTAAAAGAGCGTTTATTTTGAGGGCAGCCCATCAGAAACACTACTGATGTGTTCCTGTATGATGTGAAGCTGCTTCAGAGATACAGCACTGTACAGACTGACACCTGCTTCTGCTGGACTTGTGAAGATCGTCTGCTCACACGAAGAAAACACATGTTAGTTTTCCTCTGAGCCCCTCGGACAGAGCTATATTTCATTTGTTTTTTAATTTACATATTTAGCAGACGCTTTTACCCAAAGCAACGTACAGAAGAGGAAAAAAGCAATTTGTCAACAGTCGTAATACACAATGCCAGGTTTATTAGACAACAAGATTAGGAAGCAAGCTGTCTTGCAGAGAAGAATCGGTTTCATTACAGAAGCAATGAAATACATAACATTTGTTTAGTGCTTAGATCATTTATGTGTATATAAATTGATATGTTGAATATGTAGATTTTTCATTCTTTTTTTTTTTTGCATTAAAAACAGTCGTAC
Source organism: Onychostoma macrolepis (assembly GCF_012432095.1). Taxonomy (NCBI): domain Eukaryota; kingdom Metazoa; phylum Chordata; class Actinopteri; order Cypriniformes; family Cyprinidae; genus Onychostoma; species Onychostoma macrolepis. The sequence continues at coordinate 2,073,026 of NC_081174.1, read as the reverse complement.
TTTAGTATTTTATGATCAATAGCCACCCTTTCTATGATCCTTAGTAAATTTGGTCAACTTTTAGCAAGTGCACTAGTATATAGATACTGTCCATTCATAGGAAAGACCCTACATAGGACCAGCGGTTTGAAGAAAACTCAAACAGTAGAGCACTGTGCTAGCAACACCAAAGTTATGGGTTTGATTCCCAGGAAAAATCAAGAACCGATTTAGGGCCGGGTTTACTAAACAGGGCAAATTAGCGTGAGAGCACAATCCCATAAAGAGGAGCAGAAATTTCTGCAGCTTGTTTACTGACAGTGAGCAAATGAAACAACACAGAGACAGATCATTTCCATTAATGACCAATGCAATCTACCACTTTGAGCTTTGAGTTAAGACTCGCGTTTTTTGGATGTTAAATAACAGCTCAAATACCAGTAAATTGCTACCTGGTCTCATGGCATAAACGTACCTGGGGGCACTTTTTAGCGAGACGCGAAATACGTACCAATAAATACGTATCACTGCAGTTTCCAAAAGAAATTAACACTAGGGACAGTAAAACTCTGATGCCTTTAATTCCTTTTCACACAGAGTTTCGAGTAATAAAGCGTAATTTTCGCACAGTTACTTGAAGAATATCATGTAATGACTTCAAAACAATATTAATATGCTGGGAGATTTGGAAACTGATGCTTTTGAACGTTAGCATCACACATATACACCTTCATATCTATGGGTTCTCATAGATAGTAGGTTTGTTCGGTAGCTTATGGAGTACAGGCGAGGAGCTCCGGTTCGAATCTCGTGTGACTACGGTTTGACAAAACAGTTAAAATCTGCATATAAGGAAGTTTAAATAGCACGGTTGCATCAACAAATGCGTTTTTATTTTTAGGCAGCGGCTATTTGCACTAAGTGTAAATAGCAATTAGATTCTATTTACACTGTTTTAAAATAGCAAGATTTTCTGCTATTTATACTACTTATTGCAAATAGTGGCAATTATCGGCACCTCAGTATTGTAGTAAATTATAAAACAGTACGCAATAATAACGTATTGAGTGTAAATTATAGTTTTAATTCAAATTAGGCTATTAAATGGATGCCACCTTATTGGGACAATAAAGCCCTCCCTACACCTACCCTAACCCTACCCGATACTTTATTTTCAACTTTTTGATTATGTCCTTCATTTTTATTGAAAATAAATGCAATATGAGATTTGAAAAGGGAGAAAAAAGGTTTGGCAAAAGGCAGGTTCCAACTCGGGTCGATCGCGTCAAAAAGCATGCGCCTGACCATCTAGGCCACTGAAACTTATGTTGAGTGAGCGTCTTTTTGCAGTGTTGACTATCCCAATCACACGTTGGTGGGCAGAGTTAGTGTAAATAGCCTTTGCCAAATTTTTAGCAACGGTCCCTGGACATTTGAATTATGAACCGTCGCAATACGTACCTGAAGCAACGTAATAAAAACCTGCTAGGGTTAATGTATTGAACCCGTGTTCTAGAGCCACTCAGTGGACAGTTTTCTTTGAAACTGCGGCGAAACGTGCTGTAAGGTACGTAAAAACGGTCTCGCTAAAAAGTGCCCCCAGGTACGTTTTAACCTTAGTAAATCACCTTGTATGATACTTCCCTAAATTTTGCATCTGAAAGGGAGACTGCACATGCCTTTTTATCGCTAATGTTTCACCACATGTCTTTAGTAAATCCTGACAGTAGTTGGCACTAGTGTGAGCTGTTAGTAAATCTGCCCCTAAATTTGTGTCATGAATGCAATGTAAGTCACTTTGGATAATTGATGGATGGACTAGCATATAGATGAGTACAAAGCTACATATATGAACTAAAAGACCCTTTTTAAACATTTTGGTTTCATGGAGTTTCTAAACAGGCTGTTTTTGTCTCTCTATCTTTAAGAGTATGTGAATAAATTCTTCTGTTGTTTGGACAACTTGGACATAGCTTGTAGAGCTCAAATTGAAATGTAAATGTTGATGGCTGTATGTTATTGTTCTGGAGAGGATGTGTTCTCACATAGTGCTTTTGAAATATTGTACATGAGATCTGCATCTTCTTCTCTTCATCTCGTGTTCCCCTCTGTGTGTTTCTAACCACGGATCTGCCAAAGGAACACTCAGTCTAATTAAACTTGAGAGAGAGCCAATGAAACACTGACAGAGAGGAACAATCTACATGCAGTTTTACTTTCAGAGCTAGATGGGGTAAAATGTTGCGATTCGTTTGGTTTATGTATCGCAACTCTTTATTGGAGAATTATCTGCTATCAATAAAGATAATAAAAAGAACTGATGCCGCTGAACTTATATGCTCACTGTTTCTGTCTGTTCTGACAAACTTGGTACTACTACAGATTATGTCAATAGCCACTCTGCTTTTAGTAAAGTGTCTTAGACATGATTTGAGGTGTTGATCAAGGACACAATGGTGATAATTCAGGGGTTGTCCATTGCAGGCCTCAAACCTTCAACCTTCAACCACCCTGCCACAGCACTCAAATATTAAACCATCAGTTTTATCAGTAACACTTTAGTTTAGGGACCAATTCTCACTATTAACTAGTTGCTCTTTAGAATGCATATTACTAGCATACGGGCTGTTTATTAGTACTAAAGCATGAGCATATTCTAGATCCCTTTATCCAACCTTACTAACTATTAATAAGCAGCAAAATAGAAGTGAACTGGTCCCCAAACTAAAGTGTGACCGTTGTACTGTTACCAGCAGTCTGTTCAATGCTGTGTTTACTACAGTACGTAATTGGGTGAAATCTTTATTTACTCTTCCTGCATTAATGCACCTGTTCTGGGAGTGTTCAGCTCTGGTTAACTCTGAAAGCTTTAGTATTATGATATTTCAGTGCTATAATGTCATGTGTTGTTGTCCTTTCCTTCGAATGTAGATAAATCACCTCACTTCCTGCGTTTGGGGGATGTGGAGGTGAATGCCGGACAGAACGCCACGTTCCAGTGCATCGCCACTGTCCGTGATGCTGTCAACAACAAACTCTGGCTGCAGGTGGGACAGTTTGAACACACACTCTCTCACACACACACACACACACACACACACACACACACACCTGTACTAAATCAGCACACGTCCAGCTTCTGCTGCATTTACTCTAACTGTACAATATGATATTATTGCCTGTAAAATTCACACTGCAGTTCATTTGTAATCTTTCACATCAACACCAAATGATATAGGGGTGTTTTGTCCTCCTTTTAGAAGTTGGTCTGTCTGTTTGTTTTGCAGTAACTACCCTTGTAAAAAAAAATAATATAATAAATAATAACATTTTTTTTTTTTTTTTTAAAGATACACTACTTTAACATAATTTTCAAAAATGATTACTTATTATGGAGATAATATTCTTTTAAAGCATATACTTAATGGGATAGTTATGTCATCAATTGCTGACACTGAAGATGCTTCAAACCTGTATGAGTTTATTTCGTCTGTTGAACACAAAAGAAGACATTTTGAAGAATGTTGGTAATCAAACAGTATCTGGTCACCATTGACGTCCATAGTTTTTTTTTTTTTTTTGGAGGGCTTATTGTATTCTATTATTCATGCCTTATTATGCATGACGTTTTTCTACATCCCTAATCCTACCCAATACCTAAACTTAACAACTACCGCACTAACTATTGATAAGCAGCAAATTAGGAGTTTATTAAGGGAAAAGTTGTAGTTAATAGTGAATAAGTGTTCCCTATTCTAAAGTGTTACCATATATATTTGGAATTAATTACACATTTGTAATGATGAAGTTGCAGTTACGTACGTTTAAAATATATTAACTTAAAATGCAATACAACACACTGCAGTTAAAATTTTAATCAAGTACTTCACATTTGCTTTGTACTGTATATTATCAACATATTAAAATATGATTTAAAATGTATTTGTATGTAAAACTTAATTTAACACTATGTGCACTTTTTTAAAAATGTACTTAAGTGTTTTAAAAAAAAAAAAAATGAAAGTGTCTCTCTTTAAGTAATTTAAGAGGCCTTTTATTTCATTATTATTTGCAAGTCCAGTTTAAAAATATTTGAAATATACTTGAAGTACACTAAGTGCACAATTAATACACTTCTATTTCACAAGTGTTTGATTTAGTATTGTTTCCCCCTGCCGTCTGTGACCCATCAAAACGAAAGCTGGGTTGTGACCCGTCCGTTGAGGACCATTGAGCTAAAGCTCAGAGAGCGTTTTTAACACGAGCCGCGCTTTAGATCAGACCAGAGCTCTCAGTGAGACGAGCTTCACCCTAATTGGCCGGGAATGTCAAGTTCAGGATGTGCGGGAGCAAACAATTCCGCTATTTTTTTAAGTTTGACTTCACAATAGTCAAAGAATTGCATCAGTTTTGGAAACTACATCCCATATTCATGGTCAACGGGTATATATAACCGCAATTACTAATCAAGCAGCTGGAGAGAGACGCTGGCTTCATTAAAACTGAACCTGTCACAGAGACAGCGTTTCCTCTCAGGTCCCGCAGGAAAATCCTGCTCTCTTAATGATATTGGCATCAGCGGGGTTTTTGCATCCATGTGTTGCGCTCACGCCGAGGTGATGCCCTGCCGCTGACCATTGATTTTGATTAACTAATAAGAGGCCTTCACTTTCTGAGGAGTCAAAGTGAGCCAGAGACGCAGCGGAAGACTGAACGAGAGGAAGTGCCTGCCGGGGAGGTAAAGTGTGTAGGAGAAGTGACCTTTTCTGCTCTGATACACGAGGAGGTGAAAAACTGAAGAAAGCGCGTGCTGGTGTCTTCTGACTAATAGGAGACGGCAGTGTTAAAGAGGCTAATGAATGATGGTCTGCGGCGCAGGCTCTCACACTTCACTCACACAGATCGCCTGTGACACTGACCGCCATCCGTCATGGCTTCACTCAGGCATATTACTGGAGCTTCACCATTCACGAGCATCTGATCCCGCCGAAACAACCCTAAAGCCCCGCTCACACCAAGAACGATGACTGTAAAGATAACAATATCAGCGTCCACACCAGCGGACGATATCGTCTGCTTATTCTCAGCGCACGCTTGTCTGCCGCTTTAAATTCTCCAGCTCGTTATAGTGATGCCGTAGAAGAAACATTTTTTGTTCCACAAAGAACCATTCAGTCAAAGTTTCTTTAAAGAACCAGCTCTTTGAAGATCCGTCTTTCACCACAAAGAAATGTTTTGTGAAACAGAAAGGTTCTTCAGATGTTAAAGGTTCTTTATGGAACCATTTGGACAAAAAGGTTCTTCTATGGCATCGTGAAGCACCTTTATTTTTAAGAGTGTAGCAGGATTGATTCTGATTGGCTGTCAATGTTTGTATCGTTCAAAAGCAGCTCACTGACAGACCTTTTGTTGTTTATTTTCTCATCCATTTTTTTGCCTCCTATACCTGAACAGCACTGATCTGTAAAGTAACTACCAGAAAATATCTAGTCAGCAGCTTTCATTTACTCTAAAAAATGACAAAACTCTTCCAGCACAAAACAAGGAACATGACCTGCAAGTATTTCATTTTTCATCTCTCGTGTTGTCACATACAGCGGCGTAATGGAGAGGACATTCCAGTAGCAGAGAAGAAAAACATCAACCACAGGAAGTTTGCGGCCTCTTTCCGACTGAGAGAAGTGACCAGTCAGGACCAAGATCTGTACCGCTGCGTCACCCAATCAGAGAGAGGATCTGGAGTCTCCAACTTTGCTGGACTCATCGTCAGAGGTAAGGACTTGTTTTGTTATTTATGCTGTTATTGTACTTTTCTGTACTGTAAGGGTTCTGAAGGGTTGAGCCATTATATGCCAAACACCTTTCCCAGTTCATAAATCTGGTGTCTACAAAAGAGAAGCATTTGAAAAGAAGAGTGCCCCAGTGGTTTTCTGAGAAAATAATAAATACATAAATAAATAAACAAACAAACGAATGAATGAATGAATAAATAAATAGTATTATTGTTATTTAAAATAGTAATAGTAATAATAATAATTATTATTATTATTATTATCTAAAATAGAATTATGAAATGCTTTACAGTTCAATAGTATTATAGTGATATTTCTTAAATTCTTTGAATTTAATTAAATAATAATAATGTATAAGGACTCAACGAGACGCATGCATGGCTACAGCGACCATCTGCTTATTTAAACGCAGCTAAATATTACAAACAAATTCATATTCGAATTAGCACTGGGTGCGTGGTGCCGTATTAATATGCACCACCCGTTTATGCAAACGAATCTCATTGGGTGTTTTCGGGTGACTCTGGGTCCGGAGAGTGCCGTGAAGTTTGCCGTGCGCAGATGCGACTCTGAGAGGAGTGCAATAGTTAGCGGCGGCCGGAGGGCAGAAGGGCCAGCTGAGTATCAGCCACACTGACAGCTCAGATATCTCCACCACACTTCCCCAGCTGACATCCTGCTACAAGGATACCAAAGATGGTAATTTCAGTGGAAATTTTTGGGCCATGGATTTGTGCGTGCACTAATGGGAGCTGGCACGGAGTTGCCTATTGTCGCGCGTGACCTCGGGCTAGTGCTTTATTAGCTCCCGCTCTCCCTAATGCGGGACGACAGCGGGCCCTCCCGGCTGTTTGGGGCCGCTTTGTAACAAATGAAAATTTCAGTGGCGGATTCTTACGCTGGAGAAGTATCGATCTGCGTGTCCCCCAGCTGCAGGAAGAAAGATGGAAGAACGTAAAAAAACACAACAGAACATAGTTGTGGCCTCAGCATGCGGGCAGGGTTTGCAGTAATGACATTAGCCCTCTCTCGCTTGTAGAGAATAAACTGAATTGACGAGACGTGTGCTGTGAAACCGATTCGAACGCAAACAGTCAATAAACACCGCCCTGTTTTTATTGGACATCTAACGCAACGTCTCCTCACGCAGCTGCAGAAAGACCACCGCAAACTCACTCTTCAGAGAAAGCCTCCAGTTAGAACTGAAATGTTGTGGTTTTGCAGCCTGATGTCACAGGAGAACAGGTCCACTAAAGACTGTGATATTATTACAATTTAAAAGAACTGTTTTATATTTAAATATACTGTAAAATGTAATTGATTTCTGTGATCAAAGCTGGATTTTCAGCATCATTACTCCATTCTTCAGTGTCACATGCATGCCACTGCCCAATATTTATGCATGGTATACTACCATTCAAATGTTTAGTGTGTGTGTGTTTGTGTTTAATAGAAATTAATACTTTTTCATTCAGCATATATGCATTAAATTGATCAAATCATTTATAAAAAATGTCTGAAAAATGTTTCCCTAAAATATTAAGCAGCAAAAATAGTTATTTCAAAAAGTAATAATAAAAGGCTGTGATTTATTTATACACAGTAAGGATACAGTCTGTTTGTTGTATTGCATGTTTCAGAGTGAAGAGCGGCACTGTGCTCATTTACACACATGCAGCTTATAAAAAAGTGTGTTTTCAGAGCAGCTTGATCACAGTAAATGCTGTGAACTTCATCTTTGTGGGCACTATGAGTAATATTCATCTGGGAGCACGATATGTGCTTGGTTCACATTATTTACATTAACATTCACTTAATTTCCAGCATTTTTGCGGGCAGCAGTATTCTGGCGGAATGAAATGTTTAAAGCTTGAGGATTTGAATGTTTGAAAGTGAATAATTTAAGAGATTTGTATTGTAACATGTTCACTCCAACACTACAAAAATGAACACCCTTAAATCTATTTCCATCAGCAACATGAGATAAAAAATGAAATCACAGTTCAAAACACAATATCACAATTCTTGCAATGCATGACAAAGTAATCACAATATCATTTTTTGACCAAATTGTGCAGCCTATATATAAACAATCAAACATACAAACATAAATTATACAAACAATCAAAATAAAACACACACACAAAAAAACGTATTTAATATTTGATCTGTTTACTTGCATGTCACGTGACCATTAAACAGCATCACAGATTTCTGAACAAATATTAACTTCAAACCTCAGGGTGACTTCAATTAAATATACTGGCCAAGAGTTCGGCTGACAAAAATGTTTGGGAATCCCTTTAAATGACGGATTTGAAGAACATCAAAACAACATTTTTTAATCCTCAAATAACCATGTAGCCAAATCAAGAAACCTAAACAGCCAGAAGTGGAGGAGTCACCCATCAGCAGACCCCCAGAAACCTCCACAGATTTCTCTCAGATGCAGGTGTGTTTGAGTCGGAGCGAGACGTGAGAGCAATATGGAGACGATGATTGTTTGCTACTTGTGATTTTCTAATGACTAGATAACAGGCTGTCACCCTCCTGTGCGTGCGCGGCTCCCCGTCGTAAACACGCCGACTGATTGGTGGTAAATACGCCTAGAGAGACAGCCAGAGATCAGGAGTTGAAACGAGGCAGATTTTAAAGACTCCAGCGCTGCCTCCACGGCGCGTGACGACGGCACCAGCTCAAAGACAGATCGTTAAAGTTTGATGAAGCGCGATCGGCTGATGCTTCCTGATGATGAGCACACACAACAAATGCAAACAAACCAAAAGAGCCCAAATGTCAACAACTCTGAAATCTTTGAGAATGGAGAACAGAACAGGGCTGCTTTTCATTAATGTCACACGCATCGGCTTCCTGTCGGGGATACGCATCAATGATTCATTCAGTTTCACCAAATACACCCTTCATGCGCTCACTGGCATTCTGGGTCTGAAGTAAACATTAAGCCAAACCTGCCAAAGGCGGCTGCAAATATTCATTAATGCTCACAAAGCTGAATTTTGCCACTTTGAGAAAGGAATTATTGAGCTGTTCAGTGTCACTTTTTTTGGCAGAATTCTCTTCTGCTGACCAAGGCTGCATTTAATCGATCAAAAATACATTAAAAGCAGAAATATTGTGAAATATTATTAGGATTTAAAATAACTGTTTTCTATGTGAGTATATTGTAAAATGAAATTTATTCCATGTGATTTCAAAGCTGAATTTTCAGCATCATTACTCCAGTCTTCAGTGTCACATGATCCTTCAGAAATCATTCTAATATGCTGATTTACTGCTCAAGAAATATTTCTGATTATGATCAATGTTGAAAACAGAATATTTTTGTGGAAACTGTGATGTATAGAAAGTTCGCAAGAACAGCATTTATTTGAAATCTTTTGTTACATTATAAATGTCTTTGCTATCAGTTTTGATCAATTTAATGAGTCCTTGCAGAATAAAAGCATTATTTTTTTAAATAAATAAATACCCTAGTACAAAAGTAATATACTGTAAAATGCATTTATTTCATACTAAATATAGTTCAAACCTATTAACATATTTACTGACATCTCGCTTGAGACTTACTGATATAAATATTATAATTAAACTTTATTTGGAGTACTACTTGTGCACAATGCATATTTCTTAACGTCAAGCCCAAAATGTGTTTTAATGTCACTATTGATGAGGATTTATTATCTTTGAATAATATCGGTCTTTAAATGCAAGATATTTAAAGTGTACCTGAAGTATGCTTGCAATAGTTTTGCTTCAGCACAATCAAATGTACTTCAGTGAATCTTTAGTTGGACTTCAGCACTACTTCCACACAATTAGTTGTTCCAGTTTAGTAGACTTTAACTTTACCAACTAGTATAGTAAAAGTACAATATTGCAGGGTATTTTTATCACACTTGTCACACAATTTCTGAAAGCTGACACTCAGCAGAAGCACACACCAAATCTGCAAAACCAGACGCTAATTCTCGGGCCTTTGACTCAGCTTTCAATTGATAACAAGCATTGTTCAATACTGAAACCACATTTTTAAAACTGTTCACACATTCAGCGATACAGAAGTCTATGTGGACCAAACCGTGAATCATTTTTCATTGCTTTCAGACAAAATGCATGCAATGACCAAAAACACTTTTGTCATTCATACTCCACAGCCTGCTAAACACTGTACATTTTCAGCAAACTGCTTTCAAAACTGATAAAAGCACATTCAAATCAGAATAATGGCAAACTATCCATTTCTGCAGGAATTATATTGAAATATAAAATCTTAGCAGAATATTTATTATGAAACTGAATAATAATTATTCCAAACACAACTAAATGCAATTTCAGCTGAAAGCCAAGCCAAATGTCC